>NW_027530010.1:941118-941769 GCF_008692635.1 Crocuta crocuta | reverse complement strand
GACACGCCCCTGCCCTCCTGCCCGTTACAAGGCAGAGCCGTGGACCCTTAGCCTGAGCTGGGGCCGGGGGTCTCCAGCGCGCGGTGGGGACTGGCTGCCGGTGAGGAGCCCCCGCGCCCGCTGCCCCACGGCGCCCGTGGCTGGGCCCCTTCTCTGTAGGCCCAGGACCACCGCCCAGTGACCTCTCTTCAGGAGAGGACCCCCCGGGCTCTGAGGAGAGGCTGCAGGAAAGCCTGGGGTGCCCTGCAGCCCTGGGGGGCCCGGGGGCCTCCACGGCCCCCACACCCCCTACACGGTGTGGGGGGAGGTTTTCCTTATGGTGCCCCCCAGACGTCACTCATCCCAATTTGCAGCGCAAAGGGCCCGAAGTCCTCACCAGGTGGGGGCTGCCCCCCCCCCCACTGCCGAGACCTGGCGCTGACCCGGTGACCAGGCTGCTGAGTTCGGGCCCTCACAGCAGAGGAGGCTCTAACGCTGGGACCCCGAGCCGGAGGCCCGTCTGGACGCCCGGTGCCCCCGAGCCCCTTCCATGTGGCACATTAGCAAGCGGCCCGGCCCCTCCTGCCCGTCCTGCCGCCCTCCTGCCCGTAGTGACATGTGGCCTGGCGTCTTAGCGGCTGGTGGGGGGGGAGGGCGCTGCGTGGGGCCGGG
>NW_027530010.1:917296-941106 GCF_008692635.1 Crocuta crocuta | reverse complement strand
TCCCCGGAGCCCCCGGGGCAGCCCCCCGACCCCGGGCCCCTGCTGGGGGCCTCCTCCTCGGGGCGGAGGGCTGCTGTCCCCATGCAGGGAGGGGCGGTGGAAACAGGGACCGCACGCAGTGAGGGGCCGCACCCCCACCCATATGCGAAACAACGTAGGCCCTTCATCTTCTCTTTTGTTCAGAGCATCTCCATCCCCGTGTGCAGGGGCAGGGCTGCTACTTGCAGTGCTCGGCCCACGTTAGTGTCCACTGCCTCCCGCTGGGGCCACGCGCAGCGACGCACCCTGGTGGCCCTTTTCTAGCTGAGTCATTCTTNCCTCCCCTTCCCTCCCCCAGCCTCCCCGCTCCCCCCCTACTTCCCAAGGACAGGTAGGGCTTCCCGCCTGGTTGCCATGGACACCGCAGGCAGGGGGGGATTGTGTGCGCGGCTGTAAATACTCTTAATCATTGTTTTCTCGTGGTGATCCTGGAAACAGTGTAATTACCAGCCATTAAGCCGGGTGTTTGATTGAACAGCCTGCGGCCGTTGTGGCCCAGACCCGGCGGCTTGGGGGTCTCAGCCGCGGACGCAGAGCCGTCCTCCAGGAGCGTCAGGAGCGGTGACAGCGCAGAGACAGCTGTCGGTATTTCCTGGCCAGAGCTGGACACGCGACACGTGGGGCGGTGCCTTGGAAGCCCGTGGGCTGCGGGCGTCCGGGACAGCAGGGGGCCCGGGACCCCGGACGAGCCGCGTTTCGGTGCAGCTGAGCCGCTCGGCCCCGTGGGCCCTTCCTGAGTTCGGGACAAGTAGACCGAAGCGGTGGGATGCGTGCTGGGGACACTGAGCCGCCCCGAGGCCTCAGGAGAGACGCTCCCGGAGCCGCAGAGGCGGGGGAGGCGAGGCGGGGCTGGGGGGTCCGCGTCAGGTTTGGAAGATGAGCCTCTCCCAGAAACACGGGCGTCCAAACCAACCGATGTGTCTTAGCTGCTGTGTGGAGTCGCCGCAGACACCGGATCCGGGCACGCCCTCCGGGCGGGTGCCCCCGTTTGTCACCGCGCTGTGCGCTGCCTTCAGCTTCGCTGCGCCAGCTGGGACCATCCTTCCCTGGGGACCCGTCTCCCCAGAGTCTGAGGTTTTGCTGCCGGAAAGTGTTTCCTGGAATCAAGGAGACGGAGGACGGGTGCGGGGGACGCGGGTCTCTGGGCCCCGACCTGGGGATGGGTCGGCAGGCTGGCCCCCTCAGGCCGCGCCTGCCCCTGCTTCCCACGCCCGTCCTGATGGACCCTGCCCCCCCCGCCCCTCCCTCGGGGGTAGGAGGTGGCCTCGGGAGACCCAGGAGCCCAGCTGGTGTCACCCATGACTCTGGACTTGGCACGTCTGAAGGCAAAGCCCGAGTCATGGATTTGCTCCACACTGTGACCCCCTGGAGGTCACGCCAGCAGCCCCTCCTCCTCTCCATCCCATGCCACCCTGCCCCCGTCTCCCCACACGGCCCGCCCGCGGGAACCTGACCTGCAGGAGGGCCCGCTGCGCCAGCGTCTGGCCCCCGCCTCCCCTCCCCGATNTCATCCCTCCCCCTTCCTCCTCCTCCCTCCCCCTCCTGCTCTCTCTCTGTGTCTCCATCTCTCACACACACTGCACAGAGGACCAGCAGTGGATCTCAGCACCGGCCCACCACTTTCGAGAAGCTGCTGATGTGTGACCCCATCTTTACCAGGTTGTCGCTTAATGGAAATGATTAAGTGAGGCTTCGTGATTGGCAATTTCCCTAATTACATCCAGATGATGGGTTTTCCAAAAGAAAAAATAAAGTTGAGAGTATTCTCTGCTATCTATTGAGATTAGAATTCTGGGTTAAGAACCCAACACCCGCCAGAGAAATATCCACAAGAAAGTCTTGGCATCTTTAAGTCAAAAGAAATTGAAAATGTAATCCAATCCACCCTACTGTCTTCATGCAGAAACTTATCTTATTGTATAAAATACATGGTTCCTTAGTTAAAACACTCTAGCTTCTAACTGGAAGCCCCCTGTGTTTAACCAGCTGGGCTGCGGGCCGCGGTGAGAGCTGGGGACACTCTCTCCGGACCCTGGAAATCCAGGATGGTGCTCGAGCGATTGTTCTAATGAAATCCCCAAAGCGACGTGATGAGTGGGGGCCCCCTCCTCAGGCATCTTCTGTCCCCAGCTCTCAGGGTGATTTGAGTGGAGCTGGCCCCGGGGAGGTGGGCGAGGAACGGCGCCTGGGGAGAGCCCTCTCCATCTGATGCTCCATTTTTAACACTGTGATGTGTCCCCGTGTTTCGGCTTTCAGCCCAGAGTACCTCTGGACCCCCGTATAGGGGAGCAGGGTGATACGTGGTCTGTTTGAGGGAAGGGGAGCACACCTCTTCCCTCCAGGATGGCTTCTTTTAAGCTATTTTTTGCTTTTGGAAGCTTGGTTAAATCAATTACAGCATGAGGCCATGCTGTGCAAATGCCCAGACGCGTCCTGTGAAGGGGACACAGTCTCTGCAAGTCACAGTTGCCAAGAACACAGCCATCCCTGAACAAGAGGAACGCAAGGTCGCGAGAGGAGGGGTCACAGACCCAGGCCCTTCCAGCTGCGGGGCTGCGAACCGTGGCTCCAGATGTGCCAAGAGGCACAAGAGCGTCCTGGGAGAAGCCAGGGGAGAGCGCGGGCCCTTCAGCCTCGGCCTCGGCCTCTGGAGGGCGGGGCCTCGCCGTGCTCACCCCTCCCGGCTTCAGGGCTGGTTCTGCACCTTTGAAAAGTGCTCACTTCTATTTCTAACCCATCCTGTTAGACCGATGAGTGATGGAGCCCTTCAGTCCTGGGACCTCAAAGTGCTGAACTGGGCTTGTGGCAAATAGTGTGGCATCTAGAGGGTCAGCCTGTTCCTCTCTTCCCATGAGGGAGGGCAGGGTGGTCCAGGCCAGTGTGCAGGGCAGGGCAGGGGCAGGGCGGGGCCGGGGTCCCCACAGCCTTGCCCATGAAGGGAAACTGTCTGCTAGGGGACTGTCCCCGAAGCCTCAGCCCTGCCCTGCTCCGCTAGGAACTGGCTGGTTGTGTGAAGCTCGGGTCCCCAGAGGCCAGCCCTGCAGCCAAGACAGCGGCTGGCGGGTCCCTCAGGAGGGCGGCCGTCGGGCCCCGAAGGCTCCTGGCGCCCATCCACTCCCCGGACCCCGCAGTGGACGCGGAGGGGGGTCCCGTCGTCTGCCTGCGCTTGCCTTGCAGTCACGCGCTCTCCCCCCGCCCTTGCTGTCCCCCCACAGGGCGCGGGCTGCACTGCCCTGGTGGTGGCCGTGGTGGCCCGGAAGCTGGAGCTCACCAAAGCCGAGAAGCACGTGCACAACTTCATGATGGACACTCAGCTCACCAAACGGGTAAAACGCCGCCGTCCGCGTCCCCGTGGGGCCCAGAGCGGTGGGTAGCCAGCCACGGGCCAACGGTCCTGTGACGGAGGTCAGGCCACGCTGTCCACGGGGGGCCGGGGGGCCGGGGCGGGACGCCTGCGGGCACAGCTGACCCTCCCCCGCCCTCTCCTGGCAGCATTGAACTCACCACCTGCGTGAGGCAGCGTTTCCATCTAGGCTCAGGCGTTTTCACGTTAGGAAGGCAGTCGGTTCTTAAGAACGATATTGGAACTATATCTAAATCCAGTTCTTTTTTAAAAAAAATCATTAAAGACGATCATCATCATCACAGCAGAGCCCACATTTCTAAATGCTGCGCCTCCAAGTGTCATCATCCGCCCTGTCCCGGGGCTTCTGGGTGACGCCTCCCTGGTGGCTGAGGAGGAGCAGCACGGGGGGTGGGACCGGGGAGAGGGGTCGGCCGCGGAGGGCCAGCGCCAGCTGGACAGTCAGGCTCGGGAAGGGCGCTGCGGGAGGGGCCAGACGGGTCCTTCCCGGATGACTGCCAGACGCATGGTGGGAGCCGTTCCCTAATGGCGGCTTTTATGGAGAACTTGCTAGAACTGCAGGTGGCACACAGGTCAGCGAGGGGACATCTTGCGAGGCTGTTCTGTCCCCGAGCTGAGAGGGCGTCAGAGCCCACATGGGGGCCCTGGCGGCAGCGGCAGGCCTTCCTCGGGACCCGCGAGCACCCACGTGCTGGTCTGGGTTTTGAAATCTGGAGAACACAGCCCGTGATGTCGGCCGCAGCGCGGTACAGGTGTTCGGGGCCCAGCGGACACTGGGCAGCCAGCGCCGGGCAGGGGGTCGCAGGAGCGCCGCACGTGCCCAGGCCTCTGCACCATTCAGCAGAATTATTTGTGGGTTTGATTGTTTGGTCTGGATTCTTCGAGGAGCCTCCACAGATGTGACAAGGGACGGGTCTGGGCAGATAGCCTAGTGTTGTTGACATGCAGATAGTTGAATGTGCCACAGCGTGGCCCAGGCTGTCCACTGCACAAGAGAAAACATAATTTAGCTTCAAGACAGCAGCACTGAGGGCTGTTCCCAGCGGGCTTCACCCAACCCCCAGCCCCCGACGTGCGTGCAAAGCCTTCAGAGGCTCTTCTCCAAACCTTGGTTGGTGGGAAGGTGCTGGTGAGCTTGGCCAGCCCTGGCCTCCGCTTGCCTTGACCTTGACCTGGTCTCAGAGAGCCCAGTTCCCCTCCCTGGGACGCAGTGGCTCAGTCCCCTCTAACGCCCTGCCCGAAGCCTCAGAGCAACACCGGGTGTTGGGACGAGCTGAGGGCAGCACGAGGTCTGAACCCAGTTTCTGGTTTTCCTGAATCCACGCTGTTCTGTCGTTTGTCTAACTTGTCAACTCTGGCAGCCACGTCTCCCCACATTTAGTGCAGTCAGACCTTCCCGGGGCGCCTGAGCGGCCCGTTGGGCAGCCGACTTCGGCTCAGATCATGATCTCACAGTTTGTGGGTTCGAGCCCCGCATCGGGCTCTGTGTGACAGCTCAGAGCCTGGAGCTGCTTCAGATTCTGTGTCTCCCTCTCTCTCTCTCTCTTTCAAAAATAAACCTTTTTTAAAAACCACACCTTCCCATGGGGCGCCTGGGTGGCTTAGTCGGTTAAGCGTCCGACTTTCGCTTAGGTCATGATCTCGCGGTTCGTGGGTTCGAGCCCCGCGTCGGGCTCTGTGCTGACTGCCAGCTCGGAGCCTGGAGCCTGTTTCAGTCTGTGACTCCCTCTCTCTCTGCCCCTCCCCTGCTCACGCTGTCTCTCTCTCTCCTAGAAATAAATAAAAAATTAAAAAAAAAAAAAACAAAAAAAACAAACCACACCTTCCCGCAGTGACCATGCAGGGCTAGTAGCCTTGAGCTACTAGACGATGTGTGTAAAGGCCACCCAGAGACTAAAACGACAGCAGATGCCCATCTTGCCCCCCACTCAGTGCCTCATGTTCCCACCTCTGTTTCACGCAACTGAACATACCTGTCATCAGTCACCCGTGGGCCACCCTCTGTGCTCAGGAGACACGATGTCCATCCGTACTGCCCGTCCTCGGAGAGCACCTCTGCTTTCGGAAAAGCAGGGCATGTTGCCTGTGGACGCACGGCTTAAGGAGCACCGTGGACAGGAGGCGTCCTGTTTGCCATGTCGACTGTCCACATCAGACCACGGTGTGTGCCGCTGGCTGAGGACTGTGTCCCCTTACCCTTGCCATGCGGGGCTCTTGCCCCAAATACTTTATCTAAATCCATTTCCCAGTGAAGTCAATGAGTAAGATCCAAACCAAGCCCAGATCTTTCCTCCACTGGTTCCTTCTCCTGAGTGCCCTGGTCCCCAGTCCTACGAAGTTAGCAGCATCTCAGATCCATCTCTGCCCTGGACCCCACGGGGTCCCCGAGCCTGGACTGCACCAGGCCATGGCTGTTCTGCACGCCGACTTCCCTGAGGGCCCCCTTAGGCTCCAGGACTTAGCTCTGAACACATCACCACCCTGCTCAAAACCTGAGCAGCCCCCGTACCTACTGCCCAGTGCTAAAGAAAACTCTTCTTTCATTATGAGCACACGTAAAAGTTTTATCACAGCCATGCCCGGAAAACCTTTGCCTTCCAGCGGGCTAATTCAAAGATTTGCTCATAACAGGTCTTAATCTCTTAAAAACTTAGCAAGTAAGCAGTGGATCAGTTACCAGAATGCTAACCCTCCCCAGAAAGGGCCTGTGGATCACCTCGCGCCCAGAGATCTGTCCTAGGCGGCCTGGGTACGGGTTTTCTGTAGTAAAGACACACCAGCACTGAGCTTCTGAGCTGGAAGGAGTCTGAGGGACCAGACTCTCAGGTCCAGGGATGGGCGCATGGGGGCCACCAGCCACCTGCAGCTCACCAGGCCTTAACCAGGGCTGCAGGTGGCTTCCAGCCGGAACCAGTGGGCTTCCCCGGGGCGGTCAGTTACTGGGCACTCGGCACGGCGGTTAGGGCCCAGGCCTGCGGGAGCGAAGGCCAGTTTGCCTGCACACGGGCCAGGCGCCCATTGACAGCACCATAGAATGAAGTACCATCCGTCGCCCTGGTGCTCGGAGCAAGGAGCCCCAGACTCTAACTTGGAACCAGTGACCCCCCGCCCCCCTCCTGCCCGCCAGGCGGCCAAGCCGGCTTCCCAGCACTGAGGCTGGCCCCCTCCTGCGGGCCGAGGGGCCTGGCAGAGACACGGGGCGGGACTGGGCGGGTGGACAGAGGAAAGGAAGACAGCAGGGAGGCTGTGGGGGTGAGGGTGAGTGGGGAGGAGCTGGCAGGTGGGAAGAGGGAGAGCCTCTCCCCCATCCTGTGCGGACAGAGTCCTTCCATCAAGTGCCTGAAGCCGGGGCCGGCCCATGATGCCCACCAGCCCCCCGTTCATCTAAACCCAACCTGGGCGGCTCCTTGAAGGTGTCTGCCAGGCCTGTTNGGCCCCCCCTCACCGCCAGGGACCATCCCGGCGGGAACAGGCTGGTGACCCCTTCCCGGGAGGGTCAGTGGGCGGCTCCTGAGGCTGCTGGCGGCACAGGGCCAGGAGAGGTGCTGTCCCCCTGCAGCTGACAGCCCTGTTCGGGGCTGTGTGGCAGGTGGCCCGGGCGGGGGGCGGGGCCCTGGCCTGAGTCATGTGGTCAGGAGTTCAGGGAACAGACAAGTGTGTTCAGTGAGGTTTCCAGGCCTGGGGGCAGGGGCGGGGAGGAGCCCACATTCCGTGGGTGGAGGACAGCAGCGGGGCCACTGTGGGCAGACGCCGCGCCAGGCGGGTCCCCGGGTACTGGGCGCAGACCCGCGGCACCACCGCCACCCTCTGATGGCCGCCCCGAGCTGCCTCTCGCCCTCAGTGCCCGACAGGACAAGCCGCACGCTGTCCCGGCACGGTCGTGAGCTCCTCTGAGGGCAGGACCCGGTGTCGTCGCCCCCAGCACAGGGCCTGCCTGTCAGGACGCTCGGCCGCGGGGCGCGGCCCACCCGGTGCTCAGCGCGGAGCCGGCACAGCGAGCTCTTGCTGCATGGCAGTGGCCGCTGCTTCCTGGGAGACCCCGGCTGGACGACTTCCTTGCCCAGAGCCCGGTGACCTCAGGGCCGCTCTGAAGCATGTAGGCCACTGAGCCCATTCTCTGGGGTAGAGAGCGTGTGGGCCCCCAGCCACCAGGCAGCTCGTGTGTGTCGGGGTGGGGGGGGGACACAAGAGCCAGCCTCCGCGTGCAGGCCCCTGGCGGCCGTCAACCTCCCCGTCCTCCCCGGGTCCCTGACCCTTCCCACCCCCGCCCCCGGCGCACCTTTTGTCCCTGGCACCCCCGCCGGCCAGGAGAGCTCAGAGGGTCCCCGGCCCCCCAGCCCCCAGCTCGGCGAATCCCTGGGGGGCACATGACCACTCACACCCCAGCGGTGTTGGAAGCGCTCCGCCAGGTGGCGAAGGGGAGCCTGGTCGAGTGGCATTTACGGTCAGCCCGGGAGACGCAGTGCGGCTAAACGCGTTTCTTCTGCGCTCCGTGATGTACTGAGCTCTGTGCCAGGCTGTTTGCCGGCTGTTACTTTCAGAGCCGGCACCACGGCTTGCGTTTAACGTCCCTTTCCCGGACGCACAGGGGCCTCCTGGCCAAAGCCATCGATGACGTGACGGCCGCTCTCAGCCGCCCAGGCGGTGCTGCGACTTTCCAGCCTGAGACTCGGGCTGGAGGGGTCGAGCCTGGACCGCCGTTCTGTCGCGCGGCCAAGCGAGGGCCCTGAGGAGCAGACTTCAACAACGATGCAAATGCTTTTCCAATTCCTTGATCCTGGAAAACGGGAGAGAGTGTAGTCTGTGTAGGGAAAAGTCGGGTCAGGCCGTTCTTCTGGGGTTCTTCTCGGGCCTTGTTCCCACTTTGCCGTCAGCCGGCCGCGCGTGTCTCCCACGCCATGTCCTCCCGTGTTAAACGGGGGTCTGGGCGAGGTGACAGTAACTAACATCTGTGCACGTACAGCCTGGTGACTCTGAAGTCTGCAATGACTCGGTTTACCCTCCGTGACTCCGTGGTGTTGGTCTGCATCTGTCCGTCACACGGGGGTCACACTAGTCCCTGCCTGATGGCTTTGTGCCCTGCACCCCATCCTCTGACACCACCAGAGCCGCCTCCTTGGGGCCTCACGGCCTTAGGGTGAGGATTTCTTTTTCCCGCCTACGAGATAACCAGCATTTTCTCCTAAATGCTCACAACTGCAGGAGCGAGGACGAGCCTGCAGACTTCCCATTTCACCTGTTTGCTCCACATCAACACCGAGACACGTGGTGAAGGCCGTCCACAGCGCTGTTCTGTGGGCCAGCCCCCCACGGGGACGCCGGTGCCACTCGGGCTCGGCCGATAGTCCTAAATGCAGGGAGAGGGTTTCTCCTGGGTTCCTGCGAGGCCCTCCTTGGAGGCCAAGCACCAGGAAGACTGAGGCGCACGTGTACCTGATCGGCCTTCCCCTGCGCAAGTCGGCAGCGGCGCGCCCTCCCTGGTCGGATATCGGGGGCTCCTGTCCACCCCAGCCCCGCCCCCCGCCGCTCGCCTGGCCACTGACCGGGGCCAGCTTCCGCTCACCACCACCTGCTTCCTTTCAGGGAAGGAAGTGCCAGAGGTGGGCGATGAAGCCATTTGACACCACGTTCACAGTGGATTTTTACTGGACAAACAAGCAGTGTTTATGTCACTTGGACGTTTCTGAGAAGGCGTAGCTGTTCTTTTAAAAACATCACTTCACCAGTGAGAAATACACTCCAGCCTTGGCAATAAATTGTCATAACGCACACACGCCAAAGTGACCCGCCCGCCGGCCAGCGGCTCCCAGGCCGTCCCGCGCCTCGACGTCTGAGCAACGTCCCGTCTGAGCCACAGGCCTGTGCTCTCCAGTCCGTTAAAACCTTTTCTGGCCCGGAGCTCAATTCCCACCCGGCCGCCCTGCTCACTCCGGGCCGCGGGCCAGTTTGCGAGGCTGCCAGAAATGGGGGCCGTTCATCAGAAATCTGTTCAGCTCGCGCGCCAGCTTTTCCTCTTGCTCATGTCACTAATTGCTGAAGACGTCTGTGTTTGGATTAAGACTCAGTCCCCTGCCATCTGGGTGTCACTGATGTGTCCCAGCTTCGGCGGGAGCGGTGGTTTCCACGCCGACAGAGGACTGCGCGGAGGCAAGCGTGAAGGAGCCGGACACGGCTCTGGCTTCACCCAGATATCTCACTGATGTTCAGACGCCGCTTTGAAATCGTTTCAGTTTTAATCCAATGACATCTATGTGTGGAATTACCGCATAAATGCTTTTGGCCGCTTGGGAAAGGACTCCGTGGACTTGCTGAGGCCTCTGGTTCCATTTGCGGGAAAGACATTCCTCAAAGGGGCCTTTTAAAATCCCCAGCTGTTGGGCGGCCTGATTGCTCTCTCAGGCCACGAGGTGTCCGCACGCCCCCAAACCGAGGTCTCAGGCCGAGCCCCGAGCGGTGGCGCGTGTCTCTGCCCCCAGGGCGCCCGGGGCCGCCTCCCCCGGGGGCTGCAGCCTCGCCAACTCCGCCTCGGGGACAGCGGTCGAGAGGCTGTCCCGAAAATGCCAGAAAGAGCCTGGGCCGCGTGCCGCGTCCGAGGCAGGAGCGCCAGGCGGCGGACGGACCCCCCTTCCCAGGGCTCACGAGTCCGTGAGGGAAATGGGTCTTCGCAGAGCCGTGTCCGCAGGCGGCAGACTGTCTTACAAACGCACCACGGGAACCTCGGAGAACTAACCTGATGCGACTCGTGTCTGTTTTTCCTCAGATCAAGAACGCCGCGGCCAACGTCCTGCGGGAAACGTGGCTCATCTACAAACACACGAAGCTGCTGAAGAAGATTGACCACGCCAAAGTGAGGAAGCACCAGAGAAAGTTCCTGCAGGCCATCCACCAGTGAGTGAGGCGGACCGGGCGAGCCCCCGCGGCCTCGAGGTTCCACCCCGGAGCTCTGGGCCGTGACTGGGCCCCAGGCCGCTCAGCCGCTCATCACACCTGCAGCCGCCCGGCCGGAGGGGAGGGACCCACACGCCACACGGACACACACTCACGCACGCTCACCTCCACAGACCTGCACATCAGACGCACACTCACACACACCTATCACACGGACACACACACACGCGCACACTCCTCACCTCCACGGACCCACACATCAGAGGGACACACACTCACACACATGTGCGCACACTCCTTACCTCCACAGATCGTACATCACACAAACACACACACGCGCATACTCCTTACCTCCACAGACCCGCAGATCACACGGACACACTCACACACACGCGCACACACTCACCCCCACAGACCCGCACATCACACGGACACACTCACACACACGCGCACTCACTCCCACAGACCCGCACATCACATGGACACACAAACACACACGCACACACTCACCCCCTGCAGACCCGCATGTCACATGGACACTCACACACAAGCGCACACTCCTCAGCTCCACGGACCCACACATCACAGGGACACACACACATGCACGCACACACTCACCCCCACAGACCTGCACATCACACAGACACACACACACACACACACACGCACACCCTCACCCCCGCAGACCCGCACATCACACGGACACACTCACACACGCGCGCACACTCACCCCCACAGACCTGCACATCACACGGACACACACACATGCACACACTCACCCCCCGCAGACCCGCACACCACACGGACACACACACGCGCACACACACTCACCCCCACAGACCTGCACATCACATGGACACACACACAGACGCACACACTCACCCCCCGCAGACCCGCACGTCACATGGACACTCACACACAAGCGCACACTCCTCAGCTCCACGGACCCGCACGTCACAGGGACACACACACACGTGCACCCCTACACCTCCACAGACGCTCACATCTCACACACACACTCACACACACTCCTCACCTCCAGGGATTCACACATCACACTCGCGCGCACTCACCCTGCATACGACCCGAAGCAGAACGCACTGTAGTCAGCGCCGTGCACAAGGAGGCACTTTAAACACAGCGGCAGAGCAGGGGTGAAGCCATTCGCTCTCGCTGGAGGATGGGGGTGGGGCGCGGGCAGAGACCCTCTGAGGGCAGCCAGGAGGCGGCAGTCATTGAGGCCAGCGCGCGTGCAGACAAGAGTTTGCTCTCGGGGGCCTGAGCGGCCGTGACTCCGGTCAGCCGTCACCCCTGCTCGAGGTCCCCATGCGGCGGCCAGCGCGCGGGATTCGAGGTAGAGGCGGGGCCCGCCCGGGGACTCGGCGCACGCGCACTGGGGGCCCGGCCGTCAATGCCCCTCCCCCACAGGCTGCGGAGCGTCAAGATGGAGCAGAGGAAGCTGAGCGACCAGGCCAACACGCTGGTGGACCTTTCCAAGGTGAGCGGCAGCGCGCGGAGACGCCCCGCGAGTTGCCGGGTGTGGCCGTGAGCACCGGCCGGAGCGCAGGCCGGCGACGCCCGCTGCCTGTCAGCTGCCCGGGGCGATGCTCACTGACGGGGTCGCCCGGGACGGTGGGGGCCGTGCGCCAGGTCACACGGTCGGCCTGGGAATTCGCTTTCCTGCCTCCAATCCCCACAGACCAGCGTTTCTGGCCCCCAGTCGGTGTCGGGGGGTCTCATCTCAAGAGGCGGATCCCTTCAGGCGAGCAGGAAGGTGCTGGGGGCTGCCCCGTGAGGCAGGGGTGCCCTGACACCAGCACCCACGAGGTCCTCCACGAGCGGCAAGGTCTCCGGCCTCACCTGTCACCTGGTGGGACGCAGCTGCTGTTCTCCTGGGAACNGGGGCAAGCCAGGAAGGGAAGCCCCGGGGGAGCTAAGCCATCGGTCATCCGGAGGCAGTTACCTGCAAAGACAGGTGTGCGGGAGGGGCTGAGGGAGGCCTCTGCAGGGCTGCGTGGGGCGCGGGGGTGAGGCCAGGAGAGAGGGGCTCTGGCTTCCCCCCTTCGCGAATGAAGGGGACCGGGCAGGGACGAGCCGGAGGTGGGCAGGCCCTTCGGGGAGGCCCCCGTGGGGTGCGCACCTCCCCACTGACCGGGCAGGGGAGGGGCCGCGCGGCTGCGGACCACCCGGGGCGGGGTTAGGTCCCTCATCCAACGCCGGACTCTGCTGATAACAGCGGGGGCCGATGGTGTCAGAGCCGCGTGCAGTTTCTATTATCCTGTTCGGTCGGGAGCCCGTGGTTCAGAGGGTCCCAGGGCCTGCTCCGCGGCTGCAGACCCGTACTTGAGCCGTGGCCTCACAGCTGCCAGTCTGTGGCCGGTCCGCTGCCCCGGAGGGGTCTTGTCTTTGACCGTTAGGCTTCCGCAGCCTCTGAGCCAAGTGGTCAGGTCACTAAGGGACTGAGGACGGTCCAGAGACTCCCCGGTCTGAGAAAAAGTGCCGCTTTTCCCATTAGACGTGTTTCCTAGTGCATTGTTGCCGTTCCCACACGGCACCTCTGCGCCCGCGCCCCCGGGCACGGCAAGCCCTGGCCCGAGGTCGGCTGGACCCCCTGCTGGTGTGGACGTGGCCCTGCAGTTTGGGGGCGTCTGTCTCCTGCTGCAGCCCCCGAGCTGAGCGGTGCTGACCCGAGCTGGCCTGTGCTGACCCGTGCCCGTCTCTCTGTCCAGATGCAGACGGTCATGTACGACCTGATCACGGAACTCAATGACCGCAGTGAGGACCTGGAGAAGCAGATCGGGAGCCTGGAGTCCAAGCTGGAGCACCTGGCGGCCGGCTTCAGCTCCCTGCCCCTCCTCATCGCCGACGCCCTCCGCCAGCAGCAGCAGCTCCTGTCTGCCCTCGCCGAGGCCCGGGGCACCGCGGCGGGCACCCTGCACACGCCCCCGCCCTCGGACAGCCCCCTCGGGGTCAGCTCCGCCTCCTTCCCGACCCCGTACACAAGTTCCAGCAGTTGCTAAATAAACCCCCACTCCGGAAGCATAACCCATAGGTCTTAAGATGCAAATCGACTCTGTCCTGGTCACTGTGCCATCAAGGAGCCATCAGACCAGGGACGTGAGGAAGAGAGACGGGGGCTAAGTGACTGAGTCCTGTTGGCTGGCGCACCTGGAGACCAGAAATCTAATCTCTGTTTAGGTGCCTCCACTTGGGAGCAGGAAGAGGTGACCGGGAGCTGTGACTCCGGCGGCAGAGCTGGTGCAGAACCGAAATCCACGCTCAATCTCAGGTCTCCTGTGGGGGGGGGCGGGGGGACGGACAGGAGCACCGACGCGGCCAACAGGGAAGGAGCCGGGACGGGGGTCCCGTGGGGCGGTGTCAGGCGGGGACACAGGCTCCTCACCGGGTCCTGAGCACACCCTCCTCCTTGCCTTTTATCTAAGAAGCCTCTGGACAAGAGACGGGAGAGCTGCCGCCATGGCCAAAACAGGCATTTTCTCCTCTCCTTCCTTAGTCAGAAAACCCGACTTAGACAAAAAAAGAGAGAGAGAGACAAATAAAAAGCCAGATTTTCCATCCAATATTCATACCCATATAAACCTGTGTGTTTGCACATGAGTGCATGCACACACCTCACATTCAACCCAGATCTTTTCTTGTTCGAACTTGGCCGAAATAGAAAGGGACCCGGTTACCTTACCGTGCAGACAGTAGGCACTCTCTAAATGTACATGGAGTTGGCTTGAATCTGCATGTGGGCACTTTCAGCTCAGGGTTTGCTAGCGTTGGGCATATTCTGAGCTTCCCCAGAGACACAGGTTCCTGCAGACCCCATACAGGGCGCCTCCCCGCCCCGGGCACGCGCCTCCCCCCCGGGCACACGCCCTGCTGCCCGGCTAGGGATGAGCCAGCCGGGAGTGTCGGCATCCGGGAGGGATAAGCGGCCTTCTAAAAATAACAGCCCCACGGAGTTTCTTCTTCTGTCCAAGCCAGCTGTGTTCCGATGGAGCCCGGGATGGGTTGTGTGTGTGAGGGAAGGGCACGGGGTCCCTGCACACGTGCACACGTGCAGGTGCAGCCCAGTGACACCTGGCTGAGGGAGAGCCCTGGCCGGGGCTGTGCTTGTGCACATTCTCGCAGCAGCAGGGCCAGGCTCCAGGTGTTGGGAGCACAGAGGAAAGAGTGGTGGCGGGGGCCGTGTGGCCCCTCCTTCCTGGCCTGAGACCACCTCAAAACAAAGGATTCCGGGAGTAACGGGACCCTTTGGGAGCGGGAGCCCCGCGGGCAGGGCCAGTGGCCTGTTCCGCGCCACGTTAATCCTGGTGCAAAAACCATTTGAATGTGTCTCAAACCCCAGGAAACCTGAGAAACATCAAGACCCGGTGCGGTGACAGGCGTCCTGAGGCGAGGCGCGTGGGCGCCCCGTGTCTGACCGCCGGCCATGTGCTCACGACACAGCCGTCGTGTGGCCTGTCCCTCCCCTGGTTGTGAGGCCCTCAGCCGCAGCTCACGAGGAGGGAACCACACTGTGCGCAGTCTTTCGTCTGTTCGGGGAAGGGTGTTATTTGCAAATGGTCGGCCTCCCTTTGCGCAGGACCTTGTCACGTCTCCAACGTCCTGACGTCAAACTGGGCCAGGCCTTGTAGGGACGAGGGAATCCCTTGTAGGGACAGCAAGAGGCCAGTGACCCTGGAGCCACAGCACTGTTTCCAGAAGGTCTGGTCTCTTGCTGAACCTCCTCTTTTCTCTTTCTGTTGCTGTCATTTTCCCTAAATGATCTTGTTTTCATCACGTTAAGTCCCGAGAACACTTCCATCGGTTGTTTTGCGTCTCCCCGAAGCCGCACTTGCTGTTGGCTGTTTATTTTTCTACTTGTTCCTGTAACTCCTGCTCACCCAGGAGTCACCCTCCTTTGTCACGTCCCAAGAATGATGCTCCTGCGGTCAGTGGCAGTGCAGCCGAGCATATAAACAGACACAGAAGCAGGGGAAACAGCCACACAGCTTTTTCACGGCACTAATTCTGTCCACGAGGCGGAGACCACGTCAGAACACCCTGCGTGCACCGAGCCCGGTCGCTTCCCAACCGCCCTCGCCTCTCACCTCCTGCCCGCCCTGTCCATCCCGCTGTGACCACGACACGTGTGCGCGCTCGCCCTGTCCATCCCGCTGTGACCACGACACGTGTGCGCGCTCGCCCTGTCCATCCCGCTGTGACCACGACACGTGTGTGCACATGCTCACACACAGAGGGGTTTAGTCTTCATGTCAGTAAATGGCACCCAAGATTCCATCAACGCCGTGCGCCAAAATGAACGCTGACGACCAAGAGGGCGACACTGGTAAGGGGAGCGGGAGCCCTCGGCAGAGGAGCCACTGGCCTCCCAGAAACACACGGGCATCGTGGCAGGACTCGAGCTAACGCCAGGCCAGAGCCGTGCGGGGCTCGGTCCCTTGGCGAAGGACTCTGTCTTTGAAAGTGATCAAGTCTGCGTGCCGATCTTGCAACAGTGAGCGGGAGCCTGCGCCCCTGACGAGAGCTTCGGCTTCGTGTAGGGAAGTTATCCTTCTCCTGTGAGTGCAATCGACCCTGATGACCTCAGTATTGACCGTCCAAAGCGTAGCCCCCACCCCCGGTCCCCTCCCCGTAGCCTGCCTTGCGGATGACCCCGCTGTGCCCCGGCCCCACGGTCAGACGGACGAGGCAGTGGTTGCCGTGCCTTCTCGTTCTTGGTTTCAAGTCGTGGCAGGTGCAGGTCTAATTACCCGAGAATTGGCTGTGCGAACTCGTGTAAAACTATCAATCACAGTGACCTCACTCAAATACTGAACCAACTCTGCCCACTCGTGGAAGGCCGACCCGGTGGGAGAATCCTCCCACAGCTTTTCTGATAACTTTGTGCCAGATATAATACCCTACGAACCCCTAAAATATCCAGACACTTGAATGAAACCTCCAGAGTCACCCCCTCATCACTTAAGCCATATTATAGCCTCATGTACTAGAAAGTCAGGGATGGACTGTGATACTTTAAGACCCACGGTCTCTGTGGAATTTCAGGAAATGGCATCAGTTGGCAAATTATACCGGAGTCGGGGCTCGCTCCTCCTTAGACTGAAGTCCCAATAAAATTCTGCACCTTTCGGATCAAAGGCCACCTATGTCTGACTGTCATCAGTAAGTTGTCATAAAGCGTCTCAACTGCTCTTACCATCCTCACGCTGTGCAACGTCATGACATCATTATCTCTAAAAACACTTCACTCGAGAGGACAAAGGGGCGAGGCCGGGCTCCCCGCTACCTTCTGGCCTCGCAGGCGCCGGGCTGAGCCGTGACTTCATCAGTTAGTAGGCGCAGGGGAGGCCTGGCCAGTCTTGAGTAACGGGTGCAGCTGCCGGTACCTATTAAAGGCCAAGAAGGAACAGCCTTGAAGAAATAATGATTTTGATATATTTGAGGGACCCCCCCCTTAGAGTTCCAGTGATTTCCACGTGGATAAAGGAAGAAACAGGAAGAATGCTAGAGATACAGAATCAGAGGAACAAGTCCCAACACGGGCCGCACCTTTGCCCGAGTAATGTCACCACGTCACACGTGGCTTCTCTGTGCTTAAAGCGAAGCTGAAAGGTAGCCTGCCTGCACACAAAGTACGCAGTGGGCTTTACGGCCGGGCAGCCACGCGGCCCGACAAGCTCACACTTGGGAGGCGCACGTGAATGTGCTCAAGCGTCACCAGAAAGCAATTCTACCGCGTCAGCTGGGAAAGGAATTAGCAGAGGGGTGGGGGCCTGGCACCTGGCCGGCTCCTCCCCCCCCAGAACCTGCGTGTGATCCCAGGACACAGGGCGTTGCCGTCACAGCGTCAGAGCCACCATTCCAGGAAGTCCTCACACTACCCGTAAGTTACTGCTTTAAATCCCAGCGCGTGTCCCCACTTCTAGACAGTCATCCTACTTCCCCGACGGCTGCTCCTCCCTAGTGGCCGTCGCGCCAGCCCTGGGGACTCGACGGCGCTCCCCCAGCACCTCGCACAGCTGTCGGGGGGCCGCCCGGCCATCCAGCAGCCCCTTCCACCGGCACGGCGGCCGGTGCGGTGACGCCCCAGACAGCATCCCTTCCTTCTCTGCTGCCGCCAAAGGAAACCCCGAGTGAGAGTGGGGCCATCGATGCCGCAGGCGATGGTGTCCCCGGGGGCACGGCTGCCAGTGGAGGCGAGTGTGCTGGGCCCGGGAAATGGTGCCGGGCTGCGCAGGCAGAAGTTAATGTTAAATTCCCGTCAGACGAGTAACACGGAGACTTCTTGCTGAGATAGATGTAAACTCTGTAGGCGGCACTTGGTGCACCGGAGTGTGAGCACACGCGGAAAAGGCCAGGGGTGTGCCCGGTCCTGGGAAAGCCCGGCCTGAGCCCAGGTTCCTTCAGAACAAAACCCTCATCGAAGCTTCAGCGTCTGAGCTCCACACCCAGGTGCCAAGTGCCGCCGTCTGACTGTGGTTTACTCGCCGCGTTCTGGAAGCCACGTCTCGGGCTAGACTGAGTGTTGAAACCAAACAAATGTGACCAATCAGGCTGATGGAGGAAAAGCACAAAATTCAACACCAACCTGTGGTTCGGATCCCAAAGAAATGCTGAATTTATAGCCAAAAATATCAGTGACAAATCAAATATGACTGTGACTGGAGCAGCCGTGTTCCCAGCAGGGCGTAGACGCTGACGGGCCGAGGCCTACGGTCCCAGGCAGGACCAGCCTTCGTCAGATGTTTCCGCGGCCCCACAAGTCGCTGCACCCCCGCCCCCCGCACTAAACAGAAGAGGAGGCGAGCGCATCAGGGCGCAGCAGGGGGACCGCCTTCCTGGCCCACCTCAAAGGCGAAGCGTTTGTGCTCAGAATCACATGACCTTCAGTACGAATTTGCATCTCGCCTCTGTACTGCTTGCTGTTTTTTAATGATAGGAGAAAGCATAAGTTTATTTTAAATATGAAATATATTGCTATATTATAAAATATATGGTAACTTTTAATTCACGTTTTGTATCCAACTCGTGTCTGGCAGGCCCGCGCCGCCCTCCCAGCGCGTGTTTCTGTTTCTGAGTACACGTCACTGTCCGCGCCCCCGGCCCACGGAGCGGATTCTTGTTCTCAAGACCTGCCCACCGGACACAAACGAACCCTGTTCCGAGCTTAGAAGAATAATTCTACCCCAAATTCTGTCAAGCCATTTCAGAGGAGGTTTTAAAAGCCATGACCCCCGGGTAGCCGTGTCCAGCCAGTGTCGTCAATGCTCAGGCGCCGCGTAAATGCAAAGATCCTGTTACGTAAACGATACGAGCCCCAAAGCCAGCCACCCGGTGTTGCCTTCGGGAATGTGGGAACCGGGCACGGGAAGAGGCTCGTCTGCTGCGACGCGAGACTCACGACCCTGGGCACTAGGAGCTTCCCTTCCGCAGGCGCGGTGGGACCCACGTGCGGGCCACAGGGCCCCGGCGGAAGCAGAGCCNCGAGCTTGTCCGCCACGTGGGGCTCGGCCCAGAGGGAGGGAGGAGCAGCCCACAGCTGGACCCAGCAGAGAGCCAGGTTCTGCTCGCACAGCCGGAAGGAAGGGAGCCTCAAGCCAGACGCTGTCTTCATCGACAGCATCAGGGGAAGTTCTCTCCTTACGCAGCTCGCGAAGCCGTTTCCCCCCTTGCAGGAACAGCAGTTGAGACACGTGTAGAATTCCTCACTTCCCTCCTCCGATGGAGGGACTATTTCCAGATGAAAACAGGATGTGTTTCATTACAGAACAAAGGTTTTCTAGCGTCCATGGGCCTCCCCCAAGGAGGTCCCTCGGGCGCGGTCCTCACTGGGGCTCACTCCGCACAGGCGCGGAGCTCGGAGCCCCAGGCCCCTGAGATCCTGTGTCTCCTCTTCCCCAAGTGGAAATTCACGCGGATGGGCTGGGAGCGCAGGACGCCAGGTCTCCTCCTGGGGGAAGGCCGCGGCCCCTCCCGCCTCCGGCCACCCCAGCGTGCACCTGACACGGCTGGCGTCTCCAGGCGCCGGCCTCAGGCTGCTTGTGTAGCCGCACCTCGTTTCTATTGCACGACGTGCTCTCGGGGCCTGCAGGCGCCGCACACACGCGTGGGGCTGGGCTCCGTGAAAGCCATCCCGCTGCGGGGTACCTGTGTGTAGCGGGTCACTCGCTGGGGAAGGGAAGTAGTCTATTCTCAATTTTATAATTAACTGATGAATGTACTGGTGGTAATTGGTTCGTCTCTTCATATTTTTCTGCTACTAAACAGAACTGTCCTTTTTGGCTGTTTCTTCTAGCGCTTCTCAGACTAGGGCCCCACATCCACAGAGAGCAGACACAGTGTCCTTACCCCCAGCCCTCGCTACTCCTCAGTCCAAAAAACCAAATGCAAGTTCTTGATTTGGGGAGAGCAGGCCTCTCGATAGGAGCCCGGGTGCGTGGCTGGACGCACGGCGTGGCCTGCGGGCCAGCAGCCCAGCGTCCCCTGGGAACTCAGCAACGCAGCCTCCTGGGCCCCACGCCAGACCTACTGCATCAAGTCTGGCATTTTAACAGGATCCCCAAATGATCTGTGTGCACGTTAAATATTAAAAAGCTCTGGGCTCACCGCACAGCTAGGGGTTGCTGGAAAATTAAACCATTTTTTCTTTGACCCTCATTGACAGAATTACTTGATGGGGTTAAGCCCTGTATGATCATAGGGATAAAAACAAATGCACCTTACAGTTCTATTCGAGTCACGTCATGGGGCTGGTGTGCAAACGGGGGCAGCCTTTTCCCAGCCTGATTTCTTAAAAACTTGCTCTGTAGCCTTGAGCCGCTGCGAAGTTCCCCTTCAGGTTTCTGGTGTTAGCCTGTGCTGGCGGGGCGGCCGGGAGGGTGGCCTGTCCCCGCTCAGGCGGTAGAGAGAGGCCTGTGCTACACCAGGAAGCGCGGCAGCCGGCAGTGGGGACTCGTCCCTCGGGGGAGAGCCGGCAGAGGGGATGGTGTAGTTCTCTAGAAACACCCCTAACCTCCCAGTCCTTACACCAACCCGAGACGCTCGGAGGGGAGCCAGGGAAACCGCGACTTGTGATGACGGCACCATAAAGCGATATGTACCCGGAAACAGTTATGTTCTAAATTAACGGCTTTAACCTGTTCATTGTAAAAAGTGCCTTGGACTTCGATCTCAAGAGGTCAGTATAAATATGTGTGTGTGACGTATGTAGGCAAATATTTACATATTTATACATACATCGGTGCACACAGGCACCTGCACATTCATGTATGATATACAGACACATATAAACGCTTTATAATATGTCATATTGCTATTCACAGCTCCATTTACTGTCTGGTCCTATGTTATTTGTTTAGTGACACCTTTACATAGAGAGGTTCTATTCAGGACATCGATGTATTTTTTTGTTTGTTTTTTACTTTTTATTAAAAAGGTAAAGGATATTAAAGAAAAAAAAAAGTCAAGTGCCTGAAGGTTTTGAATGGAACTGTGGTAAATTTTCTCAGGTCACCGAAGAGGAAAGTGATCTTTCCTTTGGAAAATATTTTTCTGTTTCAGTGGCTTTTGTTTTCCCTCGGGGGTGGGGGGGGAGGGCATAAATGCCGGCAGTTACAGAGATTTGGTAATTTTGTGGTGATCCCTCCGTGGCCTGTGAAGCAGCAGCAGCGCCGCTCGCCAGTGCCCGCTTTCTCCGCCGTCCGCGCCCGGAGGGGTCCCCACATGCCCTGGGCGGGTCGGGCATTAGGCAGAGGGAACTGCAGGGGACGCGGTTTAGGTCAGTTCCAAACACTGTCCTTTCCGGGCACACGGAAGCACAAGTGGGAAGTTCCATCCTGAACCAGGTGGGAACGTGTCCTGGAAGGCCGGCAGAGGGGCCCCAGGGAACTTTCTAGGCTCCTGCGCCCTGCCTTTCTACAAGGAAACAAGCATCTGGATCGGTCAGTTCTCTACCTGAGCCACAGGTCCTGTCTCTCCGCAGGGTGGCGACGTGCCAGGGGCCACCCCTCTGGTTAGAAGCCCCCACGGACCCCGGGGGGAGACACCAGGTTTCCACTGCTCACGTGCCGGGGAGGCATTTGACTTCTTTAAGCCAAATAAGTCTCTCCGCTCCCCGCCCAGGTGGTGAAAGCCTCACGACAGCCGGGGCCGCCCCAGAGGGTGATGCGCCGCTCATGGCATCCATCAGGAGATGTCCCGGTGGCAGAGGGGCCAGAAAGACAGCCGGCTCAGCAGCTGTCCCCACAGATGCCCCACAGATGCCCCGCAGCTGTCCCACAGCTGTCCCCACAGATGCCCCGCAGCTGTCCCCTCAGCTGTCCCCACAGATGCCCCGCAGCTGTCCCACAGCTGTCCCCGCAGATGCCCCGCAGCTGTCCCCGCAGATGCCCCGCAGCTGTCCCGCAGCTGTCCCCGCAGATGCCCCGCAGCTGTCCCCGCAGCTGTCCCCTCAGCTGTCCCCACAGATGCCCCGCAGCTGTCCCGCAGCTGTCCCCACAGATGCCCCGCAGCTGTCCCGCAGCTGTCCCCACAGATGCCCCGCAGCTGTCCCGCAGCTGTCCCCGCAGCTGTCCCCTCAGCTGTCCCCACAGATGCCCCGCAGCTGTCCCACAGCTGTCCCCACAGATGCCCCGCAGCTGTCCCGCAGCTGTCCCCGCAGCTGTCCCCTCAGCTGTCCCCACAGATGCCCCGCAGCTGTCCCGCAGCTGTCCCCACAGATGCCCCGCAGCTGTCCCGCAGCTGTCCCCACAGATGCCCCGCAGCTGTCCCGCAGCTGTCCCCGCAGCTGTCCCCTCAGCTGTCCCCACAGATGCCCCGCAGCTGTCCCACAGCTGTCCCCCCAGATGCCCCACAGCTGTCCCGCAGCTGTCCCCGCAGCTGTCCCCTCAGCTGTCCCCACAGATGTCCCGCAGCTGTCCCCTCAGCTGTCCCCTCAGCTGTCCCCTCAGCTGTCCCCACAGATGCCCCGCAGCTGTCCCCTCAGCTGTCCCCACAGATGCCCCACAGCTGTCCCGCAGCTGTGCCCACAGATGCCCCACACATGTCCCTATGGATGCCCCACAGCTGCAATCACACTTGTGGACTCATAACTAAGAAGAGTTGGTGGCCGGGGTGTGGAAAGCCAGTTCCCTGAACTGAAAGCCCCAGACCCTCACTTTCCTCCCCATGAATTTTTTGTAGCTCTAGACAAAAACTAGGAAGAATGAAATTTAGGTGCTTTCACCAATAGTACCGGGGCGCCTGGGGGGCTCAGTCCGTTGAGCATCAGACTCTTGGCTTGGGCTCAGGTCCTGATCTCACAGTTCATGGGATCGAGCCCCACGTCCGGCTCCATGCTAACAGCTCTGGGCCTGCTTGGGGTTCTGACTCTCTCCCTCTGCCCCTTCCCCGCGCACACACTCTCTCTCAAGTAAATAAATTAAAACAACAACAAACTAGATTTCTAAAAAAGAAAACCTCATACCTAAGATTTGGGACTTTTCCTGAGTTAGTAGACATAAATCATATTTCCAAGTGTGCATCGAGCCATATTTCTGCTGCCGCTCACTTAAAGCTGTCTTCCAAACCTCCCTCACGAGTGATTCCGTCACAACCCAGATTCTAACCAGTGACACTCCTTTAGTCCCAGGACCTCGATGTCAGTACCCCCCCCCCCCGGCCAGCTGTCACTCCCAGTGTTGCTGGGGGACCAGGGCTGGAGAAAAGCAGCCTGAGCAGCTGCTGTGAGGCACAGGGGCGGGGGTCCCCCAAACACGCCCCGAGTCCTCAGCGCATCGGGAGAGAGTGGAACCTGGCAGCCTGGGCCCTGGGCCCCGCGGCCTGAGGGTCACACGCAGACACCAGGCTGCGGCCTCCCAGTCTGGGCAGCTGGGCGTGGGCTCAGAGGTCCGGGGGGAGGGGGCGCACCCCCGAGGCTGGGCCACTTCCTGTCAAACTGAGGCCCGAGAAAAAGGGCATTTTGAATGTTCCAGCGAACCCTGGCATCAACGCAGGGGGGGAGGGGGCAGGCTCCAAACCAACACCGAATGTGCCAGCCCCGAGTTCCTCTAATTGTGTCTGCTTCCTTCCCTTGGACCACAGTTGTGAAAACAGGACTTTTTAAAGGAGGAAATCTTAATTTAGGTCGGGAACAGAGGTCCCTGGAGAAGCTGCCTGTTTTGGGCCGGGATTGGGCTGGTGCTGATGGAAAAGCCTGACTCAGGACTTGGGCGCCCAGCCTGCAGACACGGGGTCCCACCAGCCGGGAGGGGGGTGGGGGAGCGAGCGTGCCCACGGGCACCCCAAGCCTGGGTGTCACACAGGGCCCTGGCAGGCCACGCCCCAGTCACTCTGCGGGTGTTAGCAGAGGTTGTCACCCCTTGCTCACACTGGAACCCCCTCAAAGCTTTTGGGGACAGCAGGGTCAGCCCCCCCAAACGCTGGCGCTCTGGAACGCCTGACCCTGGAGACCCCCTGCCCCAGGCGGCTCTAAGCGTTATCCCCCCGAGTTGGCAGGAGCGCGGTG
>NW_027530010.1:909522-917213 GCF_008692635.1 Crocuta crocuta | reverse complement strand
GGCTCCCGGCGGGGCGGGGCCGCCAGGTGTGTCTGGGCCTGGGCGCCGCGCCCTCCGCCTTCTCCAGGCAGGCCTCCGGACGCGTTCCTTGCGCAGAAGCGGTTAAGAGGAAAAGTAACGTGTTCTCTTGAGCAGGCGTCTCGCTAAACCCGGTACAAAGCAGGTAACCCGTCGACACTCACCCCTCCCAAGTACATCTAACCGCTAAATAAAACGTTGTCCTCTGTCTTAAAGGAAAGTTGGTGCACTGTTACATTACGCACAGCTGTGAGCGCTGGAAACGCAAAGGTGGGCCGGGTTCTCAGCCGGGACCGTTCTGCTAAATCCCAGGCCCTCGAGGAACAGCGCCCCCTGCCGGCCGGCAGGGGGCACAGCGACCTGGGGGATCCGGAGACCCTGGAGCCTCAGGGACAAAGCTCCTTAGTGCAGGTCACACCCGCACCTTGCGTCTCGGCCCCGAGACGTGATCTGCCCCCGTCAAACCTTAGGGCAGACACCCAGCTCTGCGGCGCACGTTGAGGGCGCCTCCCGTGCGGGTGCGGAAAGCCAGGCCTGCCCGGCGCCTCTCCACTGTCTGCGCTTCACCCCAGAATCCTTATCAACCTCACAAATGCCAGATGAACAAAAGGGGCCCCTGCTCCCCCCAGCACGTGTTCACACCACACATAACACACAGCACCCCGCATTACCAGTCCCCTAAAACAGGGGCATGCGCGCGGTGGCTCGCTAAATTACTGCACCGTGTATTTCATATTCCAGAGGCAGAGATCACTTTCTAATTGATCTGCGTTTCGTGTCAAGGACTTAGAGCCAATACTCGCAAATCTACAAGAGCCCCCACTGGTTAGGAGACATCAAATGAGATTATTAAAATAATGCGATTCTATACCCAGCATTACGGTGGATTGTGCTAACGGTCTTCAGGTCGTTCACTCTTATTTCAGTCACTGCTGCATGTAGTTCATGAAGATCAGTCAGAATTAGCTTAATCTCATTTTTGTAGCATGATTTTTAAATTTACACTTCATTTTTCCCAGGGACAAGTCATGCCTCATAGCGTCTCTTGGAATGCAATCCTGTCCCCTGGAAAACGGAAGTGGGAGACACGGACAGGGTGTTGCCACTGTCTAAGGGCAGTGTCCTCTTGGGAGAAGCTTCTTTCCAAACCTCTCCTGCCACCGACGCTGGGGGATCACTGAGCAGCAATGAAGTACTCCAGTGCACCGCAGGGGCGCCCGCACCCACCCCCTCATCGGGGAGACATCAGGTCTTCCATCCTTCTTCAAACACGCTCCCCACCTTCCAGCTCTTGGAAGGAGAAGGCAGATGCATACTTCTGCTGAGTTTCAGAATTCAGAAATCCTACACGCAGCTCTACTTAGGGTTTCTTAGGGAATTTCTTCTAAGAATGACAATGCAATATTTACTTGACTCTCAAATTTGGGACCAAGGGACCCTATTTGGTTTGGGTTCCAGTGAGAAAAGAACCCTCTAGCGTTGCCTGAACATCAGGCAAATGGGTCCCAGAGCCGGGGCTTCCCCAGGAACTGATACAACCATTTGTGTCATGAGGGGGGAGGCAGGGTTGACAGGGGGCCAATGTGTGGGGCATAAGCATGAGCTACGACCACAGAAAGCAGAGGTGGGGAGTGAGGGACACTTGGGTGACATCTTTGGAGCCACTGGCTGAATCTTCCAATCACCTGAGTCAGTAACTTTGCTCTGTAGCAAAAGCCATTTAGACGTGGATTTTTGGCCACATCCAACATAAAGAGTCCTAGTGGAGAAGACGCAAACTTCTGTGCACCGGCCCGATTTCCCAGAGAAGTAACCAGAATGAGAATTAAAGGGAAATGTGGTGGTTCAGTCCATTGAGCGTCCCACTCGGCTCAGATCGTGATCCCAGAGCCATGGGATCGAGCCCCGCATCAGGCTCCACGCTGAGCGTGGAGCCTGCTTTAATTCTCTCTCTCCCTCTGCCCCCTCCCCCACTCATGCACCTTCTCTAAAAGCAAGAAAGAAAAGTTTAAAACACAAAAATTAAATCAGGTAACAAGGAAAGTGAGGGTGTCATGATGGACTCTGGGGAACACCTCACACAGCAAGGTGGGGGCACTGAGGGCAGGGGCGGGGGCACAGAGCGCGTGGCACGGACCAGCAGGGCTCTGCGAGAAGAGACCAGGGCAGGCGACGACCCATCATGTCACGCAATGTCACGGAGCGTCATCTCAGGTCCGTGCCCTGTCGTTTGGTGTCGTGTCGCGTCATGTCACTCCATATCATGCCATGTCATGTCGTATGTCGTGTTAGCACCCGGCTGATGAGTGCAGTAAGAGTCATCTTGGTGTTATTTGAAAGGACGGTAAATATTGATAACTTTAGGATTTGATAATAAAAATTATGAAGTAATACACATAGAGGGGCTAAGTAAAATGGAATAAGCATATCCAATATTTCCACCCAGCATGAGGCTCAAACTCCCGACCCCGATAAAGAGTCACATGCTCTTCTGGCTGAACCAGTCAGGCACCCTGAACTTTATTTCAATATAAACTCTATTTCTATTTCATTTTTTTAATGTTCATTTATTTTTGAGAAAGAGAGAGCAGGGGAGGGACAGAGAGAGGGAGACAAAGGATCCTAAGTAGGCTCCTGGCTGACAGCAGAGAGCCCAGAGCCTGATATGGGTCTTGAACTCACGAACTGCAAGATCACCTGAGCTGAAGTCAGATGCTTAACTGACTGAGTCACCCAGGTGCCCCATTTGAGCCTCATGCTGGGTGTAGAGATTACTTAAAAATAAAAATCTTCAAAAAAAAAAAAAAAGAAAGCTTATGGTTTTCAAATTAGCAGAGATTGTAAAAATGAGGGGAAAATTAATTCAAAAGGAGAAAGAGGGGCACCTGGGTGGCTCAGTCAATTGAGCGTCCGACTTTGGCTCAGGTCATGATCTCACAGTTCCTGGGTTTGAGCCCCACATCGGACTCTGCTGACAGCTCAGAGCCTGGAGCCTGTTTCAGATTCTGTGTCTCCCTCTCTCTCTGACCCTCCCCTGCTCACACTGTCTCTCTCAGAAATAAATAAAACATTTAAAAAAAAAAAAAGGAGAAAGAAAAAACACAAAAAAGGTGGGAAAAAGTAAAGGGACTAAATAAAATGGAATAAGCATATCCAATATTTCCATAATCACAATGAAAATACTGAACTAGGTGCTCCAAGGAAAAGGAAAAGATTGTCAGACCAAGTGTTGTAAATTATTAGAACAAATGCTACTTACCAGGGACATATCTAAAACATAAAGAAAAACTGAAAGTACAAATTTTTAAAAGATACACCAACTGTATTCTAACCAAAATAAAGTGGATGTAGCTATTTAAATATCAAGGGAGAAATAAAATTTAATGTAAAAAGCACTGAGTTCACCATGAAAATATAACAGTTCTAAATTTATATAATACAATTAATCAGTTGGCTTCAAAATAGATAAAACAAACTTGTGGAACTACAGACAAACACAGACAAACATAGTAGGAAATTTTTACACATCTCTAAGTAGGTAGTAGATCAAGCAGACAGAAAAAAAATCTGAAAGGACATGATTAATAATCATAAAAGCTAGAGAACACAAATTTTCCTACTTTTCCCAGAACACAGGCCGTTAATGAAAATTAACCACTTACAGGACCATACAAACAACCCTCTGACCACAAACTGATATGTATTAAAAAACAGTTGAACAAAAAAATTATAACCAAAAAGCTTCCTTTGGAAATTAAGAAACATAAATAATTCATGAATCAAAGAATAAATCATAAATTTATTTTATTTTATGGAAAAATTTTAAATATGTAAAACAGAAGTTTAATGAAAATGCATTTCAAAATGAGTTAAAAGCAATTTTAAGAAAAGTAGAATGAACAAATAGAGACGAGCAGGCATTAATTAGACAGGAAATAAACATATACTCCTTAAGACTTTTTAAAAAAATTTTTTAATGTTTATTTTTGAGAGAGAGAGACAGACAGAGACAGAGCACAAGAAGGGGAGGAGCAGAGAGAGAGAGAAGAAGACACAGAATCTGAAACAGGCTCCAGGCTCTGAGCTGTCAGCACAGAGCCCGACGCGGGGCTTAAACCCACGAACCTTGAGATAATGACCTGAGCTGAAGTCGGACGCTTAACTGACTGAGCCACCCAAGGGCCCCTCCTTAAGGTTTTTTAAGAGCCAAAAGTTGATCCTCTGAAAGTGTCACTGAAATTGGTAAACATCTAGCAAGACTGAACACAAAGAGACGGAGGAAGGAAGGAGATGAAGAGAAAGGGAAAACATAAAATAATATTAGGAATGATGCCACAAACACTATAAAGATAACAGGAGGAGATTTGGAAATAATTGAAAAAGACAGATTCCTAGAAAAAGATTACTTACCAAAACTGACTCAAGAAGAAATAGAGAAATGGAGGTCATAAAATCAATCAATCAATGGTTCAACATCTTCCCACAAAGAAAATTCCTGGTCTGGATGATTTTACCATCAAAATTATACCATATTTTCAAGGAGGAAAATAATTCCAATCTTACACACTTTTCCCAAAGCACAAGAAATAAAGGGGTGTTTCCCCTGCTCATTTTATGAGCCTGGCACAGCACTGACAGACTCTGATAAGGAGAGTACAAGTAAGGAAATTCTGGACAAGTTTTACTAACAGCTACCGATGCAAACAGACTATTGTCAAACCATACCTGGAAATGGATGGGGGAGAGAAATACAACATAATTAAGTTAGGTTTATTCCCCAAAACATGATTGTTTAATATTAGAAAAATAATAAAATTCACCATATTGGGGCGCCTGGGTGGCTTAGTCGGTTAAGCATCCGACTTTCGCTTAGGTCATGATCTCGCGGTTCGTGGGTTCGAGCCCCGCGTCGGGCTCTGTGCTGACTGCCAGCTCAGAGCCTGGAGCCTGTTTCAGTCTGTGACTCCCTCTCTCTCTGACCCTCCCCTGCTCATGCTGTCTCTCTCTCTCCTAGAAATAAATAAAAACATTTAAAAAAAAATTCACCATATTAACGGATCAAAAGAGAAAAATCATTTAATAATCATAGAATTTTAAAGATTTATCAAGTTCAATATTGGTTAATTAAAAAAACAAACACTGAGCAAACTAGGCATACACGGTGTGGTACAATCACCCAATGACTCACGCTCTGGAATAACTCCTCCTGTTGAGTGTGGGCAGGAATATGGCAAAGATAAGGGCCTGTCAATCCTGCGATTAGGTTTTGTTACAGAAGACTCCACCTCAGCAGACACGCAAGATTCAAGCAAACAGACACGCTGTGAGCTGCCCACAGAGAAGGGTGCGTGGCAGGAAGCCATGGGGCCGCCCATGTCCAGTAGGAAGCTAGGGCCCTCAGCCAGACAGCTACAGGGGGATGAATTCGGTCAACAATCTCACTGAGCTTGGAGAAAAGACTTGTCAAACCTCCAGATGGGACGGCAGCCTGGCCAATACAGTGGTCACATTCCTGTAGGGCTCAGAGCAAACCCCACAGCTAGGCTGACCCATGCGTGCGGAGATAACAGATGTGTGCTGGGCACCTGGATGTATGGTAACTTGTTAAGCAGCAGCAAAAAATTAATACAGAAGAAAGCTTCCTTAACCCAATGAACAGTATCTACAAAAGGATATCTTCCTAAAAAACACATCATACGTCATGTGAAATCAAGACACCTCTCTTGCCACTTCTCCCAGAGGATCCTGGCATTGCAATATGGCTGGAACAATCATGGGAAAGGATCAGGGTCCTGGCATTACAACATGGCTAGATCAGTGGGGAGGGTCAGAGAGGAAGAAAATTTTGTTATTATTCACAGCTGACATGATCACCTGTTTGTCTACCCAAAAGCATCTAGAGAAAAACCATTAAAATTAATAATATATTATTAATATAACAATATAATATAATACTATGATAAAATAATGATAATAACATTATTTGTATAAACCGAGTTTGCATAGTTGCTAGATACAAATTCAATGGACAAAAATTAAATTTCTATACCCTATTAAGAAGAAGCTAGGAAGTGAAATATTAGAAAAGAAACCAAACATCTTTAAAATGTAGCAATAAACTAACAGAAGATGTACTGAAGTTTCACAGAGAAAATTATGGAACATTAAAGGACAATAGAGACAGCTGAAATAAACAGGAACATATCCGTGTTCAGAATTATATAGATGCTTACTTTTCCCAAAATTAATCTATAAATTTAACGTAATCCCAGTCTAAATTCATGACAAGTGTGAACCACAACAGGCTAACTGTAAAACTCACACACACACACACACACACACACACACACACACACGAAGCCTGGCATGTCTGAAGGAGAACAAGGTGGGAAGAGGCCCTGTGCATCAAGAAAGCTCGTCAGAAAGCTCTAGTGGTTAAGGAGATGTGGTCTTTGAACAGGGGAAGGTAGACAGACTGACAGCTGACAAACAGCCTTGTCCATTTACGGAAACTTGATTTATTCAAGGGCCAGCCTTGCAAATCAGTTGGGGGGCAAATGGACTTTTCAATCAACAGCATTGAAACCATGATTATTTACATCTCTACACAAAATTAATTCTGGTTGGATTAAAAACATAAATGTAAAGAAAATCTTTCACTTTCAGAAGACCATGGAAATCATTTCTTACACAAAACCCCAAAAGCTCAGACCACAGGGGGATGGAGTACAAATCTGAATATAGTAAGATTAAAACCTTCAATGCCCTTGGGGCGCCTGGGTGGCTTAGTCGGTTAAGCGTCCGACTTTCGCTTAGGTCATGATCTCACGGTTCATGGGTTCGAGCCCCGCGTCAGGCTCTGTGCTGACTGCCAGCTCGGAGCCTGGAGCCTGTTTCAGTCTGTGACTCCCTCTCTCTCTGACCCTCCCCTGCTCGCGCTGTCTCTCTCTCTCTCTCTCTCCTAGAAATAAAAAAAAAAACCAAAAAAAAAAACAAAAAAAAAACCTTCAATGCCCTTGTTAAGTGGGAAGATGAACCACAGCCCGGGAGATGTTTACAACTTCTACAACGCACAAAACCCAGGAAGCCAATCTGGGAAAACAGGCACAAGAAGGAACAGGGATTTCACCGAGAAGGAGTCACAAGCGGCCGTGAACATGAACGGACGGTCGACGTCACTAGTGATCAGGACGCCAGCGGACGTCACGACCCACGAGCTCACAGCCACCAGCGGGACGGAAAAGACGTGGGGCGCAGAGACCGTCCAGCGCTGGGGGCACAGCCGGGGGCACGCGCGGCGCACGCTACTCGGATACAGTCCGGCGTCACGTGGCGAAGGTGAGCATGTGCACACCCAACACCCAGCGCTGCCTGTAAACAATCAAACAAAACACCAGAACTGACCCCAGACGAGACCAGGGCAGGCGGATGAGGCGCANGTCCCGGGCCCGGGTGCGGACCGCAGCAAGGGCGCCCCCGCGGAGGCTGCGTGGACTCCAGGAAACGGGGTGCCCACCGAGGACACCACACGCCGTCAGGCGGGAGCAGCGCCCCCGAGTCGGGAAGCGAAGCGGGAGACAGCCGCGCTCGCACAGGTGGGGGCGGCTCGGGTCGCCCGACCTCCCCAAGACCAACCGAGGAGCCCACCCCCTTCTGAGAAAGAAGCCAGAGCC
>NW_027530010.1:908223-909284 GCF_008692635.1 Crocuta crocuta | reverse complement strand
GGCGCTGCGGGTCGCGGGGCCCCCGGAGCAGCACGCGGCTCATTAAGAAGAGGTTTCGTGCCTCAAAAGCGCAACCTTGACACCAAGAAATCGTGAGCTGACAAACAGCTCCTCCCAACGCACTTTCCCAGAAGCCGGCACCCAACCCCGCGCCCGGTCCCGGCCGCCCCCCGCCCGCACCTCCACCCGCGCAGGCACGCACGTGCGTGCACAGACACAGACACAGACGTGCGCGCGCACAGACACAGACGTGCGTGCGTAGAGACGTGCGTGTGCCCGCACAGACACTGACGTGCGCGCGCGCAGACGTGTGCACAGACACGGAGACGTGTGCGTGCACGCACACAGACGTGCGCGCGCACAAAACACAGAGACATGAGCGTGCACAGAGTCATGCGCGTGCGTGCACGCACAGACACACGCACGGGCACAGACACATGCGTGTGCACAGAGACGCGCGCACATACCCACAGACATCGGCAGACACGCACGCGTGCGGGCACACAGACACACACATGCGCGCGCGCACACACACACACACACACACCCGCACTCGCGCACAGATGCACACACGCAGCCCTGGGCTCGTCCGTCCACGCCCCGTGACTTCGGCGGCGTCGGGCCCGGCCCGGAGCCGAGTCCCCGTCACGCCTCTGTGCCCCGAGCTGTGAAAATGCCCTTTCTCCCTCCTCTTCTTCCAGAACGCGGTCCGTGAGGTAACAGCCGCCGCACGTCCAGGTCTCGACGGCCTTCCCGCCGCACCGGAAGCGCTGGGCCGCGTGTCGCTCGGCGAACTGGGAGCCGCCGTCCTTTCCCTCAACTCCGGACGCGAACGGACCGGCTTCCAAGTACAGGGCGTCGGCGGGTCGCGCGCGGCGCCCGCAGAACAGCCCCTCAGCCGCCTCGCCGCCTTCCGTCCCTCGGCCGCGTGCCCTCACCCACGGTTTGCCAAGAAAACTCTGCCGCACCTTCAGGACCCGCTTCTGTGAGGCCGCCGCGTCGCCCTCGCTCAGGGGGACAACTGCCTGCGCGGCAGCACCGCCCGCGAGCCGCCCACACCC
>NW_027530010.1:898259-908215 GCF_008692635.1 Crocuta crocuta | reverse complement strand
GAAGCGTGCCTGGCGCAGCGGAGGCGGTCGGTGTTAACTGCGGTTGCGTCTCCCTGGCACACGTTTCGGTAATTTTCACAGTCGCCCCGAGAGACGGTGGCTACGAACCACCGCCGACAGCGAGCGATCGGAGGCCCCAGGCGGACGAGGCCGGGGTCCCCCAGCGCTGCCCGGCCTCAGCGCCCACGCCTGTCCCCGGAAACCGCGCTGGGGGCGGGCGGGTCACACTGANCCAGCAGGGCCGTGTTTGGGGACCTCTGTGCCCCAGCGCCTAGCGCAATACCCCCCTCTGGCGGGCCCTCAACAAACATAGGCTGAAATACGAAATCGGTAAAGAAAAGAAGGGAAGGAGGGTGAGGGAGGGNCGCCGAGCCGCCCCGGCGCTGGGGCCCTGCTGCCAGCCCCCCGGGGAGCCGCTTCGCAGTGTCACCCGGTCCCGCGCACGGGAATCCTGTGACCAGGGTGCTGCTACCCCATCTGAGAGAGAATGCAGGCAGGGCGTCGTTACGGTTCCTGAGTCATTTGGTTTCTCAGCTGTATTTTGTATATTCTATGGGTACTTTTTTAGGTTTATGTATTTATTTTGAGAGAGAGAACGTGAGTGGGAGAGGGGCAGAGAGAGAGAGAGAGAGAGAGAATCACAAGCAGGCCCAGCTCAGAGGTTCGTGAGGTCACGACCTGAGCCAAAATCAAGAGCGGGACACTCAACCGACTGAGCCACCCAGGCGCCCCTCCATGTGTATTTTTATAATTTTTTTAAAAATGTTTTTTATTTATTTCTGAGAGAGAGACCGCGTGAGCAGGGAAGGGTCAGAGCGAGGGAGACACAGAATCTGAAGCAGCTCCAGGCTCCGAGCTGTCAGCACAGAGCCCGACGCGGGGCTCGAACCCACGAACCGTGAGATCATGACCTGAGCCGAAGTCAGATGCTTAACCGACTGAACCACCCAGGCGCCCTTCCATGTGTATTTTCAAATTATTTTTTATTAAGGTATAATTGACATACAACACATCAGTTTGAGGCGTTCAACATAGCGATCGGGTATTTGTACCCGCTGTGAAATACACACAAGTCTACCCAACAGCTTCACCGGCACAGTTACAATTTTGTTGCTTGTGATAAGAACTCCCAAGACCCACTCTCCCGGCAATTTCACATGTGCAAGGTGGGCTATTCGCGTGGCCACGTGCTGAGCACCACACCCTCCGGGCGTGTTTATGTTATATTCCTTCCGTTGTAGCAGGATTCTCGCACAGAGAGTCGTGACACCGAGGCTTTTCTTCCCAGGAGGCAACTTTATTCCAGCCGGCGTCGCTCAGTTGGGATCGTACCCAAAGAACTGAGCCCCGAACACCACGTGGTGAGGGGTTTTTTAATATATTTTTTACTTCTTTGTCTCCCATCTTTGGTAACACACAAACGTGCAGTCTGATTAACGTGGTCTCGTGTTACAAGGTCGTGAGGGATGTCGTCACGTACACGAATAGCAAGGTTACCTTGAGATGTTCTTTTTTTTTTTCCTTCGGGAGGGGACCCTACCACACTGTCTCTTTACCCATCTCGCCCGCGCCCCAAACCCCACCTCTGGTGCCCCCAATCTGTTCTCCGTGTCTGTGACCACGAGCTTGGTAGATTGCGGGTTGGTTCTGTTTGTTTATACTCCACGTGTAAGTGATATCGTACCGTGTTTGTCTCTCTCTGACTTCCTTCACTAAGCATGATGCCCTCTGGGTCCATCCATGTTGTCACAAATGGTAGGACTTCCTTCTTTTTTATGTCTGAACAATATTCCACTGCGTCTCTAGAATTTTCTGTGTCCGGTCACCCATCAGTGGACACTTAGGTTGTGCCTGTGTCTTGGCAATTATAAACGATACTGCAGTGAGCAGGGGTGCAGATATCCGTTCAAGATAATATTTTCATTCTCTTTGGGTGAATACCCAGACGCGGAATTATTGGATCACGTGGTAATTCTACTTTTAAGGGTTTAAGGAAACTCCATGCTGTTTTCCATGGTAGCTGCACCAACTCGCACTCCCACGACAGCCTACGTGGCTTTCTTGTCCACTGTCACTTCTTGTCTTTGTGACAACAGCCGTTCTGAGAGGCATGGGGTGACCTTCCGTGGATTTCTACATGAGTTTTTATACAGTCAGCCTCTGCCAAGTCACCTGTGAAAACAGAGTTATACTAATCAACAAACTTCCGTTCCTGATGTTGTTTTTACACAATTGTACCTCCTTGAGAACCGGGGCTGAAATCAGGAATTCTTACTTGTTGATGTTTTATAATTAACAGAAATGCAAACATCGTGATGCATCCACCGCGGGTTTGACCTTTGCAGGGTGTGGTTGTCCGAAAGCAGACGCGATAGAGGAGGCAGGTGGGGGAGTCGGGAGCCCAGGGGAGCAGGCCCCCCGGATGCGGGTGCGGGGGAACCAGCCCGGGTGCGGGGCGGGGGGATCACGTGACTGCAGCGCCATCCCCTGCGAGAGTGGCCCTGCATCCACCCGGACCTGGGATGAGCCCTGACGGCCGGCTGACCCTGGGAGAGCTCAGCTGGCGTCGGAAGGACCTGGAGTCAAGTCCTGCTGTCACAGCTGATGAAAGCCGGGCCACCAACCTCCAGACCCAGGACTGTTCACGTGTTACTGTCGCTTTGTCTAGTACAAGCTTTTCGGTTTACTATTTTCCTTATAACATTCTGTTCCTCCCAAGCCTCCCTGACTCCCTGTGAGCTCACAGGCCCTGGGAGGCACGTGTGTGAGGGTGAGCCCTTGACCTGCGGCCTGGTGAGCTGGGGGGAGGGGCGGGGGTAGTAGGTGATGTTCCACCAGAGGACTGTGCGGCTGGGGGGCCGCTCTGTCCCCAGACGACGGCGCTCATTTCTGAGTGCTTGGTTGTAAATCTTTTTAAGGAAGGAGGGAAGAGGAAACATCCGGAAACCCTCAGGTCTGGGGCAGGCTCTGCAAGTTCAGAACAAACAGGCTGTAATAACCCAGTTTCTCTTGAGAGACAGTGGTCCCAGGCGGCAGACGACGCTCACCTGGGACCGGAAGGGGCAGCGGGAGCCCCCAGCTGGCCCACGTCTGCCCCGCCACGAGCTGTCAGTACGGTGTCGTCACCTGCGTTCCGTTTTATTTTTGTGAGAGAGAGAGAGGGAGCAAGTGAGCGAGGGGGAGAGGGAGAGAAGCGGAACTCCCCCGCTGCGGGACTCGAACTCATGAACTGTGAGGTCACGACCCAGGCCAAAGGCAAATGCTGCCTGGGCCCCCGCGCCCTCTCTTCCACTGCATTTTAAGGCCCAGCGCAAGCAGGCCTGTTAGATTTGGACAAAACAGGTGAGACGTGACTGCAGAGGAGAGTGAGCCGAGGGGAGCCCGGCCGAAGCGGGGAGGCTGCCTCCCTCCGCGGATCGGGAACCTCGGCTGCAGCCAAGGCCGTCTCCCTCCACGCCCCAGCCCTTCCCACAGAGATTTAGAATAAACTCCATGCCTGCCTCACATCAGGGTTAGGGGTTTTGTGGTATAAAATCGGGAGCTGGGGGTTGGAGGCAAGTTGTGCCGAGTCATAAATACAGAGCAGGGTCCCGGTCACCGGGGACCCCACCGTGGAGCCTGAGCCGAGTCTGAACCTGCTGATCCGCTCGCAGAGAAAGCCCACCGCCGTTAAACCCTCGTTTATCGCCACAGACAAACTGGGTCTTCTCTCTCTGTGACAAGTTAATGGACTTTATAATTACTTACTTCTGCCTTGTGTTCACGTCCTCTTCTCGTTTCAAAGGTGGGGCTCGGTGATTAAAATACCTATAACATCGATATTTCATTTCCAAAGACATTTTAATTTTCAGTGGGCAGTGGGAGCCGCCGCGACCCTTCATGCTCAAGTGAACCCGTGCAGCTGCGTCCGCGGCGTCTGCACCAGAAGGATCGCAGAATGCACTGCTCGTTTCAAGCTCTTAAAAATGAACAGCGTCACACTGGTACTGGCGTCATTTCATGTCTTGGGCGCACAGGATTCAGACAAGCCCCCAAGGAAGGTTCATCGCCTGCTGCTTCTTTCCCGACAGCGCGGGGTGGTGGCCAGAGCAAGCGTTTGTGGTCACACGGGCCGGGTGTCCACGCCAGCCCTCCCGTTCCCAGGGCTTGTGTGAGGCTGTGTTCAGGCTTCCACGCGCCTGTGCTTTTACGTGCAACACAGAGACAATAGTACCCGCGTCAAAGGGCTGCTGAGGGTCACGTGCAAGTGCGGAAAGCAGTGACACCGGGACCTTGTCACCACGCAGACTCAGGCCCCATCCCAGACCTACCGAGTCAGAGCCCTGGGGACGGGCCACCAGCTCCGGCCCCAGTCCGCCGACTCACACGTGGGAGCCCCTGGTTTAGAGGACCCAGCATACAGCAAGAGCTCAATAGTTGATGTTCCCTCCTTCCTCCTTAAATAACAGTTCTTGGCACTAACACCTGCTGCACGAAATGAGCTCGCAATTTCAGCCCGCCCGCATGGTTTTAGCGACTACGAACTCAAGCAGTCACTCGGGAATGGGTGCCAGCACCCAAAACCATCAGGTAACTGGCCCGGAAGGGACCAGTGCCCTGGAGGCACGTGGAAGAGAGCGTGGATGGATGACAGAGCGCACAGGAGGGGTGCGTGAGCGCGCTATTCGTTTCAGGAAGAAACCAGGTATCTGCAGATGCGCCATCAGCCAGGTGGGCGAGGCGGTGACAAGGTGCCGCCATCCTGTGGGTGAAGCCGGACGGAGCCTCGTCCACCGGCCACCCGCGCCCTCTCCAGCACCAGGCGCCCCGCCAGCCTGCTCCGGGGCTGCGACGTCGAAGCTGCTACCTGGAGGGACTTGTGAGAGGCCAGTGGCCGCGCTGCCCGAGCGGGCGAGCCACGTCCGCACCCTGTGCAGGAGCCTGGTGGGGAGGCGCCCACCAAGTGCGGAAGAATCCACTACACTGTGACCCCGAAGGGCAGCAGGAAGTGTGCAGAACCACTAACGAAGCTCCACAGAGCAACAAATATACAGATTGTTAAAATAAGCTAAAAATTAAGAGTGACAGTGCGAAGCCTCCGTTTCCCCTTACAGCCTCCTCGTGGGGAACCCATGAAGCCCGTTCACCTCCTGAGGCACCAGGTGCCCGACAGCGTCCCCAGTGCAGACTGGTACGCTCTCAGATTCTGGGGGAGATTTCATTTTAACACAAAATACCATCCTTTGAGCAAATGCCACTAACAAACTCTGTACACACCTAATTCCCAGTTTACACGTTCACCCACCAAAACAAGAAACTGCTGGAAAGAATGACAGAGTGTGTCAAGCGTATTTGGAAGTGTATTTGAACACTCCCGGGGCCAAATCTAGAAAATTCAGGGCATCAAAATAAATGATGAATGGGGCACCTGGGTGGCTCATTCCATCGTGCATCTGACTCTTAATTTCAGCTCAGGTCATGATCTCAGGTTGTGTGGGGTCAAGCCCCACGTCAGTCTCTGTACTGACAGCGCGGAGCCTGCTTGGGACTCTCTCTCTCCCTCTCTCTCTGCCCCTCCCCCACTCTGTCTCTTTCTCTAAATAAATAAACTTTAAATAAATGAATGAACGAATGAATATCCGCTACACAGAAGGTAAAGTGGTATAGTACAGAAAACAGAATGGAGGCTCCTCAAAAAATTTAAAAATAGAAACACCACACGATTTAGCAATCCCGCTTCCGCGGACTCGCTCACAGGAAACAATCCGTGGCTCAGACGCGCGCACTCCGTGTTCACTGCAGCTATACTTGTGACAGCCAAGGCACGCCAACGACCTTGTCCCTGACGGACGGACAGGTAAGGACAGTGTGGTATGTGCACATACAATGGACTGCTACTCAGCCTCAAAGTCATTTGTGACGATGTAGGTAAGTCGGGAGGACGTTATAGTAAGTGCAATAAGCCCGACAGAGAAGGTCAAATACTGCATGCTCTTCCTAGATGCGGAACCTAAAAGGGAGCTCACAGAAGCAGAGAGCAGATCGGTGGTCAGCAGGGGCAGGGAGGGAGGGGAGACAAGATGTTGGTCAGAGCGTTGGAAGTCTCAGTTCTGCGGGGTGAATGGGTCCCAGAGAGCTGACGGCCAGCAGTGACCGTACTTAATGCTGCAGAGATACTTAAAATGTGAGAGCAGCTCTGCAGTTTTTTTTTTTACTTGTTTTGATTCCAGTATAATTAATGCACACCGTTATATCGGTTTCAGGTGTATAAGGAAGCGATTCGACAGTTCTGTGCATCAACAGAGTAGCTCTGAACTCTCACACACACGCTCACGCACGCGCGTGCACACACACACTCACACATGCGCACACGCATGCACGGACGGTAACTACCTGAGAAGGATTGTGGTCATCATTTCACAATGTGTTCCTATATCAAAGTATGTCACCTTAAATATATACAAGTTTTAATTTTCAATTATACCTCAAAGCTCAGAGTGGGGTAAGAAGAAAGTTAGAAAAATGGCAGTAATCCAAAATAAAATAGAACACTGCCCCACGAAATTTTACAAACAGGAAAAGCATAAATTTATAGCGAAAGAGGCTGGCAGACACCACGTCGGTCAAGTGCTGGAAGCCTCACTACCATCCTGGGGCAAATCAGCATCGTGTCCCAGGTGACAGGGTGCCTTGGGAAACCGGCGCCACATCTGCCACGTCTCACCCTGACCCTGAGGCAACAGCCAACTCCAAGTGTGCATACATCTCACAGAGTAACCAGTAATCCTCACGTGCTTCACGGTCACGACAGTCAAGGGAAGCCTGAAGTGCTTCCACTTTTTTTAAAGTTTGTTTCTAATGCTTAATATTTGAGACAGAGAGAGAGTGCGCATGAGGGAGCGTGAGCAGGGGAGGGGCAGAGAGAGAGGGAGACACGGAATCCGAAGCAGCTCCAGGCTCTGAGCTGTCAGCACAGAGCCCGACGCGGGGCTTGAACTCACGAACTGGAACCATGAGACCATGACCTGAGCCAAAGTGACCGACTGAGCCGCCCAGGAGCCCCTGAAGGAGTGTTTCAGACGGAAGGAAAGTCAGGAGATGGAAGGACTGAATGCAAGGGGCAGATCGGAGCTCACCGAGATCAGTTCTTCTGTGACACTGATCTTCACGGGCGCAGCTCACAGAGCTCCCGAGATCTGAGGGACCCGGTGCCGGCGCCACCTTCCTGATTTCGGCAGCTGCGCGGCGGTTGTGCGGAAGGTCCTTGCATGTAGGACAAATGCTAAAGTTTGGGAGGTAACAGAGCATCAGACTGACGACTCGTTCTCCGACGTTTGGGAAGGGCGGGAAGGGCAGGAAGGGCGGGAAGGGCTTTGTGTAACTCTTCTGTAAGCTTGTGATTTTAAAATTAAAAGGAAAACTAAGGTTTTAAAAAGGAGTATCAGTCCTGCAGTCCCCGTCCTCGGGCGGTGACCCTGTGTCCTGCGGCAGCTACGGGAGCCGGACGGGTGACCCCCTCTGTGCCTCACTGTTGCATCTGCACGGGCAGCGCCCTCACCTGCTTCGTGAGGTCATCAGAAGGGTTAACGAGAACAGTAAACGTTACGCATTAACAGGGTAACACAATTTATAACAGGAATCATTTCACTTATCGTCCAAACTGGGATTCTTTGTGAGTGATAGGGGTGTTCACTGCTGATTCCGCAGGGAGATCATCAGAATGGCCTCTTGAGGAGCAGGGTTACATTTGTTGCTTAATGAGGAAGAGGGACCCCTTCCTTAGGGGTCGTGGGTGCACATTCAGAAGGTGTGAAGGGTTGCGTTTCCAGCAACTGGTTTGCACTGACCAAAATAGTGACGTGACAGTTCAGAGCCAGTGAGCAGACGGACGCTGGGGTTTTGCACGGGGCCTCAAGAACTAAACAGGAGTCTGGGGCGCCTGCGGGGCTCAGTCGGTTGAGCGTCTGACTTCGGCTCAGGTCAAGATCTCACAGTTCATGGGTTCGGGCCCTGCGTCAAGCTCTGTGCTGACAGCTCAGAGCCTGGAGCCTGTTTCGGATTCTGTGTCTCCCTCTCTCTCTGTCCCTCCCCCGCTCGCTCTCTGTCTCTGTCTCTCAAAATAAAATAAAGACATAAAAAATTAAAAAAAAAAAAAAAAAAGAACTAAACAGGAGTCTGAGAAGCCAGCTGAGTGACCTGCAGCTGCAAGAAAGGGGCTCTTACCCCACGAGGGCCAGCCGACTAGTCCAGGTTCAGGTCATTGGATTTTCTAGAAGCTCCTGAACAAACAGCAACTCTTTGCCACTTCATCCTCTGGGCATGACTTTCTCGGAGTTCAGGTCACGTGAATGCAGCTGGGTTCCCAGTCCTGTTAAACTGTGTGGCCTGTAGCTGGTCTCAGTCCTTGCTGGGACTATGGTCATAAACCAGGGTACACGGAAACCCACCTACCCGCAGACAGATACCAAATCCATATAGTAAAGGAATTATTATCCCCATTTGGCAGATGAGGAAACGGCTTGCGGCCGGAGGAAGGGCAGCTCCTTGAGCCTTGACAGATGGAGGAGAGCTTCCCACAGGGGACCAGGGCCAAGTTCAGTGGTGAATAGTCCGCAGGAGCCCATCCGGCGTCATCAGGTGATCGAGGGAGAGAGGAAGAGAGAGGGTGGGGCGCGCAGGAGGGAAGGGACTACAAGCACCCCCTCCCTGCGGGGGGGTGGAGCGGGGGGGGGTCTCTCTCCCAAGGGTGACGCCCAGCCACCCGCGAGGGGTCAGCGGGTGCGGCGTCCGGGAACCTGAACCGGTGCGTCGTGGGAAGGGCTGCAGACGCGCCNGGGCGGGGGCGCGCGGCGGGCCGGCGCGGACTGTGCACGGATTGCAACCGACGTGACGTCCATGAATACGTTTTATCAGTTTTCGAAATGTTGTCATTTGGTAACATTGTACAACTGTCTTCACAGAGAGCTTCCGTGTCTTTTGTCTACGCCGTAAATACCGTATCTTTCTTTGCTATTCTACACGGTACCTCAGAGCCTCAATTCCCTTTCTAGGTTGACCTGAAGGCGGCGGTAACAAAACGCCCCGCCACTTCCCGACAGCGCACTATCCAGGGTGGCGGCCAAGGGGCCACGGAGGAAATGGAGCCTCGTTCCCGGCGTCCTTCCTCAGAGGCAGGACCGCAGCCACTCCCCACCCACGCGAGCGTGACCCGCTGCAGGGCCCCCCATCAAAGCTGCAAGGTGGGCGGGGACAGGCGCAGCACCCGGAAGGGGCGGGTCTTCTACAGACTCCTCCCCGCAAGGTGGGCGGGGACAGGCGCAGCACCCGGAAGGGGCGGGTCTTCTACAGACTCCTCCCCGCAAGGTGGGCGGGGACAGGCGCAGCACCCGGAGGGGGCGGGTCTTCTACAGACTCCTCCCTGCAAGGTGGGCGGGGACAGGCGCAGCACCCGGAGGGGGCGGGTCTTCTACAGACTCCTCCCTGCAAGGTGGGCGGGGACAGGCGCAGCACCCGGAGGGGGCGGGTGCCCGACAGACTCCTCCCCTGGCGCCCCGGGGGCGGGAGGGTTCGATGAGCGGTGTCTGATTCTCAGCAGCAGTGGAGGAGCCGGAGCCTCACCGACTTCCAAATCCCTACGGGACATATAACCCTCAGGCGTCCAAACCTGCACGCTTTCACACCACTAACCGGATTGGTATATTATTGGTAGTGGTGGTGGTGGTGGTGGTGGTGGTGGTGTTCCCTCCGGAACCGGATCGGAAGTCACCCCGACTCTGCAGGAAGTGGTTAAGCCTCACAAGCGGCATCTTCGTAATCAGGCGCACGCGTTACCATGAATGAACCAGGCCGTGCGGGCAGCAGGCGCCCCTTGTCGCTTCCAAATTGCTCCCTCTGCGTCGTTTCGCGGGCCCCTCCCGACCCCGCGAATTAGCCTAGTTATAGCGATGGGGACACCTCGGCCCGGGGACTTCGGGACG
>NW_027530010.1:863126-898134 GCF_008692635.1 Crocuta crocuta | reverse complement strand
GCCCCTGCCCGGCCCCGCCCCGCCCCTGCCCGGCCTGGCCTCTGCCCCGCCTCACCCCTGCCCCGCCCCGCCTCTGCCCGCCCCGCCCCTGCCCCGCCCCGAGTGTCTTCTCAGCTATCCCAGGTGACCCGCCGGCGGAAGGCCGCACCTGGACGCCAGCTGGGCCAGAGCAGGAAATAAACCCAAGGCAGCAGACCCGCATGTTTTGTGCCCGAGGACGCGCCTTACCCCGTTTATTACAGTCATGGCTGGGGNCCGGCGTCCTTCATTCTCAGGAGGGAAACCGTGACCGGGGTTCGCTGTGCTTTTACAGACAGTTCATTAGACCTAAGACGGGCCCTTCCCGCAGTGACTCCCTCACGGCCGTCGTTCGGACGGAATAAAACGCACGGGAGGGCGTTTGGTGCCAGCAGCCAAAGTAGCTTAGATCCTCACCCAGAAACCCTTAAGAGTCTCTAAGAAGAATTGTGGTTTTTAACCACTGGGATGTGAAAGGAAATTGGATACGAAGAAGACAAGTAGCGCCTTCAGTCTCCTGCGCAGAGACAGGAGAGCTGGGGGGACGCTCTCAGTGACAGATCGGGACCATTCCGGGTGGCTGAGTTCACCCCAAATGTCCCAGAGGCAGTAGCTGTCGTTGCGTCTCCTGTTTGGTGTTTTTTTTTTTTTTTTTTCGGAAAAGTGTCTATTTTTTACATAAAAGAATATTCTGCTTATGGGTCAGTCTCTTTATGAATTTCTCCCCCTAACAAGTTAAAGAGTGACCGTAAATGTAGGCTGAGGGCTTACATTTTAATTTTTTAATTTGTATTTTAAAGAAAGAGCGCGCACGAGTGTGGGAGAGGGAGAGGGAGAATGGCAAGCAGGCTCCCGGCAGAGCCCGTCTCTGGGCTCCATCCCCCGAACCGTGAGATCATGACCTGAGCCCAAATCAAGTCACTCAGGTGCCCCAGGGCCTACATTTTAAAGGACGTTTGCTCTGCTTTAAAAAAAACTGTGAGGTATATATGTTCGCCTGGTCGGCCGGTTAGACGTCAGAGGTCGCTTGTAGTTTTCGAGGCACTTGAGTAAAGGGTTCTGGAAACTTAACCTTCTGTCGTCCAGAAACCTCACGTTCAACTAGAGCACACTCACCGCCCTGGAAATGTTTTCATGAAACGTTCTCTTTAACTTGAAAGGACTTTTTAGAAACTATTTCCAAGAAAGCTTTCTCTCAAGGTCAGCCTTTCTCCAACTTGGCAGTTGCTGCTCAATTCAGATGAAGGTCAGGCGGCGGCGGGAGCCAGGCCGCTTCTCCCCGCGGAGGCTCCGGGACGCGACCTCCCGGCTCAGCTGTCTCCCCTCCCCCCACAGCCCTGGGGCCCCGCCGCCCACAGGAGACCCCCCCGCAAGGGGCGGGGAGACCCCAGCCGGGAGCAGCTGCAGCGGCCGGGCTGAGCACGTCAGACGAGGGTCAACCTTCGGGGGGGCCTGCTGTGAGGACGCTCTGGGGGATCTGCAGTGAGGACGCTCTGGGGGGCCTGCTGTGAGGACACTCTAGGGGATCTGCAGTGAGGACGTTCTGGGGGCCTGCTGTGAGGACGTTCTGGGGGGATCTGCTGTGAGGACGCTCTGGGGACCTGCTGTGAGGACGCTCTGGGGGATCTGCAGTGAGGACGCTCTGGGGGGCCTGCTGTGAGGACACTCTAGGGGATCTGCAGTGAGGACGTTCTGGGGGCCTGCTGTGAGGACGTTCTGGGGGGATCTGCTGTGAGGACGCTCTGGGGACCTGCTGTGAGGACGCTCTGGGGGATCTGCAGTGAGGACGCTCTGGGGGGCCTGCTGTGAGGACACTCTAGGGGATCTGCAGTGAGGACGTTCTGGGGGCCTGCTGTGAGGACGTTCTGGGGGGATCTGCTGTGAGGACGCTCTGGGGACCTGCTGTGAGGACGCTCTGGGGGATCTGCAGTGAGGACGCTCTGGGGGGCCTGCTGTGAGGACACTCTAGGGGATCTGCAGTGAGGACGTTCTGGGGGCCTGCTGTGAGGACGTTCTGGGGGGATCTGCTGTGAGGACGCTCTGGGGACCTGCTGTGAGGACGCTCTGGGGGATCTGCAGTGAGGACGCTCTGGGGGGCCTGCTGTGAGGACACTCTAGGGGATCTGCAGTGAGGACGTTCTGGGGGCCTGCTGTGAGGACGTTCTGGGGGGATCTGCTGTGAGGACGCTCTGGGGACCTGCTGTGAGGACGCTCTGGGGGATCTGCAGTGAGGACGCTCTGGGGGGCCTGCTGTGAGGACACTCTAGGGGATCTGCAGTGAGGACGTTCTGGGGGCCTGCTGTGAGGACGTTCTGGGGGGATCTGCTGTGAGGACGCTCTGGGGACCTGCTGTGAGGACGCTCTGGGGGATCTGCAGTGAGGACGCTCTGGGGGGCCTGCTGTGAGGACACTCTAGGGGATCTGCAGTGAGGACGTTCTGGGGGCCTGCTGTGAGGACGTTCTGGGGGGATCTGCTGTGAGGACGCTCTGGGGACCTGCTGTGAGGACGCTCTGGGGGATCTGCAGTGAGGACGCTCTGGGGGGCCTGCTGTGAGGACACTCTAGGGGATCTGCAGTGAGGACGTTCTGGGGGCCTGCTGTGAGGACGTTCTGGGGGGATCTGCTGTGAGGACGCTCTGGGGACCTGCTGTGAGGACGCTCTGGGGGATCTGCAGTGAGGACGCTCTGGGGGGCCTGCTGTGAGGACACTCTAGGGGATCTGCAGTGAGGACGTTCTGGGGGCCTGCTGTGAGGACGTTCTGGGGGGATCTGCTGTGAGGACGCTCTGGGGACCTGCTGTGAGGACGCTCTGGGGGATCTGCAGTGAGGACGCTCTGGGGGGCCTGCTGTGAGGACACTCTAGGGGATCTGCAGTGAGGACGTTCTGGGGGCCTGCTGTGAGGACGTTCTGGGGGGATCTGCTGTGAGGACGCTCTGGGGACCTGCTGTGAGGACGCTCTGGGGGATCTGCAGTGAGGACGCTCTGGGGGGCCTGCTGTGAGGACACTCTAGGGGATCTGCAGTGAGGACGTTCTGGGGGCCTGCTGTGAGGACGTTCTGGGGGGATCTGCTGTGAGGACGCTCTGGGGACCTGCTGTGAGGACGCTCTGGGGGATCTGCAGTGAGGACGCTCTGGGGGGCCTGCTGTGAGGACACTCTAGGGGATCTGCAGTGAGGACGTTCTGGGGGCCTGCTGTGAGGACGTTCTGGGGGGATCTGCTGTGAGGACGCTCTGGGGACCTGCTGTGAGGACGCTCTGGGGGATCTGCAGTGAGGACGCTCTGGGGGGCCTGCTGTGAGGACACTCTAGGGGATCTGCAGTGAGGACGTTCTGGGGGCCTGCTGTGAGGACGTTCTGGGGGGATCTGCTGTGAGGACGCTCTGGGGACCTGCTGTGAGGACGCTCTGGGGGATCTGCAGTGAGGACGCTCTGGGGGGCCTGCTGTGAGGACACTCTAGGGGATCTGCAGTGAGGACGTTCTGGGGGCCTGCTGTGAGGACGTTCTGGGGGGATCTGCTGTGAGGACGCTCTGGGGACCTGCTGTGAGGACGCTCTGGGGGATCTGCAGTGAGGACGCTCTGGGGGGCCTGCTGTGAGGACACTCTAGGGGATCTGCAGTGAGGACGTTCTGGGGGCCTGCTGTGAGGACGTTCTGGGGGGATCTGCTGTGAGGACGCTCTGGGGACCTGCTGTGAGGACGCTCTGGGGGATCTGCAGTGAGGACGCTCTGGGGGGCCTGCTGTGAGGACACTCTAGGGGATCTGCAGTGAGGACGTTCTGGGGGCCTGCTGTGAGGACGTTCTGGGGGGATCTGCTGTGAGGACGCTCTGGGGACCTGCTGTGAGGACGCTCTGGGGGATCTGCAGTGAGGACGCTCTGGGGGGCCTGCTGTGAGGACACTCTAGGGGATCTGCAGTGAGGACGTTCTGGGGGCCTGCTGTGAGGACGTTCTGGGGGGATCTGCTGTGAGGACGCTCTGGGGACCTGCTGTGAGGACGCTCTGGGGGATCTGCAGTGAGGACGCTCTGGGGGGCCTGCTGTGAGGACACTCTAGGGGATCTGCAGTGAGGACGTTCTGGGGGCCTGCTGTGAGGACGTTCTGGGGGGATCTGCTGTGAGGACGCTCTGGGGACCTGCTGTGAGGACGCTCTGGGGGGCCTGCTGTGAGGACACTCTAGGGGATCTGCGGTGAGGACGTTCTGGGGGCCTGCTGTGAGGACGTTCTGGGGGGATCTGCTGTGAGGACGCTCTGGGGAATCTGCTGTGAGGACCCTTGGGGGGCCTGCTGTGAGGATGCTCTGGGGACCTGCTGTGAGGACCCTCAGGGGCCTGCTGTGAGGACCCTCTGGGGGTCCTGCTGTGAGGACGCTCTGGGGAATCTGCTGTGAGGACCCTTGGGGGGCCTGCTGTGAGGACGCTCTGGGGACCTGCTGTGAGGACCCTCAGGGGCCTGCTGTGAGGACCCTCTGGGGGTCCTGCTGTGAGGACGCTCTGGGGGATCTGCTGTGAGGACCCTTGGGGGGCCTGCTGTGAGGACCCTCTGGGGGTCCTGCTGTGAGGACGCTCTGGGGGGCCTGCTGTGAGGACCCTCAGGGGCCTGCTGTGAGGACGCTCTGGGGGCCTGCTGTGAGGACGCTCTGGGGAATCTGCTGTGAGGACGCTCTGGGGAATCTGCTGTGAGGATGCTCTGGGGGATCTGCTGTGAGGACGCTCTGGGGGCCTGCTGTGAGGACGCTCTGGGGAATCTGCTGTGATGATCCTCGAGGGGCCTGCTGTGATGACCCTCGGGGGGCCTGCTGTGAGGACGCTCTGGGGAATCTGCTGTGATGACCCTCAGGGGACCTGCTGTGAGGACGTTCTGGGGGCCTGCTGTGAGGACGCTCTGGGGGGCCTGCTGTGAGGACGCTCTGGGGACCTGCTGTGAGAACGCTCTGGGGGTCTGCTGTGAGGACGTTCTGGGGGGCCTGCTGTGAGGACGCTCTGGGGGATCTGCTGTGAGGACCCTCGGGGGGCCTGCTGTGAGGACACTCTAGGGGATCTGCTGTGAGGATGCTCTGGGGGCCTGCTGTGAGGACGCTCTGGGGGGATCTGCTGTGAGGACCCTCGGGGGGCCTGCTGAGAGGACGCTCTGGGGGGTCCTGCGGTGAGGACGCTCTAGGGGATCTGCTGTGAGGCCCCTCGGGGGGCCTGCTGAGAGGACGCTCTGGGGGGTCCTGCGGTGAGGACGCTCTAGGGGATCTGCTGTGAGGCCCCTCGGGGGGCCTGCTGAGAGGACGCTCTGGGGGGTCCTGCGGTGAGGACGCTCTAGGGGATCTGCTGTGAGGCCCCTCGGGGGGCCTGCTGAGAGGACGCTCTGGGGGGTCCTGCGGTGAGGACGCTCTAGGGGATCTGCTGTGAGGCCCCTCGGGGGGCCTGCTGAGAGGACGCTCTGGGGGGTCCTGCGGTGAGGACGCTCTAGGGGATCTGCTGTGAGGCCCCTCGGGGGGCCTGCTGAGAGGACGCTCTGGGGGGTCCTGCGGTGAGGACGCTCTAGGGGATCTGCTGTGAGGCCCCTCGGGGGGCCTGCTGAGAGGACGCTCTGGGGGGTCCTGCGGTGAGGACGCTCTAGGGGATCTGCTGTGAGGCCCCTCGGGGGGCCTGCTGAGAGGACGCTCTGGGGGGTCCTGCGGTGAGGACGCTCTAGGGGATCTGCTGTGAGGCCCCTCGGGGGGCCTGCTGAGAGGACGCTCTGGGGGGTCCTGCGGTGAGGACGCTCTAGGGGATCTGCTGTGAGGCCCCTCGGGGGGCCTGCTGAGAGGACGCTCTGGGGGGTCCTGCGGTGAGGACGCTCTAGGGGATCTGCTGTGAGGCCCCTCGGGGGGCCTGCTGAGAGGACGCTCTGGGGGGTCCTGCGGTGAGGACGCTCTAGGGGATCTGCTGTGAGGCCCCTCGGGGGGCCTGCTGAGAGGACGCTCTGGGGGGTCCTGCGGTGAGGACGCTCTAGGGGATCTGCTGTGAGGCCCCTCGGGGGGCCTGCTGAGAGGACGCTCTGGGGGGTCCTGCGGTGAGGACGCTCTAGGGGATCTGCTGTGAGGCCCCTCGGGGGGCCTGCTGAGAGGACGCTCTGGGGGGTCCTGCGGTGAGGACGCTCTAGGGGATCTGCTGTGAGGCCCCTCGGGGGGCCTGCTGAGAGGACGCTCTGGGGGGTCCTGCGGTGAGGACGCTCTAGGGGATCTGCTGTGAGGCCCCTCGGGGGGCCTGCTGAGAGGACGCTCTGGGGGGTCCTGCGGTGAGGACGCTCTAGGGGATCTGCTGTGAGGCCCCTCGGGGGGCCTGCTGAGAGGACGCTCTGGGGGGTCCTGCGGTGAGGACGCTCTAGGGGATCTGCTGTGAGGCCCCTCGGGGGGCCTGCTGAGAGGACGCTCTGGGGGGTCCTGCGGTGAGGACGCTCTAGGGGATCTGCTGTGAGGCCCCTCGGGGGGCCTGCTGAGAGGACGCTCTGGGGGGTCCTGCGGTGAGGACGCTCTAGGGGATCTGCTGTGAGGCCCCTCGGGGGGCCTGCTGAGAGGACGCTCTGGGGGGTCCTGCGGTGAGGACGCTCTAGGGGATCTGCTGTGAGGCCCCTCGGGGGGCCTGCTGAGAGGACGCTCTGGGGGGTCCTGCGGTGAGGACGCTCTAGGGGATCTGCTGTGAGGCCCCTCGGGGGGCCTGCTGAGAGGACGCTCTGGGGGGTCCTGCGGTGAGGACGCTCTAGGGGATCTGCTGTGAGGCCCCTCGGGGGGCCTGCTGAGAGGACGCTCTGGGGGGTCCTGCGGTGAGGACGCTCTAGGGGATCTGCTGTGAGGCCCCTCGGGGGGCCTGCTGAGAGGACGCTCTGGGGGGTCCTGCGGTGAGGACGCTCTAGGGGATCTGCTGTGAGGCCCCTCGGGGGGCCTGCTGAGAGGACGCTCTGGGGGGTCCTGCGGTGAGGACGCTCTAGGGGATCTGCTGTGAGGCCCCTCGGGGGGCCTGCTGAGAGGACGCTCTGGGGGGTCCTGCGGTGAGGACGCTCTAGGGGATCTGCTGTGAGGCCCCTCGGGGGGCCTGCTGAGAGGACGCTCTGGGGGGTCCTGCGGTGAGGACGCTCTAGGGGATCTGCTGTGAGGCCCCTCGGGGGGCCTGCTGAGAGGACGCTCTGGGGGGTCCTGCGGTGAGGACGCTCTAGGGGATCTGCTGTGAGGCCCCTCGGGGGGCCTGCTGAGAGGACGCTCTGGGGGGTCCTGCGGTGAGGACGCTCTAGGGGATCTGCTGTGAGGCCCCTCGGGGGGCCTGCTGAGAGGACGCTCTGGGGGGTCCTGCGGTGAGGACGCTCTAGGGGATCTGCTGTGAGGCCCCTCGGGGGGCCTGCTGAGAGGACGCTCTGGGGGGTCCTGCGGTGAGGACGCTCTAGGGGATCTGCTGTGAGGCCCCTCGGGGGGCCTGCTGAGAGGACGCTCTGGGGGGTCCTGCGGTGAGGACGCTCTAGGGGATCTGCTGTGAGGACGCTCTGGGGGGCCTGCTGTGAGGACGCTCTGGTGAATCTGCTGTGAGGACCCTCGGGGGGCCTGCTGTGAGGACCCTCAGGGGCCTGCTGTGAGGACGCTCTGGGGGATTTGCTGTGAGGACCCTCAGGGGCCTGCTGTGAGGATGTTCTGGGGGGCCTGCTGTGAGGACGCTCTGGGGGGATCTGCTGTGAAGACGCTCTGGGGGATCTGCTGTGAGGAACCTCGGGGGGCCTGCTGTGAGGACGCTCTGGGGACCTGCTGTGAGGACGTTCTGTGGGGCCTGCAGTGAGGACGCTCTGGGGGATCTGCTGTGAGGACGCTCTGGGGGGCCTGCTGTGAGGATGCTCTGGGGGACCTGCTGTGAGGACCCTTGTGGGGCCTGCTGTGAGGACCTTCTGGGGGGTCTGCTGTGAAGACGCTCTGGGGGGGCCTGCTGTGAGGACGCTCTGGGGGACATGCTGTGAGGACCCTCGGGGGGATCTGCTGCACAGGGGGCCCCGAGGCCCCGACAGACACGTGGCCCCCACTCCAAGAGGGTCTCTGGATGGCGGCAGCAGAAGTAAATCAAGTGTTTGTTTTCCTGTATTTGTCAAGTTCTCAGTAAGAGCATTATTTTCATGAACAACAAAGGGGTATTTCTAATTTTTTTTTAATTTTTTTTTAATGTTTTTTATTTATTTCTAGGAAAGAGAGAGAGACAGCGTGAGCAGGGGAGGGTCAGAGAGAGAGGGAGTCACAGACTGAAACAGGCTCCAGGCTCTGAGCCGGCAGTCAGCACAGAGCCCGACGCGGGGCCCGAACCCACGAACCGCGAGATCATGACCTAAGCGAAAGTCGGACGCTTAACCGACTAAGCCACCCAGGCGCCCCTACAAAGGGGTATTTCTAAGAGTGGCGTGGAGTCGGTGGAAATCTGGATGCTAAGTGAATAAAAGGTAAGAGGTGAGGCCATGTCTATACTGTGACCCCTTTGTGATCGGCGCTGCTGAGGGAGACTGAGAACTGGTTGGGAACACTTACCCTGGAGGGGGGCAGGGACCGGTCACACATACAGTAAGCACCGCAGTGTGGTCCTTGGGCGCCAGCGCGGCTCAGTCAGTTGAGCCTAAGACTCGATTTTGGCTCAGGTCATGATCTCACTGTTCATGAGACTCAGCCTGGTGTCAGGCTCTGGACCGGACCTGGAGCCTGCTTGGGATTCTCTCTCTCTCTCTCTCTCTCTCTCTCTCTCTCTGCCCCTTCCCTACTCATGCGAGCGCACTCTCTCAAATAAAAAATTTTTTAATGGTTATTTATTTTTGAGAGAGACAGAGTGTGAGCAGGGGAGGGTCAGAGAGAGAGAGTGAGACACAGAATCCGAAGCAGCTCCAGGCTCTTAGTTGTCAGCACAGAGCCCGATGCAGGGCTCGAACCCTCAACCGTGGGATCATGACCTCAGCTGAAGTCGGAAGACTTCAGCCACCAAGGTATCCCTCAAGTCAAAAAATGTAAACACAGGGGCACCTGGGGGGCTTAGTCGGTTAAGCGTCCGACTTTCGCTCAGGTCATGATCTCGCAGTTTGTGGGTTCGAGCCCCACGTCAGGCTCAGTGCTGACTGCCAGCTCAGAGCCTGGAGCCTGTTTCAGAGTCTGTGACTCCCTCTCTCTCTGATCCTCCCCTGCTCACGCTGTCTCTCTCTCTCTCTCCTAGAAATAAATAAAACATTTTTTAAAAAATTAAAATAAAAAAAACGTAAACACAAAGCGTGGTATTGGCACAGGAAGCTACAAAAGTCAATGGAACTTAGACTGTAATGTCAGTAGCAAGACAGAAGGAATGAAGAATATTCCACCGTGACAAGGTCAGTTCACTAAGAAGAGATAACAATATAAAATTATAAATACCAAATACCAAACATCAGAAAATGGAAAAAAATACATGAAAATCTCCTTTATGTAATATTAGTATTATTATATCTTCTTTCTTTCATGTTTGCCAATCAACTGTTAAACTCCTCTATTATTACTACCAGTCATGGCATTTTTCAGTTCTAGAGTTTCCATTTAGTTCTTTTGTCACAGTCTCCAATTCTCCCCTGAAATCGTCCACCTTACATTTAATTTCTAGAACACACGAATCACACTTATCTTGAAGTCTGGGTATGGTAACTCTAGTATCTGCATCTCCCAGAGGCCTCTCTCTATCCAGTTTGTCTCCAAGGTGTTGGTGAAGCTGTTCCTGTTTACATGCCTACTTTCCATTAGGTGCTGGACCTAAAGTATGAAAAAATATAGGGATACTCAGAAGCAGCAGACAATGTATCTTCCCCCAGAGAGGATTTATTCTTGTTTACAGGACAGATTAGGGCAGAGCAAACCACCCGAAGAAACCTCAGACTGCGTTGATTCAAGCTGGATTTCCATCTTTGGGAGCGCTGGGCTGTTGCGTCATCCTTCCTCCTGGGGACCCAACGGGGAAGGTGTGGGATGTTCGCCAGGACCCTTCTCCCCAATGACCTGAACGCCAAGTACCATCTCCCTGGGAAACTTCTAGAAGCTCTGCTCACCTTCTTGTCCTATCAGCTTTGACTCCAGAATTGGCAGAGAGGGGCACTGGGGAGCTCAGTTGGTTGAGCGTCTGACTCTTGATTTCAGCTCAGGTCATGATCTCACAGTTCGTGGGTTCGAGCCCCATGTCGGGCTCTGTGCTTACAGCATGGGCCTGCTTGGGATTCTGTCTCTCCCTATCTCTCTCTCCTCTCTCTCTCAAAATAAATAAACATTTTTTATACTAAAAACAGTAGAGGGGCGCCTGGGTGGCTCCGTTGGTTAAGCATCTGACTTCGGCTCAGGTCATGATCTCACAGTTCATGTGTCCGATCCCCACGTTGGGCTCTGTGCCTGGAGCTGCTTCAGATTCTGTATCTGCCTCTCTCTCTGACCCTCCACTGCTCACACTGTCTCTCTTTCTCTAAAAAATAAATAAAACATTAAAAAAAACAAACAGTAGAAGAGCTCAAGCGGGGCCAAGCAGCCTCACGCCCCGGGACTGTGGCGCAGCAGCGTCGTGGCCCGCTTGCACTGGGCCGTCCCGGTAGTCTTCCGTGCTCTCAAAGAGACATCTAGAAATACCTCACGCAGCCTTTCCACCTGTTCTTGAGGGGAGGCTGGATCCGATACAATCTGGCTTGAAACATCTTTGCGTGATTTTTACTTATTCTACCTACTTCAGTGAGTCTGAAAAAGGAAGCGCCTAAAAGCACCAAACTTTCTCTCAAATGAAAAACCGTGCCCAGAATAATCCGCAAACCCAGCAGACGCTGCCCAGCAGTGGGATCTGGCTCTCCTGGCTGTCCCGACGCATTTAGTGACGTTCCCGGAGGGACACGGAGACGGCCATTTCAAAGACTTCCCTTGCCTTAGGTTTCTCTGCCTCCCGAGGCCCCACAGCAAACGCGCGGGCAGCCGCTCACCTCCCTCCCCGCAGCAGCCCGGCCCTCGGTCTCTAGCTGCCGCCGCGCCGGGAGGCCCACCCGGACTAGCGAGTGCCTCAGAGGAAAAAACACACGCACGAGGGGTCACATAAACGGACTCCTCTCTGGACACAAAGTGCTATTCTTGCAGGTCGTCAAGGACGAGTGTGTTCCCATACCTGTGCTTCTAACGTGCTGTCCTTCTTTCTAGAACATTCTCCCTCTCTACTTGCACCGTGTGCTCTAGCTCGGTCTCGTGGCCTCACCCTGTGCCGAGCCCCGCGGGCCAGCGGCAGCCACCACCGGGCCCCCGCGCGCCCCGCGTCCCACCCGTCAGACACCAGAGGACACACGCGCACGACACAGAGGGCGGGGGCGCGTGTAGACGGGAGGACACAGGAGTCTGCAGGAAAGTTCCGCCGTCCTGTCCCCAAGAGAGTCTATCGAGTGACTGAAGACTCTTTAAAACCCTCCTGCAGCCCGCTTCCCCGAGACCCCGTGCTAGCTTCTCAAGGCCGGTCCCCAAGGCCGGCTGTCCCGGCCGGGCCACGTGGCAGCCACTTTGTGACCGCATCCTCACGTCCGCTCTCCTGTGTGTGCGTGTGCGTGTGTGCGTGTGCGTGTGTGTGAACCCAAGCAAACACAGGACCGTGACTGACCCTTGCGGTTACAAAGCAAAGACGCACATGAGAGGGGGACACAGCTCCGTGCGCGGCAGGAGAGGCGGCAGCCAGGCCCGGAGCCCGGGCGGCCTGCACAAATCACAACGGTGACAGCTTTCAAGGGGGGAAAAAACACTGAGAAAAGAGAAAGTCTAATTCTGAATCTTTTGAAAGAAAAATATGGAATAAGAAAAAAAGTTTCAAAAGGAACTCAGTCAATCCAAGAACAAGAACGCAAGAAAGAAAAAGATCCAGAAACACAATACATAGAACAAGTAGAAATCAGAAAGTAAAACAGAATCAAAGTCTAAATATATTAGGAATTACCAGGCGCCTGGCTGGCTCAGTCGGTTACATGACCAACTCTTGATTTCCGCTCAGGTCCTGATCTCACAGATGGTGAGTTCAAGCCCCACGTCCAGCTCTAGGCTGACAGTGTGGAGCCTGCTTGGGATTCTCTCTCCCCCTCTCTCTGTCCCTTCCCCACTTGAGCCAGCGCGCTCACTCTCTCTCTCTCTCTCAAAATAAATAAAAATAAACTTTAAAGATGTAATTTTAAATAAAATAAATATACATAAAAAGAATTACTACAAATACATGCAACCAAAAATTGACAGTTACAAAACTGAGATTGTGAGTTAAGATTTTCCAAAATCCCAGTTATATACATGAGCACATCTAAAGCAAAAGAAGTTTGAAAGGTTGAAAATAAAAGGATCAAAATTATATTCTAAGCAAATTTTCATTATGGCTTTGTTTCAATTTTACTTTGGCTATGTTAATATCAGACAAAAAATAAGTCTTAAGATAAAGAGCATCAAAGAAATAGAAAAGGACAATTGTGTAATGACCTAAGATTTAGGGAACCAAAAATTATACTAACACAATTCTAAACATAGAAGCACCTAATGAAACATGTTTACAACATAGTGAATATAAATTGGTAAAAACTACAAGGAGAAATTGACAAATACGCCGCTGCTGTGGGAGAGTTTTCAACATGACTTCATCTAGGCCTACTGACCTAAGCAGACAGAAAAGGGAAAAAAAAGGTCAGCAAAGATACAGGATATTTGAACAACAAAAGCAACAAACTTGCACCAATATATTAATTTTATACCCAATAGTGAAAGAAAACAAACTTTTTCAAGCACACATGGAACATTTATAAGATTAGAGCATATACTAGGCCAAAAGCAACTATCCACAAATTTCATTAATTTTTAAAAATGTTTTATTTATTTTTGAGACAGAGAGAAACAGAGCATGAACAAGGACGGGGCAGAGAGAGAGAGGGGGACACAATGTGAAGCAGGCTCTAGGCTCTGAGCTGTCAGCACAAGAGTCTGACATGGGGCTCGAACCCACGAACTGTGAGATCATGACCTGAGCCGAAGTCGGATGCTCAACCGACTGAGCCACCCAGGAGCCCCATATCCACAAATTTCAAAGAAAAGTATTACAAAAACTATGTTCTGATCACAATGCAAGTTTTTTATTTTTTTTATTTTTAAGTTTATTTCTAGGAGACAGAGAGAGAGACAGCGTGAGCAGGGGAGGGTCATAGAGAGAGGGAGTCACAGACTGAAACAGGCTCTAGGCTCCGAGCTGGCAGTCAGCACAGAGCCTGACGCGGGGCTCGAACCCACGAACCGCAAGATCATGACCCAAGCGAAAGTCGGACGCTTAACCGACTAAGCCACCCAGGCGCCCCTGCAAGTATTTAGAAGTTAATTTAAAGTTTCCATAGATTCTGAAATTAAAGAACATGTTTTTTTAAATAACTCATGAGTCAAGGAAGAAACCATAATAAAAACTTAAACACATTTACAACTTAATGATAATGAAAACGGCAGCTATCAGAACTTGTGGGAGGGGAACATGGCTGGCTCAGTCAAAGGAGCATGTGATTCTTGATTTCAGGGTCATGAGTTCGAGCCCCATGTTGGGGATGGAGCCTACAAAAGGAAGGAAGGAAGGGAGAGAGAGAGAGAGAGAGAAAGGAAGGAAGGGTAAAGAAAGGAAAGGAAAGGAAAGGAAGAAAGAAAGGGAAAGAAACTGGGGGATATGAAAAGTAGTGCTTCATGGAAAACTTATTGCCTCAGATGCCTTTATTATAAGGGGGGAACAGGCTAAACATTAATGAAGTAAACACAAAACTTAAGAAGCAGAAAACAAAAATAAACTCAAGAAAGGTAGAAGGAAAGAGATGATAATTAGAAGAGCAGAAACAGAAATAGAAAATGAAACAGGAAACCAAGAGACAGAGAGAAAACCAACAAGGCCAAAAGTGGATTCTTTGAAAAGGCCAACAAATAACCTCTGCAGTGATTTATCGAAGAAAAAAAAAATAATAGAAGGTACAGACAAGTAATTCATCAGTCAGTTTTGACTATAACCGGACCTCAAGCTGTATTACAAAGCCGTAATCATCAGGACAGTATGGTACTGGCACCAGAACAGACACTCAGATCAACGGAGCAGAATACAGATCCAGAAATGGACTCACAACCATCTGGCCAACTCATCTTCGACAAAGCAGGAAAGAGCATCCAGTGGGAAAAAGACAGTGTCTTCAGCAAGTGGTGCTGGGAAAACTGGACAGCGACACGCAGAAAAATGAAACTGGACCACTTTCTTACACCAGACACAAAAATAAACCCAAAATGAATTAAAGACCTAAATGTAAGACAGGAAGCCATTAAAATCCTCGAGGAGAAAGCAGGCAGCCACCTCTTTGTCTTCGGCCACAGTAACTCCTTACTCAGCACGTCTCGAGAGGCAAGGGACACAAAAGCAAATGTGAACTTCTGGGACCTCATCAAGATAAGAAGCTTCCGCACAGCGAAGGAAACTATCAGCAAAACTAAAAGGCAACCAACAGAATGGGAGAAGATATTTGCAAATGACATGTCGGATAAAGGGTTAGTATCTAAAATCTATAAAGAACTTCTCAAACTCAACACCCAAAAACCAAATAATCCAGTGAAGAAATGGGAAAAAGACACGAATAGGCACTTCTCCAAAGAAGACATCCAGATGGCCAACCGGCACATGGAAAGATGCTCAACATCACTCATCGTCAGGGAAATGCAGTTCAATACCAAAATGAGATACCACCTCACATCAGTAAGAACGGCTAAAATGAACAACACAGGTAACAACAGATGTTGGCGAGGATGAGGAGGAAGGGGAACCCTTCTGCACTGCTGCTGGGAACGCAAACTGGTGTGGCCACGCTGGAAGACAGTATGGAGCTTCCTCAAAAAATTAAAAATAGAACTACCCTACAATCCAGCAATGGCACTACTAGGTATTTACCCGAGGGATACAGGTGTGCTCTTTCAAAGGGGCACGTGCACCCCAATGTTTAGAGCATCACTATCAACAATAGCCAAATATGGAAAGAGCCCAAATGTCTGCTGACAGTTGAATGGATAAAGATGTGGTATATATACAACGGAATACCACTCAGCCATCAAAAAGAATGAAATCTTGCCATTTCCAACAACGTGGATGGGACTGGAGTGTATTATGCTAAGCAAAATAAGTCACAGAAAGATAATATATGATTTCACTCATATGTGGAATTTAAGAAACAAAACAGATGAGGGGCGCCNCGCTGTCTCTCTCTCAGAAATAAAAAAAAAAAAAAAAGAAAACAGATGAACGTAGGGGGAGGGAAGGAAAAATAAGATAAACGGACCATAAGAGACTCTTAAATACAGAGAACAGGGCTGTGGGGAGGTGTTGGGTGGGGGATGGGCCAGACGGGTGATGAGCGCTGGGTGTTAAATGTAAGTGATGAATCACTAAATTCTACTCTTGAAATCATCCCTACACTCTATCTTAACTACCTTGGATTTAAATAAAATAATTTTTTTGACTAGAATATGCTGTGCGAGCTGAGAAAATCCCAAATCTTATTTTGCCTGCTGCATGTCAACTACACATCCACCGTCAGACTTTCCTCCGCGTGTCCTCTCCATTCCGGGACCCAGGTGCAGACGTGCGTTCCCACGGCAGAGAATGAAGAGCAAGAGAGCAGACACACACGATAGCTCTTCAAAGTTCTGCTTCGAGGGGCGCCTGGGTGGCTCAGTCGGTTGAACGTCCGACTTCGGCTCAGGTCATGATCTCACGGTTCGTGGGTTCGAGCCTTGCGTCGGGGCTCTGTGCTGACAGCTCAGGGCCTGGAGCCTGTTTCAGATTCTGTGTCTCCCTCTCTCTCTGACCCTCCCCTGCTCACGCTGTCTGTTTCTCTCTATCAGGAATAAACAAAAAACATTTAAAAAATTTTTTAAAAAGTTCTGCTTCGATATGATGTCACTGTGACCAGAGCCATTGTCAGCTGGGTTGGCGTCCATACTCCTCACACAAGAGGCTCTTCAAGTCAAGTAACAATAGGTGTGAATGTACAGCCCTCTTACAAGAAGCGGGTAAATACCAAGGGAGCGGAGTACAGTGTAAGCAACGTTATCGACGCGACAGGAGCCGCCACTGCAAACACGGTGGAGGCTGAGAACACTGCCAGCAGCTTCATGCCAGTCAATTTTAAACCTTCGATGAAACAGAAAAATTCATAGAACTGCTTCAAGGAGAAGTAAAATATCTAAGCAGTCTCATAAGTATTAATGCAATGAAAGCAGTATTTCAAAATCTTCCCACAGGGGTGCCTAGCTGGCTCAGTCAGTAGACCATGCAATTCTTGGTCTCGAGGTCATGAGTTTGAGCCCCACACTGGGTGTAGAGTTTACTTAAAAAAAATAAATAAATAGCTTCCCACAAAGAAAATACCAAGCCCAGACAAGTTTATAGGTGAAGTCTACTGAAAATAGAAGGGAAAGATCATTCCAATCCTGTTCAAATTCTTCCAGAGGATATATAAATAGAAGGAATACCTCTTGTATCATTCCATGAGCCTTGAAACAGACATGAAGACAGAAGAGAAAGGAAAATCACAAGTCCATGATGTTCATTAATACAAAAGCAAAAATCCTACATATAACCTGAGTTAAAATAGCACCTGAGTAAAAACTTTCCAGTAAATTAGGAATAAGAGGAACCTTCTCTGACAAAGGGGATTTATAAAATGCTTACCAAAATATCATTCTAAATGTATTTATCAAAAAAAATCTACAAAATAACTCAAAATTTACTTTCCAAAAATCAAGATCAAGTCGAGAGCACCCAAGTCATGAATGTCAAGAGAACATCACCATTTCTATTAACATTGTACTAGAGGTCGTAACTAGTGTTCTACTTTCAGAAAAATAAAAAGCAAAACTGGAACTGACATTATTTTCATATGATTGTTTACATACTGTTCACAAATCATTAGAAAGAATAGACAAATTATTAAAATCAAAGAGGGGGCACCTGGGTGACTCAGTCGGTTAAGCGTTCAACTTGGCTCAGGTCATGATCTCATGGTTTGTGGGTTCGAACCCCGTGTCGGGCTCTGTGCTGACAGCTCAGAGCCTGGGGCCTGCTTCAGATTCTGTGTCTCCCTCTCTCTCTGACCCTCCCCTGCTCATGTTGTCTCTCTCTTTCAGAAATAAATAAAAAACGTTAAATTTTTTTTTAAAAATAAGAAAGAAAATGTTAAGCATTTTTTTAATTAATAAAAGACAAAATCAAAGAGAAAGGGTTGTCTCCAGCACGGTGGCTGGGTACAACATCAATATACAAAACTCCAGTTTATTTCTACTCTAGCAACAGACTGTTACAAAGGGTTAATTTAATATTTTTTTTAATTTTATTTATTTCTAGGAGAGAGAGAGAGATAGCGTGAGCAGGGGAGGGTCAGAGAGAGAGGGAGATACAGACTCCGAAACTGGCTCCAGGCTCCGAGCTGGCAGCACAGAGCCCAACACGGGGCCCGAACCCATGAACCGCGAGATCATGACCTAAGCGAAAGTCGGACGCTTAACCAACTAAGCCACCCAGGCGCCCCACAAAGGGTAAATTTAAAGAGTATCCCTTACAATAGCATCGAAAACTACAAAGTATCTAAAAATAAACCCAACAGAAAATGTGCAGGATCTGGACACAGAAAATAATAAGCCTTTACTAAAAAGACATTAATGAAGACCTAGTAGAAAGATAGCTATTCCTTGTTTATGAATCAGAAGACTCAGAATCCTAAAGATGTGAATTCTATCCAAACAGATCTGTGTATTCAATGCAATGTCAATTAAAATCACCACAGGTTGGGGCGCCTGGGTGGCTTAGTCGGTTAAGCGTCCGACTTTCGCTTAGGTCATGATCTCGCGGTTCGTGGGTTTGAGCCCCACGTCGGGCTCTGTGCTGACTGCCAGCTCAGAGCCTGGAGCCTATTTCAGAGTCTGTATCTCTCTCTCTCTGACCCCCCCCTGCTCACGCTGTCTCTCTCTCTCTCTCTCCTAGAAATAAATAAAAATATTTAAAAATAAATAAATAAATAAAATAAAATCACCACAGGTTTTGTGTGTGTGTGTGTGTGTGTGTGTGTGTGTGTGTCTGTGCATGCAACTTGAGAAACTTGTTCTAAAGTATGTCTGGAAAAGCATAGGGCCAAGAATAGTCAAGGTGGAAGATGAAGAAGAAAAACAGGAAGATTTTCCCTACTAATAATCAAGACTTTTTCGATAATGATGGTATTGAAACAGGGTGACGTCAACGCTAAGGTAGGCAGACTGTGCAGCAGAAGAGAATAGAGAGTGTGGACACACAGCCAGACACAAACGGAGTGTTACTATATGACTAAGTTGGCATGACAATCAGTTGGGAAAGGAGAGGCCAGTAACAAAACAAACCTGGGGGCTGGAAAACTCATTTGTATGTAAAATGCAAAACCATAAACAAAAGTAAATTCCGGAGAGCATAAGAATTCAAATGTCAAAGGCAAAATTAAATATTTCTAGAAGAGTAAGTTAATATATATCAGGGTGGGGGGAAAACAATAAATACTTATAAAGTCAAAGTTAAGCACACATATGTATCGGGGCATCTGGGGGGCGGAGTTGGTTAAGTATCCAACCCTTGATTTCGGCTCAGGTCATGATCTCATGGTTGGGGAGTTGGAGCCCCGCATCAGGCTCTGTGCTGACAGTGCAGAGACTGCTTGGGCTTCTTCCTGTCTCTGCCCCTCTCTTGCTCATTTTTTCTCTCAAAATAAATAAATATTTACAAATTAAAAAATTAAAATTCTTAAATAAAATTTTAAAAAGAACATGAATTTACCAAAATAGGAAGTGAAAAGACAAGCCAATTTGCAATCCGTGACAATGAAGTACTGTTCAGTATAATCCACTAAAAAAAAAAAAAAATGAGGAAAAGACGTGAACTGAGTATCATAGAAGTTGACTCAAGGACGGCGTGTGTATATTGGCCTCTAGGTTGTCTATTTCTACACAGCAGGCTGGGATCTATAGACTCAAAACCTGTCAGTAAGTATCAAACTCAAATTTTTACACATCCAGTTGTGTTAAATGCAGCCCAACAAGCAGACTGTTACCACGGAGAGCTACGTGCCCGTTCTGCACACTTCATGAACCTGCGCCAACACCTGCTGGTCCCAGAGAAGATAAACCCCGTGGTTATAAGGACCCCAAACTGCCGCTGCCCTGCAGAGCCTTCTGACCCAGCGACTTCCAGCTGGGCTGCCGCGCATCGGTCACCTAAACATCGGGGAATTCCCTTGCGTCCTCTCCATCCAGATGTCCCTGTGTCTGCGCTGTCCAGTTCTGTGAGGGGCTTCCCCACATACCAATCTGTCAAGGTGACCCAAAGAAAGCCGGTGTGGGTGTTCCTGCCACCTCACTGTCTAACCTTTTTCCTTGATCTGCCGTGAAATCCCTCGCCCCAGACACTTGTGTTCCACAGAAAAGAACTACAGATGGCCAATAAATATCTGACATGCTGAGCCTTGGGGATATGCCACCGAGGCCAGGGTGAGACCCTCTGTAAGTCCCCTCTCCTTGCCAGAAATCACGAAGGCGGCCGTGTTGGGGGACGCGTGGTGCGGGTACAGGCGGAAGTGGCCTCACCGCAGGGGCCAGAGCTTCCGCGCCATCACACACGGTTGAACACTGCTGCACCCAAGGCCCGTCAGTTCTCCTGGGTGAATGAATGTACCCGAGGAATTTCTGTACAGAGACACCAAAAGGCAATGCTCATCACCACACTGCTGGAAATAGCAAAAACAGACAACATCAACAAAACTAAACAAACCTAGAAACTGCATAAACGCCCAGCAGCTGGACAACGGGTAACGATAGGAGGACTACTATGTAGCAGCGACAATGAACGTTAACGTCCCCCCAGGATCGGTAGCGGAAACCCCAGGAGTAGGAAGCGCAAGCACTCGCGCCTGGGATGGGGGTGCAGGCACGCGCCCCCACGCAGACCCCGAGGCCTTCGGCCACATCCGGAGTCTGCCCCCAGGAAGGGGGCCGTGCCGGCGCCCTGCACCCAGCCTTCGGAACTGTGAGAAATTCCTGAATGTTTTTCTGTTGCTTCTAAGCCTGTGTAGCTTGCTGAAGCAGCTGGAATGGACTAAGGCATTGGGTAACTTCCGGCGAAGAGTCCAGGACGCCAGACAAAAGTTAAAAACACAAGTAATGTTATATTGTTTAATAATGAATAGAAACGCGAAAGTAAATCGTAGCACTGGGAGAGCTGTTGTAAACACGAAGCAAGATGGAAAGGAATCCCGAGGAGGGGCGGGCGTGAAGGACGCAGACCCCCCGTCGCCACGGGAAAGTCAGGGGCAGGACCCTAGTTCTGGGGTCGGGCGGTGAGAGGGCGCACACTGTGTGACCTTCCAGAGAAGCGGACGTCAACGGGCCATCCGGGGACCAGCGGCTGCAGCGTCTTNGGCCCCAGCCCCGCGCCTCGGCCGGGCCCCGCTGCGGGAGGCCTAGTTGCGTCACCTCCCCGTCCTCAGTCCTCCGTCCGCTCGGCGTGATTCTTGGGCCCCGCTAGCGGGTAAGCCTGCCGCAGGTGTTCCGTGTGATGTCAGAGTTTGGGAAACTTGCCTTTCCAGAAGGGCTACCCGTCTTTGGGTTTTCAGTGCAGCGGGGGGGCGGGGGGGGTACCAGCCGGCGCCCAGCCGAGAGGGCAGAGCCGAGCGGCCAGGGCGGGGACCGGCGCGCGGAGGCCCCTACGGTGGCTGTCGCCGGAGGGGGAGGCCGGCCGAGTAGGTCACCGGGAGCACGGAACGCGCGAGCGTCGGATTGCCGAGCGAATGTGGGCGACGGTGCCAACCCCGTCTTGACCCGTCAAGGCTTGTCCCCTCGTTTCAGGGCTCCCGAACGGCTGTTTCGTTCTTTAACAAACACTTGCGTGCTTGCCGTCCGGGCGCAGAGAGAGGAGAGTGGAAAGGGGCGTGAACCTTGGAGGCAGGTGTGCCGTCTGCCGTCTGTGTTGCACTGGGTTATTTAACTTCTCTGCTCCTACTCGGTCTTATCTGCAAAACGAAGATGAGATCTCCTTTGCACGTAACTGCCAGAATTTGAAGTGTCAGCTGTTGCTAGTGAGGGCGCGGCACCAGGCGCCGCTTGAACTTGCCCCCTTGCGGAAGGTGTCCCGTTGGTACAGCGGTTTGAGAACAGGGGAACTTTTTGCTCTGTTGGGTGCTTGCTATTCTGCCAGATACGATGAGGCAGACTTGGGGGTGGGGGGGCAGTCTCAAAACCCACAGTCTCTCTACTAAAGACCCCATAAAACTGTAGAACTGGAAAGAGGTTAGGGCCTAACTTTATTCTATTAATTCCAGCTTCTCCTTATTGAGCACTTGCTGGGTGCCTGACACCTCGCACGCTTTACATACACGAACTTACTTCAGTTCTCCCGCGCGCGACCCAGTGCAGTAAGTAGGCATGTCCCCATTTTACAGATGCAGGTGAGTCTTGGCCAAAATCCTGACACTAGTTAATGAACTTGAACCCAGAGCCCAGGCTTCTCGGGCTGTGTGGCGTCTAGGCCTACTTACTTCTCAGCGACTAGAGTCCTGGCCGTGTGAACCTGCGTAGCCGGGTAAGGGAGGCGTAACAGGGCTCAGAGGGCCAGTCTTTGCTACAAGAATAATATTTCAAAGTGTTCAGTGATAGGGGAGCCTGGGTGGCTTAGTCGGTTGAGCGTCCAACTTTCGCTTAGGTCATGATCTCGCGGTTCGTGGGTTCGAGCCCCGCGTCGGGCCCTGTGCTGACTGCCAGCTCAGAGCCTGGAGCCTATTTCGGAGTCTGTATCTTCCTCTCTCTCTGACCCTCCCCTGCTCACGCTGTCTCTCTCTCTCCTAGAAATAAATAAAAAAAAAAACAAAAAACAAAGTGTTCAGTGATAAATTATCTTTTATTTTACATTTTACCCAGCATTGTCCAGATATGAACCGAGATTTGGCCTTTTCACCCAGAGAAAAAGGAAGGGCTCACGGGCACACAGTGCTGAGATTGTGGGCACACAGTAGGTATTTGGTAAATGCCAGTGGAAAGAAGAAAAAATCCGGAGGTATTGTTATTCCTGCCAGACTGAGGCCCCTTGCTCATTACCCAATGGGTCTTTTTTTTTTTTTTTTTACATTTATTTATTATTGAGAGACAGAGCACCAATGGAGGAGGGGCAGAGAGAGGAGGAGACACAGGATCCGAAGCAGCTCCAGACTCTGAGCTGGCTGTCAGCACAGAGCCTGACGCGGGGCTCAAACTCATGACCCGTAAGATCCTGACCTGAGCCAAAGTCAGGCCCTTAACCGACTGAGCCACCCAGGCGCCCTGAGCTGGCCGTTCGTACACAGTATCCGTACCCTGTGAGCATCTGTCCTATCCATGGACTTGAAGATTTGGATTTTTTTTTTTAATGTTTACTTATTTTTGAGAGAAAGTGCACGCACACGCCAGTGGGGGAGGGTCAGGGAGCAAAGGACCGAGAATCTGAATCGGGTCCTGTGCTGACAGCAGCTGGCCCGATGTGAGGCTCAAGCTCCCGAACCCGGAGACCATGACCTGAGCCAAAGTCAGACACCAAACCGACTGAGCCCCCCCAGGCGCCCCAAGGACTTAGAGATTTAAAGCCGTTTCAGACCCAGATTGGTGTTCTTGTCTGTGAGCAACTGATGGGAACTTTCAAATACGTGAACAGGAGGATCCGGGCTCTGGGCGTCGGAAGTGGCCTCTTGAGGTGCAGCAGTTTATTTTGCTTTAACACCTTAGAATTGGACCGTGATGGGGCAGCTGCCCGAGTTAGGCTTTCTGGAGAACACTGGATGATTGTTGGGTACAGAGGTAAAGAGTTCAAGATGTTAGGTTTGTGGCAACATTAAATACTTAGAAAAGACCTGTGACTAATGGGCATTAATGTGGGGATAGGAAACTGGTTTTAAACAGTTGATATTCTTGGTGGTTTTGCTCAGCTGTTCCGTGTTAGTCCATCTGAAGATGGCTTAGGGCTGTAGGCTGCGCTGTATCAACTCACAGGCTTCTGTTACTCAGCCATGTAGGCTTCCACGCCCCCCCCCACAGGTCCCTCCACCCGAGAGCCTGTCACTGCTTCTGCACCCTCCCAGGTGCCCCAAAGCACCTCGTCCCCTGTCTTCATCAAACCTGATGGGAGAAGCTCTAACCTGATCTGGGCTCTCACCACCCCCGCCCCCATCACCACCACACAGAGTAAAGCTCCTTCCCCAAAAGTGGGTGTATTAATCCAGTTGAAGATGGCAGACACCAGTGTAAACTCACTTAAGCAAGAGAGAGTCCCTCCCCTCTCCGATCACTTAACTGGGGGCTCCGAGACGGGCCGCGGGTGCGGCTGACATGATGTCACGCAGGCCCCCTTGGCTCTGCCTTTCTCTGCTCCTTGTTTTGTTCATTGGCCTCTTTCGGCTGTTGTCTCTGTTGGCGCTGAGGCGGCCCCGGGCTGACGACTTTCCAGTGCTCTTGTGCACTGGAAACTGGTCCCTGGACAAGGGGACAGGGACACCGTGACTGGACTGGTCTGTGTCGCAGGCCCAGTCCTGGGATGGAAGAGCGAACTGCTCCCCCGCAACCACGTGGGATGGCCGCCGTATGCGCGAGCGCGCATGCTCCGGTCCTACTTTGAGGCCCTTCCAGCACCCGCCCTGGTTTTGTTTGTCCATCGGCGTGTTGCCGGGTCGTGGCCCCGATCCCGTGCCCTCTGACCCCTCCACACACGTGCGCCTGCCGGGCCCGCCCTCCCTGCCGCTTCAGACTGACAGCACTTGGGGCTCAGGTCATGCTTCTCCCAGAAGCCTCCCTTGACCTCCGTCCATGGGCTGGGCCCCCCTTATCTCTGCTTGTGGGGANCTGAAACAGGCTCCAGGCTGTGAGCTGTCAGCACAGAGCCCGACACGGGGCTCGAACCCACGACCTGCGAGATCATGACCTGAGCGAAAGTCGGACGCTTAACCGACTAAGCCACCCAGGCGCCCCATGATGACAACCAACCTTAATTGGCACTTCTTCTCTTAACACGCAGAACCCGTTGGTGTTGTAGGTTTGTTTATTGCCTCTCTCTCCTCGTTAGAACACCAGCTTCGTGAAAATAACGAGTAAAAGAATTTTTGTTTTGTTTGCTGCTGTTATTTCTAGGACCTGGGTCACTGCCTGACACTAGCAGATACTTAGTAAATGTTACTAAACGAATGAATGAAAATCTGCGCACAGGGAGGACCTGCGGGCATCGCGCTGATGAGGGTGCCAGTCCGCTGATAGATACGGCTCTCGCCGTCCGTGGCTGTGGGCTCGAGCACTTGGGGCCCGGCCTGGAAGAGGAGAACCTCCTCCCGGCCCCCCCCCCCGGGTGCCCGTGCGGCGGGGGGCCAGGCCCTAAGGAGCAGCCACACAGAAACCCCCACCCCCCATGAGACGTTGCACTCCCGGCTCAAACCTTTCTCAACAATGGTACCGTGTACATGGAGGCTTGTTCCACAGTCTGAGTCCTTTGCCTTAGGGTAGTTTGTTCCTTTTTTTTTTTTTAACGTTTTATTTATTTCTGAGAGAGAGAGAGAGAGAGAGAGAGACAGCGTGAGCAGGGGAGGGGCAGAGAGAGGGAGACACAGAATCCAAAGCAGCTCCAGGCTCTGAGCTGTCAGCACAGAGCCCGACGCGCGGCTCGAACCCACAGACCCTGAGATCATGACCTGAGCTGAAGTCGGGCGGTCAACTGAGTGAACCACCCAGGTGCCCCCTTATTTATTTTTAAAACATTTATTTGAGCACTTACAATGTGCCAGGCAATGGTCTCAGCCTTTTATTAATAATTCATTCTTTGATTAGAATTCGGAGATCAAGAGTTGTGAATTTTAAAACTTATCTTTTTGAATACCAAATCACTCAAGAAAGGCTAAAAAATCCCAATTAGAAAATTCTNCCTGGTGGGGGCCCCCCCGGGGAGCCCGCGCCCCCCCTCCGCCCCGCCCCATCCTTCTCCCGGGGTCTGTGTCACCTTCCCGGAGCCCACCCGTGCCACGCCCCCTCCCAGCCAGAAAGCGAGGGGACGCNCGACCCCGCGCCCCCTGCCCGCCCCGGACCCGGCGTCTTAGTGGGAAATGGACACTGTTCGCCACGTTGAAAATTAGTGTCCGGTGTTAATGTGTATCATTTGTTGCGGTTAACTTTGAACTCCTTTTGCAGAAGTTTACCATTTTTATTTCCATTTTTTAAATCCTCAATATTTTGTCTTCACTTAATTGCATTTATTATTTTTTACAAATTATACAAAGCCCCTAAAAAACCCGCATATGTATTCATTATAAAAACAACTTTATTTGCTGTGAATATTTTTCTAATTTATTGTTTGCCATCTAATTTTGGCTTTTTCATTAAACGTACAAAACCTGTTTTTCATTATTCTATAGACAAATTTTGTACTTTTTGATTTTGTCCTTTGCTGGTAAGCTTTAAAATGTTTTCCTTCATTCTGTATTCTAGTATTTTGTCTCCCTTTTTTTTTTATTATTTTAAACACCTAATACTCAGTTTTATTTCAGATTTTAAAATATTTTCTGAAAATATTGTGTAACGTTTTAAATAAAATCAGTTTGAATTAGATGGTCTATGTTTTATTTCACATTACATTAGTGTATATATCATGTTTCCTTTTTTTCATTTTTTTAAATGTTTTTATTTCTGAAAGAGAGAGAGACAGCATGAGCAGGGGAGGGTCAGAGAGAGAGGGAGACACAGAATCCGAAGCAGCTCCAGGCTCCGAGCTGGCAGCACAGAGCCCGACGCCGGGCTGGAACCCACGAACCGCGAGATCATGACCTGAGCCGGTCAGATGCTCGACCGACCGAGCCACAAAGGTGCCCCAACATGTTTCCTTTTTAAAATAGTTTATCAAAATATCAAAGCTTGTTCCACAAAACTGAGATTGAAATATATATATAATTCTTTCCATTTTAATGTGCTTACATACCCACAGGTCACCGCATGGCATAGTGTTCAGCTGTGGCTGTGGGTGTGGGGGCAGAGGCTCTTCGGTCCCACCGGCAGCCGGTGCGGCGGTGTGTGGCCAGGAGGGTAGCCGGGGCCCCTGCCAGCCCTCATCTGCCGTTTCCCTGAGGCTCTTTTTTCTGACCACACAATTATATGCAGTAGATAGCAAACACTTCAGTAAATATTGATAAACATTACCCAGTAATCACCATTCAAATCCGGAAAATAAAACATTCCTTCACCCCAGAAAGTTCCCCCGTGCCCCTGCCTAGTCACCACTGTCCCAGAGGCCACCTCTGTTCTGATGTCTGGTGTCTCCATAGATTAGTTGAGCAGTTCTAAAATTTCACATAAACGGATCTCTACACTGTGCACTTCCGGGCAGGACCAAGCAGGTCGCGTGTGTCATCGCCCAGCGCACGAATGGACGTCAGGTGTTGATGCGTTCATCACGTGACGGACGCTTAGTTTGTTTCCAGTTTAGGGCTTTTAGAATAAAGCTCTGTGACCATTTTTTTCTTTTTTTGTTGAGGCACAACACACCTTGTCACCTGCAATGTACGACCGTTCTCAGGCCCACAGTACAGCAGTCTTCCCTACGCGCACATCGTGAAGCATCCAGAACTCTGTCCCCAGGAGGTGGCAGCTCCCCCTTCCCCCTCTCGGCCTGTTCCTGCTGGCATTCTTCTGTAAAGTCTTTTCGTGGCGCCGCTCTGTGTTTTCCTTGGGGAGCACCTGGGAATACAGTGGCTGGGTCAGGGAGGCGACGGACGCTCAGCCTTAGGAGGAACTGTTGCGCAGCGTCCAAAATGGTGGCACCGTTTCACGTTCCCACCAGCAGTGTATGAGGGTTCTAGTCGCTCCGTCTCCTCACCCAGCTTAGGTATTGCTGCGGATTTTTTATTTTAGCTATTCCGGTAGCTGTGGAGTCTTCCCGTCTTCTTATGTGTTTGAATCACTTATTTACATGGTTGTTTCCGCTACTACACTTTGAGCTTTTTTTAATATTTATCTTTGAGAAAAAGAGAGAGAGAATCTGAAGCAGGTTCCAAGCTCTGAGCTGTCAGCACAGAGCCCGACGCAGGGCTCGAACCCACACACCATGAGATCATGAGCTGAGCCTAAGTCCAAAGCCAGTCATTTAACCAACTGAGCCCCCCAGGCGCCCCTGGGCTTTGAGCTTCTTAAGGGCAATTTTCAGGCCATTTATATTTATTTTCTTATACTGACTGCTCCCCCCCATTTGGAGGGTGGTAGATGCTTTATAACAGAAAACTTGAAAATTGTAGAAAACTATTACATTGAATGATTCTGCCTCTCAGACGTGCGCACGTGCCGGCACGTCTCCCGCAGCACCGTGTCCCTCGCCCCACAGGGCGGCACTGGGACCAGTTGCTGAAGCGGCTGGGCTGTGTGCCAGCCTCCGCTCTGCCGTCCCAGGGCGTCTGTCACCTGTTGGTGGCACGGATCCCTTGTCACAGGGGGCCCTGACAGCTCTTTGTGTTTGGTTGGCCAGAATTGTCACGTGTCGCTGGCGGAAGTGGAGTCACCAAGAGGAGGTTACCCGGCATCAAAGTTCTCCCTCCGGTCGGCGGGGCAGCCTGGCCTCGGAGGGAAGCGGCAGCAGCGGGGCTCGGGAAGACCGGCGTGGAGGGCTGCCCGCCCCCACCCGCCCCTTGGGCACCTGGTTTTCCGAGCTGCACGTGTCGACAGCGTGCCTTCTGTTCACCTACTGTGATTTAAACACTTCCTGTGGCATTAACTCTGTAGGCGCCGCTTTTATGTGTTGTGGAACTGATTTATGACTGTCCCACAGTCTACGCGAGCATGTGTTTGGCTTTGGACGTGAAGCTGTTCTCGGTGTTTCCCTGTTGTAAACAACGCTGTAGCGAACGTGAGTTTTCATGCTAGATTTCAGGTTTTCTTCCTCAAGGTAGATTTTTCTGATTTTATTATTATGCTTATTAATAACAGCTGTGTTATCATAGGATACGTTCTTATTAACGATAACGGTTGTTGACTATTAACAGAGGCCATAGACACATTTGAGACGTTTGGTGCGCAGCGTCCACTTACCTGGAAAACGGTGGAACCCACCGTTGAGTCTTCCCCCCGGAAAGTGCCTGTTCTCCCCTCCTCCTGGTCACCTTCCCCCACCTCTTTCTTTCATCCAGTCACTACCGTGTCCCCATCTGACAGAGTTTGTCGCGTTCCTTCCATTGTTTCTGCTGCGAACGCGCTGTGCGGGGCCACAGGGCTGTAGGCTTGTACGGCTCAGCAGAGGCAGACGTGTGTCATCAGATAATCACGCAGACGTGTAGCTGCAGCTACTGACAAAGGCCACGAAGAAAGCTCCCTGGGGTTACGGGCACTGCACATTTCCTGTGCCTGTGGCCCCTGGCAAGGGACAGACCAGGAGAAGACGGTGTGTGACTTGGCTTTTTCGAGGCTGCAGGAGCGCTCTGTGGCTGCTGGACAGAGTGGCAGGTGCCTTTTGTGAAGTCGGGGTAGGGGAGGTTTGGCCAGGAAGTGGGGGGCACACTGCAGACCTGTGATGCCCTGGGGCCTTTATCCAAAGGGGAGCGGTGGCCATCAGCGGTTTAAAGAAGGGAGATGGCAGTGACCTGATCACGCTTGAGAACATTTTGGATAGGGCCAGCATGCATTCTGAGCGTCCAAGACTAGATTGTGAAGGTAGGCATGGAGTCCCCAACTGCCACTGGGGAGCCTCATTTTTTTTAATGACCAATTTTTATTACATTTTCATGTCTTTGTTAGTGGGATTAGTTCCCCAAATGTTTGACAGGCATTTGCACTTCTTGTTTGTGTGTTTGAAGTTCCTTTTTATCGACTGTAGTTTCAGTGGGGACGGCTTAGTGTTAGGCCCAGGGCTGCCTGCTCTGAGCCAAAGTGCTGGCTGTATCCCTTCGAACAACCTCTGTGGCTTTGGTCTGCCTCAGTCTCCCCTTCTGTAACTTGAGGACAGTGATCGTGGGGCTGGAAGGCCAGGTGGGAGCTCCACGGGGCGCTGTGTCTGCCCGTGACCTTCCTGACGTGTCTGACACACGCATGTGCTCAGTAGCTCTGTCGTGCTTAGTGTTGTGACAGTGATTCCCTCTCTGCTTCCACTTCTATATTAATATTTATTTAAACTAATTTTTAAACACTGTGATGTTTTTTGAAGTACAGAAACTTATCTGCAGTGAACACACATCATTCTTTCTGATATCTTCCATTGCTGTGGAACAAGTCATACACACTGACTCAGTGTTTTGGTGTTTTTGTTTAGAATACTTTAGAAAAATCTTTTAATCCATTTGTAGTTTATTTTGGCTTATTACTATAACACAAGTCTCTAAGTAGATTGTCCCCCACAGAAAGCCAGTGAATTGGCCGAGCTCCATGTGTTGACCTACCCTTCTTCCCCTCACTGCTGCTTCCGGCTCCGTCACGTACGGGACCCGTACAAACGCCTTAGGGAACGTGGCTCTGCTCTGTCAGTCTGCAGCTCCAGCCTGTATGATGCCAGACGCCATGAACTCGGGCAGTGTAACTGCCTTCTTTGTGGGCATTTTGTCAGATCCTCAGTCCTTTCTGCCCTGCTCGCATTAGGACTTGCAGTAACCTGTTAGTTGGGCTCCAGTCAGCTTTCATACATTGTTGCGCCATCACATGTGGGGCAGGTGGGGACACATGTGGTGTGTCCCTCAGCACAGTTGTATACTTTCCCACACGTAGGGTTTCACATTTCTTAGGGTTACTCCTGGATGTTTCTCTTTCCTTTTTTTAATGTTTTATTTGCTGTTGAGAATACAGTATTTTTACCCTACACTTAAGAAAGACCTTGTGTTTTGCATATTTTTCTTATATCCAGCCATATTCCATGACTGCCTGTTGGTTCTAAGAATTTTTCATTCTGGGGTCAACTATGGTTTTGATATTATCTGCAAATAATCTGTTTTTCCTTTACGTTTTAGTGGACAGTTCTGTTTTCTGTTATAGGACATGCTAGAATTTCCAAAACAGTGTTAAGTGCCATATTTGTTTCATTCTAAGGCTGTTGAACATAGAACATGCTATGTTCAATAATAGCTTTGGCGGGCTATCATATGAAATATATACACACGTTGCAATCCCATTAATTACAATATCAGAAATGTTAGGAGTGCTTCTCAGAATTGAAGAAATAAGATCACAATAATGGTGGCCCTCCTTATTTTATTTCTCATTTTATTGGGAATGCCTAACTCATTTTAAATATGATATTGGCTGTTGGTTTATGATCAACAATGTTTGTTATATTTTTTCAAAGAAAACAAAAGGCTGTAATTCTGCTGGACAGTAACGGGAAGGGTGTTTGGTGTGACCACAGCCTGGGAATCGTGGCCGCACGGCGTCCCCGCCAGCTGGTCTGCTGCAGCCTTACCCTCTGCCGGCACCAGCTGCAGGAATCCCGGCCGTGGAGCCAGGGCTGCGCTAGTTTTGCACTCGGAGCCCCGTTTGCCCTGAGCGTCAGGACGGTGTCTTAGCTTCCTAGAACGGAAGCTATTCGTGCCTATCGCCATAAATTTGGTGACTCATAACGAGAAAATTACCCTTACGGGTCTGGAGGCCGGAAATCTGAAATCCGCATCACTGGACCAGCATGGGGGTGTCACGGGGCCGTGCTCCCTCCAGGGGCTCCTGGTGAGGGTCCCCTTCAGGTACCTGGTGGCCACATCACTCCTGTCTTTGAGGCCTTCAAACCTCTCTCTGCTCTGTCTTCACACACCTCCTCCTCTGTGTGTATAGCTGGGAACGCGTGTGAGCGGGTCAGTGCGGGAGGAAAGAAGGGATTTAAAGACGTGTGTTAGCAATAGCAGAGCCGCAGTCATTCCTGTGGAAGGAACACCGGACACACGGACCAGGCTCCAGTTTCGTTCCCAGAAAGTCAGTCCACCGGAAGTCCCACAGAGCCCCTCCGCCCCGGCCCCTTCATGGTCCCCAGTCTACAGCGACGGGGAGGTGTGCCAACTACACTTCTATGACTGTTATGAAGACAGAATGAAAAACGAGTCAGTTAAGACCAGAGAGCGCTAAGAAAAAAAGCCATGTCAGCATCCTGGGGTTTTAGCAAGGTGGCCATTCGGGGGACTGGCCGTTTGGCCGTCGGCCGGGGGTGGGACCCGCCCGCTCACGCAGTGACCACGCAGACCTGCAGGCCAGAGGCTGCCTCCAGCCTGCCTGGAACACGGCTGCTCTCGTCCCTCTGCCTGCCACAAGCCACGGAGATGGGGGCGTGAGCCTTGCCGGAGCCGGGACTGGGCCCCTAGGGAAGAGGAGGAGGCGAGAGTGAGTGGGAGGCTCGGGGGAGCAGCTGAACCTCTGCTGGCCAGGCTGGCGCGGGGGGCGGTTTGAGGGGCAGGCCTCGATGCGTAGAGTCACAGGAGGGTCATCGTGGGGGGTTTTACGAGACTAAGTATACATGAATGGGTTAAACTTCCACGTGAGGGGCGCCTGGATGGCTCAGTCGGTTACGCATTTGACTTCAGCTCAGGTCATGATCTCACGGTTTGAGTTCAAGCTCCACGTTGGGCTCAGAGCCTGGAGGCTGCTTCGGATTCTGTGTCTTCCTCTCTCTCTGCCCCTCCCCTGCTCACTCTCTCTCTCTCTCAAAAATAAACGTTAATAAATAAACTTTATCACGTGAAACAGTGAAAAGGCTAGCACAGCCTGCTAGCCAGGCTATTAGTGTGGCTTTGACATTCTAACTGATATTCTATCCTTAACATATGATCACACTTCCCGTCACCATGCCTGGTACCTATAGGTAGTTGGTAAATACTTTTCTCTCATTTACTGGCTAACTGTGGGCGCGGGCACCTTCTGCTGTCGGGCCCCTCGGTGTCTTCCGGGGCACGTGGGGCATCCCGTGCTCTGTCGTGACTTCAGAAGCCAGTGAGGGGGTTAACGTCAGTAGGACGGGCGTCTATGGCTGTGGGGCACCGGTCCGTCTGCAGAAAGCAGGCAGGGTGGCTGTGGGAAGGCCCTGGGGTCCTGACCACCACGTTGACTTGGCGGGATGAGAACCCAGTGATCAAGGAAGGAGGAGAAACAGCTGCCAGAGAGAAGGGCAGTGACCACAGGCCGTTGGGCCCGGCAGTTCTCGGAAGTGCTTAGTGCATATTTCCTAGGAGTTGGGGTAAGAAAGAGCGTTTATTAACGCGCATATCCTCTTCTGAAATGATGCCCTATTAGTTAAAAATAGCTTAGTAACGTGTTATCTTTTTTGATGCCGTGTGCGAGGTGAGCAGCACACGTTCACGGCGGTGCACTCCGGCAGCAGCGCGGCCGTGGGCGGAAGGGGTGCGGCACCTGCTCTACAGACGGCGGGGGGACTGGGTCAGGTGTGGCCCCTGCGCGATCGCGCGCGGCTGTAGGGAATCACGGGCTACGACGGGTGCCTACGTCCCCTGCGCTGTCAGCTTGTCCGCAGCACACGCCTCCTCAGTCACCACAAAGCCAGGCCACCGTTCATAGGTAAGAAGTAAGAGCAGAGATTGGAAAGGAACAGCCACTCTGCGGCCCGGTGCTTGGCCAAGTCTGGGCCCTGACGGCGCGTGCGAAGCCAGAGTCCGGCAGCATCACCCGGAAGGCGACCCGAACACCGAGCAGGGGGGCCGTACGCACCCCTGCACCCCTCGTCGTGGACGGCAGCTCTGCGTCAGGCAGGCGGTTGCTGGTGGCAACCCCAGGGGGTATAGGCTCGGGCGGCCACGCATCTGGGGCTGCTGGCCGGCTGGACAAGCAGACTCGGGCCTGGGGTGGGCACCTGTGTGGTGGCAGTGCCCTGTGCCCGGAGGAGATACAGAGCGAAGGGACCGGGGCACTAACAGTGGGCGGGTGGGGGCGTTTTGTCTGTTTGCTTGTTTGTATTTTCTGAAATGTTCTCCAAGTGACTCGTTACTTGTGCTTAGTTTTTAAAAACTGTTTCATCCAAGTTGCGGAGTCGCTAGGACAGGACAGCGCGCCAGTGGCGGGCAGCACCCGCAGCGCTGGGGGAGCCGGTGGCGGGGCGGCGGGCACCTCGTGGGAGAGAGCCGCTGAGCCCCAGTGACCGGGGCGCTTGGCATTCTTTCCTGGCGGGGCTGCCCCTCCTTCGTTGGGGAGCGAGTCTCCCTGTTCTGCGTCAGCGCCGCCCCCCACGTGAGGTTAAAGGGGTGCAGGAGGCACCTTCGCCGCCCGTAGCTGGGACTTAGGCCTTTCTGGAACATTCTGGTAGAAGGGTCAAAGGCCATGGGCTTATTTAGTCCGAAGGCAGGAAAATAGGTAAGACCTAACGCATCTTACTTAAGGGGAAAATAGAACATAGGCAGACGGGCTAGGGTCAGGTACGGAGAGGTTTTTGTTGTTTTTAAACCTTTTAACCTTGTGAAGTGTGGGCACATCCGTGCATCAAGTACATGACTTAATGGACTTTGGGACGGCCACCAGGATGTGGAGCCGGCACCCTCGTCACAGGCCCCAGGGGGCCCTGCCCGTCAGCGCACCCTCCTCCGCCCGACGGTGGTCCCGTGCTGCCCTCTGTGCGCTGCCTCCTGTCCTGCTGCTGGTTTGGGACTTGAGGTAAGCGCACAGGTCGTGGGTGTAGGACTTTCGCTCTGTGCGGCCTGCTGGGCCGCGAGTGGTTACGGCCCCTGGTGTGTGTCGCTGTGGACTGTCCCGTGGCCAGCACGTGCGCTGTCTACCCGTCTTACTTTCCTGGACGTTTGGGCTGTTTCCAGGTTGTGTGTCACCAGCGAGGCAGCTTTGCGTTCGAGTGTCCAGCTGTAGGAGTGGGATTGCACAGCCGTAGGGCGTGTGTCATCACTCCCGTCCTGTATATTGGTGACCTGGCTTCCTGTAGGGACCCCCCCCAGCCTGCCCAGACAGTGGGTTGTGGGTCTGGGGGGTGGGCAGCGGCCGGCTCTCCTGATGTGAGGAGACTGAGGCTGGTGCGGGCATGTTGATCTCTCTGGTGTCCGGAGTTCCGGGCCTACGTTTTGCTGGTTGGTTATTTGTCGTGCGCAGTCGTTTACGCTACGTGGGGATGTCGGGATCTATGGCCCTGCCCGGCGGGAAGACCCTACAGCCAGGTGTATAATCACGTAATTCACCACACAGTGACCGCTGTTGGGAGTGCGGGTCTTCCCCAGCAGACTGGTGGCTGAGGACACCCGCCCTCACCTGGCACGCGGGGGGTGGGGCACCAAGAAGGGCCGGGAACCCACCCGAGGCGCGTTCAGAGATGGAGAAGGTGCTCGGTAGGGGGAAGTGCTGAGTAACCTAGAAACACAAAATGAGGAACTGCACCCACTCCCCCCCCAGAGCTGGTGGGGCTGGGGGGGGGGCGGATATTCGAAGCAGATCCCGGAAGACTTGTCAGAAGCAGTGCAACAAGTGTATTCCAGGCCAAGGAGGAAAGGCGCAAAGGCATTCCCGGGGGGGTGGGGGGCAGCGCACTGCAGATGTGGGGTTGGAGGCTGGGTGCCCCGGGGAGACTGGAGGGAAAGGGCACCAGCTGGGCACTGTCCCGGGCAGTGGGCGACGAAACACAGAAAGTGGGTTTCTCACGGGGAGGACTGCTGGCCAGGAGGACAACACAGGCCTACCGTGACATCAGCTGAATCCCCCCCAAGTGGGCAACAGAAGTTATCTCTGGGGAAGCGCAGGGTGGGGGTGCAGAGTGAGGCCTCAGTCTGCACATCTGTAATTTGGGAGTCGTGCCGCCCACCTGGCTGAGAAGGTGGTGGGGGGTGACGGCTGCAAAGTACTGCCCGAGAGAGCGGCTGCTGCAGTGGCGTCACGATCACATCCTAAGTTGTGCGCGCGGTGGTGGGTTTAAGCGGTCCGGGTCCGGCGTCGGGGCAGAGCGCCCCCCCGCCCCCAGCCACCTGGTGCTGGGCCCGCGGTCGGGGGC
>NW_027530010.1:862687-863026 GCF_008692635.1 Crocuta crocuta | reverse complement strand
AGGCCGGATCGGCGCGAACGCAGCCGGCTCCTGTTGGCTCTGCGCAAACCCCTCCTCCCGCTAACTTCCCAAAGAGGCCGTCCTTCCGAAGAAACGAAAGTGAAATTGAAGCGGGGCCGTTTGGCCGCCCTGCCCGCGCGCCCAGGCTGCTTACCCGACCCCGGGGGTGCGGGGGTGCGGTGCGTCCGCCGGAGGGGGGCCGGCCCACCTGGGGAGGGTCGCGCCGGAAGCAGAAGGGCCGCCAGCACCGCTCCAGGTCATGCGTCAGGGGCGCCATGGACCCCAGGCAGGTGAGCCGGCTGCACCCAGAGCGTGCGGGGCCTCAGTCCGGTCCGTGAG
>NW_027530010.1:862377-862621 GCF_008692635.1 Crocuta crocuta | reverse complement strand
CTGAGCCCGCGCCGCGGCGGCCGCCGGGTCTGTCGCCGCCCAGCACGAGCGCCCCTGGGGCGGCGTGCCTCGCTGTTAGCCGCCCTCCCCCTGCACTCACTCCGCTTCCGCGAGGCTTCTGGGAATGCAAGCCGGCCCTTCGAACCCGTGGGAGAAAGTCTGTACGCGGCAGCGCTGTTCGTTGTCGCCGCAAACTGGAGACGCCAGAGGCGCCTCGGCAGGCGGGAGGCCAGCGCACGGGCGG
>NW_027530010.1:844215-862372 GCF_008692635.1 Crocuta crocuta | reverse complement strand
CCCGAGTTGGGCTCTGTCCAGTCGTACGATTATACACCAAAAAAGATGAACTTTCTGTAAATTCTACCTCCGTTTTAAAAAGCTACGCGTGTCCTGGTTCCCTTCCGCCAAAAGGCCCGGGCGCCGGGGTCGAAGGGAAGGCGTTTCCTCACACACAGAAGAAACTGCCCGAGTGACCGTGTGCAGGCGGCGGAGCAGCCCGGGGCACCGCCTCGCCCCCCCCCTGCGCCGCCCTCGCCCCTGCGGCTCGGCCTGGCCCTGGGGGGCTTCGGGGGGCGTGAAGGCCGAATACGCTCTCTGGAAGTTTCCTCAGCGTGAGAACCGTGAGCCCTTTCCTCTTCCGTGTTCATCCTGCTGCGCACATGCGCGTGTCCCTGGGTCCTTTTCCTTTTGTTTCCAAAGTGAGGTCACAGAGGGCAGGGCCCTCGTCAGGCGCCTGTTTGTTCCTGTTTAACCTAACGTTGTATCGTTCGTAACTCTTCTCCGTGAAGGCAGACGGACTGAGAGGCACGGGGTGAACCCGAGCGCGGCGGCGCCCCAGCGGCCCCGGGGCGTGCTCCCCTCCCCCCTCGTCCGCGGGGGACAGCCGAGTGTCCCGCCGGTTTGGGCCCAGGAGCAGCACTTCAGATCGAGAAAGCGTGTAGTNGCGGGCCCCCCCCCCCCCCCGACAGCGGGAAGACCCCTGCGGCCCCGCAGCGCAGCCCTGAGGGCGCAGGCTCCGCGCGCACACGTGGGGCTGCGGCCGTGGGGGTGGGGGGGCGTCGGCCCCGGGAACAAGATCAGGTTGTCCGTCTAGGGTCGCCGTGCCCGTGCCGCTGCTGGCAGGGGGTCAGCCTCACCCTCACGGCAGGGGGGGCCTCCCCCNGAGGTGGTGCCGGGGCCGAGGTGGGCGGGTGGTCCGGGCCTTCGGCACGTCTGAGCTCCACCACGAGGCAGCGGCCGCGGAGAACAGATTTGAACACTTTCTGAAGAGGGTCGGGGTGGCGCGGATGGGATCGAGGGGAAGGAAGAAGAGGCCCTTGGACCAAATCGCGCGGGACTGATTCTCCGAGGGACGCGGACAGACAGGTGGAAGAAGAACCTTTGTGAACAGCTGCCCGTCCACGAGGAGCCAGCGCGCGGCCACCGAAGCCAACCGCAGGGGGCCCTGACCCAAGTTCAGGAGCAGCGTGTCGTTCGTCCGCAGCCTTCTCCAGCGCCGTGCCCGAGCCGCGCAGCAGGAAGCGCAGGGAGCCGCGAGGGAGCGCCTGGGAGGGGTGCAGACCCGGGCGGGGGCGCGCTCGGAATGGGCCGCGAAGCCTCGGCTGAAGACCCGTCTGCTCCTGTGCAGGAAGTCCCCTGAGCCCGGGAGAGACTTGCGGGCTGTGAGGCGCCGCGGCCCCCACTAGGCCAGCGGGGAGACTGAGTGAGGAGCCCCCGTGAGGGTACTGTGGGTGTGACGAGGCACGTGCTAAGTCCCCTCATCGTGACCAGAGACGAGGGGAGCAGAGGCCTGGAGTCCTTGAAGGCACAGCCGTTGGCAGGCCCCTGGAGCCTTCGGGAAGTTCACAGGAGGGGACGGGGTGAGGAATGGACGACCCCCAGGTCCCTAAGCACCTTCTGCCACGACTGCCCTCCAGGGAGTGGGACGGGGCCGGGGGGGTGAGCCCTGGTCGGCGCAGGTCTGGGACAGGGTCGGGGACAGGGCGGTAAGTCCTGGTATGTGCGGATCTCGGATGGAATCGGGGTGAGGTGAGTCCTGGTCCATGCGAGTCTGGGACGGGGTTGAGGGGGGTGAGCCCCAGTCCGTGTGGGACCTGGACAGGCTCACAGGTGCTCAGTGCTCTGGTAAAGAGCGGCAGTCCGCAAGGGGACAGAGAGCGGGATTCTTAGGTCCCCGGGATAGAAGTGGTCTCGGGAGGGAGCGGGGCTGCCGTGTCCGGGCACAGCCCCTGCTAGGCACACGCGTCCAGCCAAGCCTGGGGAGTTGGGGTCCAAATGCCTGGTGTCCTTTCCAAACCGGGGCACCATGCTGAAGTGTGAGGATGTGTCCTTTTTTCCCTCAAAACCAAATCCCGAGTCCCCGGGGTGGCCTGCTGCCCTTGCCCTGCCGGGAGGACTGGGCCCGGCGCCGCAATCCATGTGCCTGTTTCCTCCTCTCGGCGCTACCGACAGCATATCATGGAGGCGCCGGGGCCCTGTCCAGGCCGCTTCCTGGGCTCCTGACTCCCTGGGCATTTTGAGGTGGTGGTTCTGTGTTTGTTTTTATTTTTTTATTTATTTTTTTAAATTTTTTTTAATGTTTTTATTTATTTCTAGGAAAGAGAGAGACAGCGTGAGTAGGGGAGGGTGAGAGAGAGAGGGAGTCACAGACTGAAACAGGCTGCAGACTCTGAGCTGGCAGCCAGCACAGGGCCCGACGCGGGGCTCGAACCCACGAACCGCGAGATCATGACCTAAGCGAAAGTTGGACGCTTAACCGACTAAGCCACCCAAGCGCCCCTCTGTGTTTGTTTTTAAAACAAAGATTCATTTGCTTTTTTTAATTTTAAAAGGGTAATTACGTTAGAGGGTGGAAGGATTCCTTCTCAAGTCTCTGGAGCCCTGTCGGAGGGGAGAGAATGTGCTAGGTTGCTGGCGAGGCTCCACTGAGACCTCAGAGTCCCCATGTGCTCCCCCGCGCTCCCGTCTGGCGGTCCCCAGGCGGCTTTGGGGGCGGGCCACCCCTGCTGGGCCACATGCCCACCCCTCCCTCGCCTCTGCCCACCCCTGCTGTCCTAATTCACGTTCTTTCTCCTCTTCCTCTGCAGGGGTACTCCCTCTACAGACACCACCTCCATCCGGGCCGAGGCTGCGAGCTCAGCAGTCTTAGACACCAGCAGCCAGGGCCGCGGTCTTACCCGAGCAGCTTCCAGCTCCAGCAAGTAGAGTTTCTCCGGGGGCGGCTCCCCGCCGTGCCCCTCACTGGGAAGCAGACACCTTCGCTGCTGCCCCTGCCCCTCCCCCCTGCCCTCCGGCCCGGGTCTCCAGGGCCGCCCGCCAGAAGCAGGGGGGCCCAGACCAGGGCTGTTCCCAGGGGCGTGCCTGCCACAGGCCAGGTGCTCCAGCGCGGGTCCCGGAGCCCTGCTGGGCCGGGCCGGGCGTGGCCGGGGCGAGGCGTCGACAGGCTGTCCTCACGCTTCCAGGCGCTGGGCATCAGCCGGGACCAGGAGCAGGCGGTCGTAGAGCTCTTGCGGGGGCTGGGGGACGGGAAGGCGGCCACAGCACGGGATCTGGCTGGGAAGCTCAGGGTCACGAAGAAGGAAGTCAATCGAGTGTTATACTCCCTGGCGAAGAGGGGCGAGCTGTGTCAGGAGGCAGGAACGCCCCCTCTGTGGAGAGTCGCGGCCGCGGTGCAGGCCTGGCACCCTCGCAGCCAAGTAGCTGACGCAGACCATCCTCGCCACGAAGCTGGGGGCTCGGAGCCGGCTTGGCACGCCACAGACAGAGGCTCGGAGTCGGAGTCGGAGTCGGAGGCCCCTCCTGAGCTCTCGGACATGGCCGAGATCAAAGAGAAGATCTGCGACTATCTGTTCGACGTGTGCAGCGCCTCCGCCCTGAACTTGGCCAAAAACATCGGCCTCAGCAAGGCCCGGGATGTCAGCGCCATGCTGATCGACCTGGAAAGGCAGGGGGACGTGTGCCGGCAGGGGACGACCCCCCCGGTGTGGTACCTGACCGACCGGAAGCGGGAGCGCATGCAGATGAAGAGAGACCCAGACGGCGCTCCCGAACCCGCTGCCGTGCCCGAGGCCGGGGGAGACGTGGTGCCCCCGCCCGGTGCTGCGGACAGCGCGGTGGCCGCGGGGGACGGGGAGAACGGCCGGGAGCCGGCCGTAAAGGTGGAGGGCAGGCAGGAGGCCGCCCCCGAGCCGGTGAGGCCGAGGCCGCCCGCTCACGACAACGGCCCCTCGAGAACAGGGTATGTTGACTTTGAAAACGGCCAGTGGGCCACAGACGACATCCCGGACGACTTGAACAGTATCCACGCGGCCCCAGGTGAGTTTCGAGCCATCATGGAGATGCCCTCCTTCTACAGTCACGGCTGGCCCCGGAGGNNNCTGGCCCCGGTGCTCGCCCTCCAGGAAGCTGGCGGAGTGCCAGCTGAAGAACCCCATCAGCGGGCTGCTGGAGTACGCGCAGTTCGCCGGCCAGCCCTGCGAGTTCCAGCTGCTGGAGCAGAGCGGCCCGCCCCACGAGCCCCGGTAAGAGGCCGCCGGGCGCGCCCGCGCTGGGGCTTAGCTGGGGGGCCTGCGGGGCACGGGGCGGGCGGGCTTTCACGCCTCCGTGTCGTGCCTGCGTCCTCTCAGGCCACGGGGGTTGAAGACGACCCCTTCCCCCTTCCGTGGGCCTTTCCTCCTTCCCAGGGAGGCGTGGGACGGGAGCGAGGCCAGCTTCGCGCGCGGGAAGTAGCCGCAGGTCCCGGCCACCTGCCTGTGGAGGTGGCGCTTCTGATTTTGTATGCCGCGTCTGCGCACGTGGCACAGGCTGTGGCTCCTGAGCTGTGACTCAGAAACTTCCTCCCTCAGGCAGCCAGCCGGGCCCTGCCCTGGAGGCCCCCGGACAGAGCCGGGCAGGGGGAGTGGGTAGGGGGGGGGGGTCATCCTAGAAGGGGCTGCTGAAGGGCCCGGTGCAGAGCGGGGGTGGGAGGCAGTCCCGCAAACCTCTGCGTTTGCTGCAGGCTAGATTCCCAGCCGTGACTGACCCTGTCCCTTGCGGGGCCAGGACCCGCTTGCTTCTGTCTGGGCTGGAGGCCAGTGGCCGTCAGTTCTCCTCCACCCTCCCCAGCATTGGGGACAGCAGTTGGGTTTGTGGGTAGCCATTCTTTAACAGCAGCTCTGAGACACGGGGCCACATTCAGGTATCTTGGAAGACCCAAGAAATAAGAAATTTAACCTGCTTTCCTAAATGAAATCCTGGATTGAGCCAAGAGCTGAACAAATTTGAGAACTTGAACGTGGGAGGTCCGAGCCAGGCCCTGAGGCCTCGTGCAAAGGCCTTGGTTTTCTGCATAGCACCGGGAGGCCCTTTCCCTCAGGCCTCACGCTGCACAGCTGTAGAATGACTCAAAACCAGAGAGCTCTGTGTGTGTGAGAGGCTGGGGACAAGAGCAGGCCTCAGAAGGGGCAGTCACCTGACCCCGTGGGTGTCGGGGCGCGTGGGGCTGGGCGGCGAGGAGCCTCCCCCCTGCAGTGGCCAGCGGACCACGGCTGCTGCGGTCGCTCAGAAGATGTGGCGGCGCATCGTCGTCTGCACGGGCTCTGTCCTAGTACCTCAGGCGTCCCCCGCCCCCGCCCCGAGGGCGCGCTCTAGCCAGCTCTGGGGAGACAGCCATTCGCTTCCAAGGGGTGGGGCCCCGCCGCCCTGGTGAGCAGAGGGCTTCAGGGCGCTGGGCCCTGTGGAGAGGGCGGCGGGGTCGCCGGGCCGCGCTCACGCATCTGCTCGCTTTCCGTCAAGATTTAAATTCCAAGTCGTCATTGGCGGCCGCGAGTTCCCCCCGGCTGAAGCTGGCAGCAAGAAAGTGGCCAAGCAGGACGCTGCCCTCAAAGCCATGACCATTCTGCTGGAGGAGGCGAGAGCCCAGGACAGCGGAAAGGCAGAAGAACCCTACGGCTGCTCCGCGGAGAAGGGGTCGGAGAAGGTAGGTGTCCTTCCCCGGCGTCGCCGACAGANAGCGCCCCTGCCTACCTGAGTTACAGACCTCCAGACTCGAAAGGGACCTGAAAGATGCCTGAGGCCAGGCCCCATTCTTGGCAGATAAGAGACGAGACCGGGAACGTTTAAAGAACTCCCCCTTCCTTGCGGCGCCCAGAAGCTCCCTGAACCTCCCTCCTCTGGAAGTCGGTCCCCCGCCCGCCCCCTCCGCCGGGACAGGCGAGCCCGTGGTTTCTCAGGTGCTCTCTGGCCTCTCGTTCTCTCCAGACCGCGGAGTCCCAACCGGGCGCCCCGTCAACTGCGTCCTTCTTCTCTGGGAAGAACCCCGTCACCACCTTGCTCGAGTGTGTGCACAAGCTCGGGAGCTCCTGCGAATTCCGCCTGCTGTCCAGAGAAGGCCCTGCCCACGACCCCAAGTACAGCGACCCCCCCCGCCCCCCGGCGTGTGTCCGCCCTGCCCGGGCTCCTTGTTAGCGAGACCCCTTCCCCTCAGGGACGCCACACCATCTCCCTGACCGCTCGCACCTGCCACGCAGAGACCCACTGAAGGGCAGACAGCCGGGCTCCGGGGCTCCGGGCGGAGCAGGGGCCGGGCACTGGGGAGACCCTCGCCCGGGGTGCCGGCAGCGTGTGAGGGTGCAGTGTCTGGGCGTGCGGGAGGCTCCACACGCACCGCCGGAGAGGAGGGCCCCTGGCTCCAGGCCCGCGTGTGGAAGGGGCGGGCGGAGGCGCCGCTTCAGCCCTGCGCTTGTTCCCTGCAGGTTCCAGTACTGCGTGGCCATGGGGGCCCACACCTTCCCCACCGCCAGCGCCCCCAGCAAGAGGGCAGCCAAGCACATGGCTGCGGAGGAGGCCATGAGGGCCTTGCACGCGGAGGCCACCAGCTCGACGCCGGCCGACTCCCAGGTGGGCCACTGTTGCCGCGAGGGGCTCGGGATGGCCGGCGCGTCGCCCCTCACGGCCCCGTAAGCGCTGACGCTTCCTCTCTGCGGCCAACTGTCCTTCAGCCCGGAGGCACCGGCGCAGAACCGTTTGACGCCCTGGAGTCTGGGATGCCCAACAAGGTCAGGAGGGTCGGCGAGCTCGTCAGATACCTGAACACCAACCCCGTGGGCGGCCTGTTGGAGTATGCGCGCTCCCATGGCTTCGCGGCCGAGTTCAAGCTGGTCGACCAGTCCGGCCCTCCGCACGAGCNGGGGGGCGGGGGGGGGGGGGGGAGCCACTCTTCCCGGGCGCCGGCCCCCCGTAATTGTTTTTAACTGATGTCAGGTTTTAAAGGAACACGTACGTGCATAGAATCATTCAGGCCAGTTGAAAATGTGTGCCGGGGAAGAGGCTCATTTCTGCCTCACATTGCTGGCTTCCTGCTCCTGGCTAATTACCTGTTTCTCAAATACTTGCAGAAATTTCCATGTGTACATTAGCATATTTTCTTTCCATTTTGCTTTTTTTGGGGGGGGTATGTTAATTTATTTATTTTGAGAGAGAGACAGAGAGAAGCCTGTCGGGAGGGGCAGAGGGAGAGAGAGAATTCCAATCAGGCTCTGTGCCCAGCGCAGATCCGATGCGGGGCTCGAACTCAGAACTGTGAGATCACAGCCTGAGTCAGTAGCAAGAGTCAGACGCTTGACTGAATGAGTCCCTCATTCTGCTTTTTAAACAAAAATAGGTATAAGTCCTATCTTCTGTTCCGCAGTGACTCCTTTACTTACCAGCATGTGTTAGAGGTCATTTGTGGCTTAGATACACGCTCCTATCAGACTCTCTTCTACAGCTACGTATTTCTGTATTTTTATACGTCTTTTAAAAATTTATTTATTGGAGGTGAGGGGCAGAGAGAGAGGCAAAGAGAGAATCCCTGGAGCCTGATGTGAGGCTCAGTCCCACAACCCATGAGATCACGACCTAAGCCAAAATCAAGGGTCAAACGCTTAACCGACTGAGCCACCCAGGAGCCCCTAAATGTTTTTTTAAACATAATCTCTAAACCCAGTGTGGGGCTCGAACTCACGACCCTGAGATGAGGAGTTGGTATGCTCCATCGACTGGGCCGTCCCGGCGCCCCAGCTACACGTTTCCTTGAATAGATGTTTACGGTTTTACAGTTGTTTTTTGGGCAAGAGGTAAAAAAGGACTTTCCTAAGGGGGGCACCCCCACACCTACCACCTAGTTTGAGGAAGAGAACGTTGCTGTGGATGTTGAAGCCCCCACTTTGCGTCACTGACCTAACCGACCTCTGTGACGATTGGGTGGGACTTGCTCCTGCTCCTAGGGGCAGTCTGGTGCTGTGTGTCTGCGCCATACGTTTTCCGGGGGGCTTCTGGGCTAGAGGTCACGGACGGTTTCTAAGGATTTTGGTTTTGTGTAGGAAGTAGACTGCTCAGAGTGAGACCTAGGAGCCTCGTCACTGCTCCCCCTGGCCCCGTGCCCGCCTCCTCACGCGCGCACACCCCAGCGTGTGAGAACTTTGTACCGTATGCATCCTTTCCACAGCGTCTGCATTAAGATAGGAGGCAAGGGCTGTGTCTCCCCTTCTTTAAAAAAAATTTTTTTTAATGTTTTTATTTATTTCTGAGAGGGGGCAGCGTGAGCAGGGGAGGGTCAGAGAGAGGGAGACACAGAATCTGAAGCAGCTCCAGGCTCTGAACTGTCAGCACAGAGCCCGACGCGGGGCTCGAACCCATGAACCGTGAGATCATGACCAAAGTCGGACGCTCAACCGACTGAGCCCCCAGGCGCCCCCGTGTCTCCTTCTGTTACACAAGTTCACATGCACGTGGAGATCCAGCTGCTTCTACAGCAGTGTGACCTTGGAGACGCTCCCATCTCCCACTCTCTTCTGTGCACCAAGGTGTCCCTGCGGTGCCCAAGGCTCAGGCCCCGTGTCACCAGCCCTCTGGTCACCAGTAGGTGGATTGTCTCCAGACTTTGCCGAGGTGGATTGTCTCCAGACTTTGCCGTTACAGACGGTGCTGCGGTGAAGAACCTGTGCGTGTATAAAATGTTGATAAGTATCACTGCGTTTTCGTCAAGTGAGGATACCTCCCTGTGCTTCTGTCAGCAGTAAATAAAGAACAGCCCTTCCCTCTTCACCGTGACCGGTATGGAATCACAGGTTTCCCCCGGGAGTAAACAGTGGTCCTTTGAAATCTTCCCTAAGCCCTAATGGCATAGAGCAGAAAGCAGTTACCATTCGCTTACGTATATGGGAAATTTTTTGCCATAAGGAGAGGGGCTTGACACAGATTCTGGAAACCTTTTTATCGAAACGCTTCTCTTTGCTGCCCTAAAATGTGAGCAGTGGTATCGATGTGGTGCGAAGACCAGTCTGTGTTAAGATACTGTTACCGTTACTGTTATCAGTAGATCTCAGGAGAAAACCCATAGGATCACCTCCAGAGATTCCAGGAAGGCATTTAGCTAAAATTCAACATCTGTTCTGTTGAAAAAACCAAGCTGCTAACCAAGTACAAACTGTCCAGGGCCTCCTTAGCAGAACAGAGTGAGTCTGGAGCCAGCAGCCGGCGAGGTCAGGGACATGTGTGTGTCACGTCCTCATTACACCGAGGGGCTCCGGCGTCACCGGCCAGCGCCACCCGTCAAGACAGAGAAGGATAAAGAGGGGAGGAAGTGACTCATCTACAGGTGATGTGACCGTTTACCTGAAATATTCTCGAGAGAACGGAAGGAAACTCAGAAACAAACGGGAATTCAGGAGAGCGGGGAAGCGAGAAGCCGCTTGTGAACATTGGGGACGTCTCTGCGGCGACAGGCATTTGAAGTCGTAGTAAAAGAAAGCCCGTTTGCAGCAGCCGCTAAATGCATGAGAGACCTTGGCGCGTCCTGAGCAGGAGACGTGCAGGCTCCAAGGCTCCCCTGGTGTGATGGGAGCAGCTGCCCCCAGATGACTTCCGTTTAACCTGATCCCAGCAGAAACACCGGCAGGATTGATTTTAGTCCTGCGAAACCTGACGCCGGTTTTACACGAAAAAATCCGTGTGGGAGAAGAGCCAGGAAATTCTGAAGGGGGGCGGGGCACACAGCCCGGTGGCTCATTGGCCTGTGAGTGGGAAGGCAGACCCCCATGGCAGAGACACACACGGGGTCTGTCCTGTCGTGAACGCGGGGCAGTAGTTCGGGGGGACGGGAGTGGCTGGGTGGCGGGGAGAAGGCTGCCCACCACATCTCAACAGAAGATGCCATTGGGGGTCTGTGTCATCACTCACATCGAGTCTCAGTGTCCAGGACTTAGATATGAAATGGGGGTGCCTGACCGACTCGGTCAGTGGAGCCTGCAGCTCGATCTTGGTGGTGTTGCGTTCTGGCCCCACGTTGGGTGTAAACTACTCAAGAACTAGAATCTTACAATGTGTTTATGTACGTGTATACATATAATGTGTGTATACGTATGTATAGAGAGAGAGAATAAATGAAATCATGAGAGCACCGGGTACAAGTGGGGATTTCTGGTTTAGCATTTGGACTGGCACAGCCTTTCCAACCAAGACCCACAGGGTGAAGTCCTAAATGGAGATGGGCTGTCAGGAGAGTTGGTGCGCCTTCAAAGGATCACCTGAGGAAAAAACGCTGAGGGCCAGTTTCTTTAAAAACAAGGAATTCTTTTCGAGTCTAACCGGAAGACAAAACGAACTGCATCACAGAACGTCATGAAGGATAACTGGAAGGTGCTCTACCTCACGCTGTAAATGAATGTACACGGTGTTGGCGACCTCGCAGCATCTGTGGTGTCTCGTCAGGTGGGGTGGTAACGGCAAGGTGGAGCCGCCCCCACGAGTCCCACCCCCAGAGGGACACGGACAGACGCGCCGTTGCATGTTGTTTTCCACAGACGACGTGAAATGGTCTGCACCTGTGTCCTCCGGGCTGGTCAAGGGAGTTAAGGTGTATCCGCACCACAGAGCACCTCGACGCCCCAAACCAGAGTCAGCCCCTGGCGGGTGAGCCGTCGAGGGTGCAGGAGGGGAGGGGTGTGTGCGGCAAGCTTACTGGCAGCCACATGGGGTCCTGTCTTGTAGGATGAAAAGCACAATAGTGTTTGCTTCTGCGGAATGAGAGATACCTAACTTTCGTTATCTGTTCTTTTGATTTTTATTTTTTAATGTTTACCTATTTTTGAGAGAGAGAGACAGAGTTTGAGCAGGGGGGGTGCAGGGAGAGGGAGATACAGAATCTGAAGCAGGCTCCAGGCTCCAAGCTGTCAGCACAGAGCCCGACGCAGGGCTCGAACTCATGACCTAAGACCATAACCTCACGAGTCATGACCTGAGCCAAAGTTGGACTCTTTCCTGACCGACCCACCCAGGTGCCCCGTATATCCTTAACTGTTTGAATTTTTGTGGCATATCCAACTGTACAATTTTAAAACATTGTTAAAGGAGAAGAGCTCATAAAAATGGCCCCTTATTTTAAGTTTCTTTAATAAGTAATGTTCATGTCTTCATATTTATATGTTGTGTTTCTTTTTCTGTGAACTTCCTGCTCTTGGCCTAGTCTGCCCATTTTTACTTGGTTTGTGAGAGCGGGGCAGGAGGGAGCTGAGAGACGGCCGGGGGCCTGGAGAGGCCGCCGCACCCCTGCCCACTGCTTGCCCTTGGCGCCCACTGCCCTCCCTGGCCTCAGCCGCCGCCTCCATGCCTGCGATCTGGCCGTCTCCTCTTTTGTTTCCATAAAACCCTCCCTGGGACTTTGAGTGACTCACGCAGAATTTCAGAGATCACTGTAACCCTCACCGGTGCGTGGTGGACCCCCGGCCGCTGCCACGCCTGAACACTTGTGCAGGGGCAGGGGCTGCGGCACCCTTCTGCCCTCTGTCTTCCCTTCTCTCTGGCCTTCTTGGCGACCTTACTGAGTTCACGACCTATAACATCTAAGTGCTGGAAACCACGAAGTGTGTCTGCCCAGCGCAGACCTTCCCGGGGCCCTGGGCCCCTCTGTCCAGCCTCCTTGTCGCTTCCCCCTGACCCCCAGTCCCACCTGCCTAGAGGAGGGCTCTGGTCCCCCCGTCTCAGTGGCCCTGCTGTCTGCCCACGGGCCAGACCCCAGGGTGGGCCCGCTTCTGTCTCCCCAGCACCTCCGACAAGCAGACCGTCCCTCGGTCCACGTGTTGTGTGCACAGCTCTGCGCAAACCTCCCTCCTCCCTCCGGCAGCCTCCTGCCCGCTCTGCTTTCTTTGTTCACTTAGGAATGTTGACGGGCCACATTTCTGTGGTTTGCACGGGCGCCAGATATGAATGTGGAATCACATAGAGAAGAGTAAGGTGTCCTGTCTCGTGCGCGTTTCCACGAGCTCGAGCTGCGTGATGGCCTGAGCGTCTGCTTGGTGGCGTCAGGAAGGTGCCCGCGCGGTGGCCACAGGGAGGTTGGGAGAGGACGGGGCCTCAGGAAGGAGCTAGCCCAGGTCGGCGCTGGGAGGGGAGCCCAGTGGCGAAGGCGGGAGGCCAGACCCCCTCCACCTGTCCCTCAGCATTCTCATGGCTGTCGTGTACGAAACCGCTTCCCCCTGGAAACTGGCTGCCTCCTCCGCACCTGAGAAAGTAGCAGCACTCTCGTGACAGACTCCTCCCCACCCGCATCTGCACTGTGTGCAGGACACTCCTCCTCCTCCCCGTGCCACCCGCCACGTCCCTCCCTCGCCCCTGCATGTCCCCAGCCTCTGGGCAGGCCCCCAGACCGCGCACGTACCCCCCGCCCCCGCTGCCTGTCCTCACTGGCGCCCCCGCAGCCCAGGAAGGACCACTAGTGTCCCGTGCTTACTGAGCGCTTGGACCGTGCCTGGTGGCTTCCGTGTGACAGCTTCAAAGTGTCACCCTGTGTCCCCATGTCCTGTACGTACAGGCTCTTCGCACTGTGCCGCGCTTCCTATGCTCGCACTTCCGGGTTTTACACGCGGGAACCGCGTGGAGTGAGTCCGTCGGCACCATTTTCCCAGCAGCGTTTGCTCCCTTCCTGCGTCTGCACCACGGCTGGTGGTTCTCATGGTGTCTAAACCTTTCTCAGTATTTTTATGGTGATCTGTGCCCGGTGATCACAAGGCGCTGACAGCTCGGGTGACGGTCAGCATTCCTCTAGTAGTGAGGCATTTTTCGTTAAGGTTTGTGTGTGGTCCTTTAGCCTTAACTCTGTTGCAGCCAAGAGATGACGGTGTGGTGTAGACGGTGTTCCGTGTGCACCGGGAAACCAAGCAGTGTATTTTGACTCGCTTTGTTGCAATACTCACTTGGGTGCTGGGGTCTGGAACCGAGCTCGTCCGTCTCCAAGGCGAGCCTGCACGCACCTCCATTTTTGTGCCGAAGAATTCACATTCTTTCGGACACAGAACAGGCCTGAAATCCTGCATCTGTCAGGCAGAGGCACGGTCTGGCCCCGCCGCCCTCTAGCGTCTATCGTGTCGTGTCCCTGTCCTGCCCTGAGCTTCCTTATTAAAGGGGGAGATGGAGCCAGGGCACCCCACTGCGCAGGATGGGCCGCTCAGCCTGGCGGAGCGCAGAGAAGGGTGTGTGCTGCCCCCGCAGTTTAGGACGGGGCAGAAAGTGAGGACCTGTGGCGCCCTGGCAGTAGACGCTCCGCTGTGCTCTCACGTCTGCGCCTGGATGGCCCGCTGGCCACCTCGCGGCTCCTGCCCACACAGCCCTCGGGCCCAGGTGCGCCTCCCTCCCGGGCACCCTCGGAGAGCGCAGGCCCCTTGCCTGGCACACCGCGCTGTCTGAGCGCACCAAGCCGGGCGCCTGTAACCGGGGAGTCAGGAAACAGAATGAGGTGCCTCGAGGGAGAGAGCGTCCCTGTCGTCTCTGCCTAAGTTACGGAGAGGAGTCTGCCCCTGCTGGACCAGCCCGTCCCCCACCTGCTGACTCCTCTGTGACGCAGCCCAGAACCCCCGCAGGTAGCTGCGTCTCATCAGATTTCGAGACATGATGCCATTCGGTTCTGTGGCCCCTTCAGCGTGTGGCATGTGGCGCTGGTCTTCCACGTACGGGGAGCATCCTTTGTAAGCGTCTGTCCGCTGGAGAAGGGTCGGGTGGGGAAGGGCGGGAGGCGAGCCGCAGCCCGGGTGGTCCCTGCAGCTGGCGTGCAGGACGCTGTGGGTCCCGGGGGATGTGCCTCTTGTGCCCCCCCCCCCCGACACGCCGTCGGGGTCACAGGCACGCGTCCTTATCCTGCTTCTCGTCCTGAAGGTTCGTGTACCAGGCCAAAGTCGGGGGGCGCTGGTTCCCGGCCGTGTGTGCCCACAGCAAGAAGCAAGGCAAGCAGGAGGCGGCCGACGCGGCGCTCCGCGTCCTGATTGGGGAGGACGAGAAGGCCGAGCGCATGGGTTTCACAGAGGTAACCCCAGTGACAGGGGCCGGTCTCAGAAGAACTTTGCCTCTCCTCCCGAGCTCCCCCGAAGCACAGCCAAAGACAGTTAAGACGTCTACCCTTGCTGCCGTCCTCTCTCGGGGTCCGCCCTCGCTGTCCCGGGTCGCCCTCCTGGGCTGCCACCCGGCGCCTCGGCAGGGACGGCACGGGCGAGCGGGAGGGCGGGGGCCGGTTGCCGCGGCCCTGACGCAGCCTTGTGCCCGCAGCTCCCCCTGACGGGCAGCACCTTCCACGACCAGATAGCCATGCTGAGCCACCGCTGCTTCAACGCCCTCACCAACAGCTTCCAGCCCTCCTTGCTCGGCCGCAAGATCCTGGCCGCCGTCATCATGAAGAAGGCCTCTGATGACCTGGGGGTCGTGGTCAGCTTGGGGACAGGTCGGTGAGGCCCCCCCCGGGGGCGGTGACCCTGGCAGGAGCAGACTCATACCCGCTTGTGCTGGCGGTCGTGGCCATGGTCCGCGCAGGAGGGTGGGGGGACAAGCACGGGAGGCTGCCTGTGCCCTGCGGAGAGGTCACCGGCCCTTCCGCTTCCAGGGAACCGCTGCGTGAAGGGCGACTCCCTCAGCCTGAAGGGGGAGACCGTCAACGACTGCCACGCGGAGATCATCTCCCGGAGAGGCTTCATCAGGTGGGCCGCCCGGCCGCCCCGCCCCTCCGCGGCCCGGCCCCGCCCCTTGTCGAGGGTGGGCGTCCTCACCGGCACCCTGCCCGCAGGTTCCTGTACAGCGAGCTGATGAAGTACAACCCGCAGACCGCGAAGGACAGCATCTTCGAGCCCGCGAAGGGAGGAGAGAAGCTCCAGATCAAGAAGACCGTGTCCTTCCACCTGTATATCAGGTCCGTGCGCCCCGTGTCCCCCACCTGTACATCAGGTCCATGCGCCCCGTGTCCCCGCGCCCCGTGTCCCTGCCCCCACCAGGCCCCTCACTCAGTTCCCAAGGGTGCCCTGCCCGGCGGGTGGCCCTGCGCTTGAGGGCTGCCCGCGAAGGCCGCCGCCGCCTCCCTGCCCCGCGCGTGGCTGTGCGCACAGGCAGGCCCTGACGGCCGCAGTGGCCTGCAGCACCGCCCCGTGTGGGGACGGCGCCCTCTTTGACAAGTCCTGCAGCGACCGTGCCGTGGAGAGCGCCGAGTCCCGCCACTACCCTGTCTTCGAGAACCCCAAGCAGGGCAAGCTGCGCACCAAGGTGGAGAACGGTGAGTGACGCACGTCCCCACTGGAAGGCTCGCTGGCGGGAGGGGCACCCGCGGACGGGCATGGGCTGCAGGGAGGCCCGGCTTCTGCTCTGAGGCTGGGGAGGTGCCCCCCCTAGAACTCGGGGGACAGAGCTCAGCCAGAAACACAAGGTCCCGGAGCTGATCCTTATGGCCACGGGGCGGCAGGGAAAACAGGAAGGGACAGGAAGTGACGTGCACACGCACTTGCCGAGAGGTGGCCTCCTCCCCACCGCCCTGGGCTGTCACCTCACGGCCACCCCCGTGCCCTCAGGCCAGGTCACCTCCCTGCCCAGGACCCAGCAGCTGGCCCCTGTGTGTGTCCCCAGAAGGCGGGAGCTGCCCCAGGGTCTGCCCGCTGGTGAATAAACAAAGCGGTTCCGTCCACACGGCCCCCAAAAGGGGAACAGTGCTGGCTCCTCGCCGGACCCTGAGGACACACCCGTCAGTCATAGGAGGTCACCTGCTCTGTGGCTCCATTTATGTCTGGAGAGCAGAGACTGTGGGCCCGTGGTCGCCTGGGGCCAGAGGTGGGAGGGGCCAGCCAGGGCAGGTGTCTCCCAGAGCGATGGAAGTTGGGACTGACTAAGGTGAGGGTCCCACGCCCGTGTGCATATGTTGCAAACCACGGGGAACGGTGCACGTTATGTGAGTGAATTCTGTCTCAGCTAAGTTGTTACTCAAAAGTAAAACAAGGGACACCTGGCTGGCTCAGTCCAAAGAGCATGTGACTCATAATCTCAGGGTCACGAGTTCCAACCCCACCTTGGGTGTGCAGCTGACAGAAAACAGCAGCGCCGCCCTGTAGCCCTTCCCAGCACACCGCACATAAAAGCCAAACCTGCAGAGCCACTGGCTCGTCGTTGGCAACCTGGACAAGCCAGCCTCTTGCTGCCTCAGGGCCTTTGCTTGTGCTGCCCTCTGTGTCTGAAACTGTTGGTCAGCTGTTGCTTCTCCTTCATATTTCTGCGGCGCTGGCAAGTCCATCCCTGGAGGCCCGCCTTCCTCCTGGCTTTCGGGCACTGTTGCCGTGCAGGATTCCTGTGTGCACGCACGTGTGTGTGGGGAGCACTTTGCGTGCTTACTGTCTGTCTCTCCTGCCCCCTCACCTGCGCACACATTCCAGGGGCTCGAGCATCCCCTGGGTTTGCTGACCAGTGTTCCCAGCACCGGGCACGGTGCTGGCGTGGCCGATACCTCGAATCCGTGGAAGGATGAGTCGGCGAGAGCCTTGGTCCAAGTGCAAGGCGGATAAAGGCCACAGCGGGAGTGGCCCGACTCCGGGGCCCCCGTGGCCCTGACCCATGTCCCTCCACAGGGGAAGGCACAATCCCAGTGGAATCCAGTGACATCGTGCCCACGTGGGACGGCATCCGGCTCGGGGAGCGACTCCGTACCATGTCCTGCAGCGACAAGATCCTGCGCTGGAACGTGCTTGGCCTGCAGGGGGCACTGCTGACGCACTTCCTGCAGCCCGTGTACCTCAAGTCTGTCACGCTGGGTAAGGGTCCCGCCTGCCGCCCACGTCCCCACAGGCCACGTGCATCATTGCCAGGTGCTAACCCCGCATCTGCACTGTGTTGGGGAGGGCTCAGGCTCAGGCTCAGGCAGCGCGAATGCTCCCCAGGGAGGTCTCGCCCGGGGTCACGGAAAGGTTCCGACTCTAGCGTCACCCGGAGCCCGAAACGCCTGCAGGTGTGACCTCCCGACAGGGCGCTGCCTCGGCCCTCACGGCCCCAGCAGTGCCTTCTCCACGCTCCCCGCTCGCAGCCTCTGCAGTCGGGCACAGACAAGCGTGGTCTCCTCTCTGTGCCCAGGTTATCTCTTCAGCCAAGGGCATCTGACCCGTGCCATCTGCTGCCGTGTGACAAGGGACGGGAGTGCCTTCGAGGACGGGCTGCGGCCCCCCTTTATCGTCAACCACCCCAAGGTGTGTAGCCCCGTCCGTTTTCCCTGGACGTTTTCTCCGGTCCGTGTGGGCGTGTCTGGGGCACCCTGCGTGCGCTGCGGGCGGGGAGGAGCCTTCACTGGTGTCCCGGGAGCTCGTCCCTCTGTCCCCTCCGATGCCGAGGGCTCTCTTTTCCGTCTGCAGCCCGTTTGAGTAGAGCAGGGGTCAGTAAGCCTAGAGTCTTCACCAAACAGAACCCTAGATTTCGGGGAGGGATCCCAAGCCACGCCCAGTCCCTGCCGCAGGACCTTCTCCCGGAAGGCTCCGTCTTTACCCTCCCTCTCGGGAACCCCAGGTGGGCCGAGTCAGCGTGTACGACTCGAAGAGGCAGTCGGGGAAGACGAAAGAGACCAGCGTCAACTGGTGCCTGGCTGACGGCTACGACCTGGAGATCCTGGACGGGACCAGAGGCACCGTGGACGGGTGAGGAACCGGGGCAGCCCCGTCCACGCCCCCCACCCCTGCCCTGGGCTCCCCTCCCCCTCNCCTTCCAGGCCGCGGAACGAGCTTTCCCGGGTCTCCAAAAAGAACATTTTTCTCCTGTTTAAGAAACTCTGCTCCTTCCGGTACCGCAGGGACCTCCTCAGGCTCTCCTACGGGGAGGCCAAGAAGGCGGCCCGCGACTACGAGGTGGCCAAGAACTACTTCAAGAAGGGCCTCAAGGACATGGGCTACGGGACGTGGGTCAGCAAGCCGCAGGAGGAGAAGAACTTCTACCTCTGCCCCGTGTAGCCGCACCCGGGCGCCGGGCAGGGTNGGGCGTGGGGGAGGCGCATCTCTTCCCACCACACGAGCACGAGGGGCCTCGGCCCGCGTCCCGCTGAGCCCCGCTTGGGTCCCACCGCCCCTCCCTGTGTTGCGTCGACCTCTCGCCGTCGTGGCCGGGGCCCCATCCGCTCTGAGTCCTGGCAGGGCTGGGGGCGCCCCCGGCGGGCTCTGTCAGCCCC
>NW_027530010.1:843082-844185 GCF_008692635.1 Crocuta crocuta | reverse complement strand
TCTGTAAGCCCCCCCCCCCGTCTCCCCGCTGCCCTGTGCCATCCCCTCCTTCTGATCATGGAGTGTCTCCTTTTCCTCCGAGAGGGTCACAGGCGAGCTTGACTGAGTGAAGCATCTGCAGGTCAGGCGGTGCCCCAGGCCCGTGGGGTCGGAGCCGGCACGTGGCGGTCAGCGACCTTCGGGTCTTGCACTTTAGCGGGCACCGGGGGCCGGGCCCCATTGGTGGCGGAGGGCCTGGGGGCGGCGCCGACCCCCCAGGGGGCGCAGACCTGCCAGCGGGGACAGCAGGGCCACCGACCCCAGCCCCCTGGGGGAGGCGCCTGCGCAGGCCCCTCTCCGCTCAGGTAATTAGGACTGGAACGGGGCACGGCGTCCCGGCAGGTCGGGTGCGCTTCTCGTGACAGTGACGCCCAGGAAGGTTGACAGAATCATCGGTGAATTAAGAGTTTTTAATCACACCATAAATGTTGATTCTTAACGGCTACAGGTAACCTGTAACTGCGTAGATTTAAAAATCAGACATAATTTTCCATTTATCCAAGCGGTTTGGTCTGTGAGGTGGCTTTGGGGGAGGCAGGTCACAGGCCCGAGGCCTCCCTGCCCGTTAGGGGACCTTTAGAGGGTTGACACTTGACAGTGGTTACTTGACAGTAGTAGTCAGGATGGCAGCTTGTCCTGAAGGCTGGCGTCGGCGCCTCCAGCCACTGCTGAGTCCCGTGGTCCCAGCCTCGGGCTGCGGAATCCAGCTCCGCCCACACGCTCAAGGCCGCCCCCCGGCCGCCCCCCGGGCTCGAGCCTCCGGGCGCTGGCTGTGTGTGTCCAGAAGGCTCCAGCCGGCGCGGGAGAGGCCTGCCCCCCGTACCCGCCACTGCTGCCGAGGCTCCCGTCTGCCCCCTCCTTCAGTGGAGGCGCCCTCGTTCACATTTCTGTTCTTGTGGCTACTGTTCCCTCTGTGCTTTTGACCAAAAAGTGACCAAAATAAAAAAAACCCAAGTTTTTCAAGTATACTGAAGATGTCTTTATGGAACGGCCCAGTGTCCCCAGGAACTGTGGGGAAACAGTGCCTGTCCTGCGGCGGGAGGGCACTGGCCTCTGGGAGGCGC
>NW_027530010.1:842277-843075 GCF_008692635.1 Crocuta crocuta | reverse complement strand
CCACACCCCGCTGCGCCTTGGGCGTTAGGACCCCAGCTCTGACCCAGCTGCCTCTTCTCAACACGAGGGCCCTGGAAACCCCAGCCCCGCGCCCCGAGGTCAGAGGAGACCGCGCAGACTTGTCGCAGTTTCCGCTGTAGGAAGAGGTGTCTGCGGGAGATGCTGCTGTGCGGCCTGCACCCCCCACCCCGCACCCTCCCCGCAGGACTGGATAGGGCAGGGCTCCTGCCTGCAGTGCTCTACTTTCCTGCCCAGTGTTTGTTTTTAGTAACCAGGACGCCCTCTTCCTTTTTTAAAATGATCTTTGTAGTTGATTTGTCCGGACCCCTGGCTGCCGTGCACCCTCTGATTATCACCTGTGAACCTGTCACCGCCGAAGCTATTTCCTGTGCTCACGCGGAGCGGCCTTGTGGGTTGGGTCCTGGTGTGAGAGCCGGAGCTTAGACTTGCGTGGCCGTGGCCGCAGCTCTGCGATTCTGCTCTTATGTGTCCCTTGGTAACAGTGACTCACGTTATACATTCCTCATAAATAAAAAAAAGGAGACTCTGAATTGTTAGAAAGCCTCCAGTCTTGGCTTCCTGGGGGAGGGGGCCTGAGGNGGGGGGGCGGAGTGGGGGGGGAGGCCAGGTCTCCTGGTGACCCTAGACCTACAGTCCCTTAGGAGCCATGTGACAGCCAGCCAGGCTGCCGGGCCAGGTGGGACAGACACTGAACTGAACGGGGCCGCTTCTCACTCCGGCCCAGGCGGGGTCCCGGCTGGTGTGACCGCACCCCGCGCACGGGGAAGCAGCGGGCTG
>NW_027530010.1:840966-842270 GCF_008692635.1 Crocuta crocuta | reverse complement strand
GAGACACCCTCGCCCTCCCCCAGCCCGCCCCCCACCGTCCCTGCCTCTCTTAGGAGTCTTCTGTTCCCCGGAGCCCCTTGCCCGCAGGCTGTCCGGGAATAAAGGGCTGGGGCTGGGAGGGGGCGGGAGTCGCGCCCCGCTGTCGCCCTCCCTGCACAGCCTTCCTCTGCGGAGAAGGCCCGCCGCGAGGCTGCCAAGTCTGCTTGCTTTTCCGCGTCCAGTCGCTCAGGCACCTCTGTTCTGGTGTTAGACGCCTNCTCCTGGGCCCCGCCCCCACAGGCCCCCCCACCTCCCCCGCAGGGATGCGCATGTGTGGAGCATTTACTGAGCGCAAGACCCTGGGCTGTATCTTGTGCTTGAGTTTCCAAGAGAGCAGGGCCGTGTGCACGTGGTGGTTTAGTCCACGGTCTCTACCAGATTCATCCTGGTCTTTTTGAAAACGTTATTGTGACCAGGGGACACGAGGTACCTGACTGGGAGGCTGGGTCATGGCAAAGCCTCTTTCCCCGTTCCCTACCTGGATGGGGCAGTGGAGACATGGTCGGGAGCCCATTAGGGACCACAGCTCTGCATGGCTGTCATTCGTGGACCAGGAGACCCCGAGCTGAGTCAGCTGGACGGTTTCCAAAGACGGCGAAGGGGAGTGTCTGCCCCACCAGGACCGACCGGGAGCCAGTCAGGCGGCTCCCGGTCCCACGGAGGGGACTGTATCCAGGTGTCTAGGACGCGGGCAGATTCCTTCACACCTGATGCGCGTGCCACACGGGTGTGCAGAGGGAGCGAGGCGGCCCCACCGCCCACTCCAAGTGGGCTGGGAGGCAGGGCCACCCACAGGGACACCGTGGGCTTGGGGGTGGGTCCCCAGCTTGTTTCGGGTGCAAGAGGCCCACAATTTAACACCCTTCTGAGTTGGGGCCCAAAGCAAAGGGGGTTCATGCACACGGCAGCTGTGGAGACCTGGCCAACCCTGCCTCCGGGGCCCCTTCTTTAGAAGGGACCCCCCTCCCCCCGTGGAGCGCTTCACAGGCTCTGTGGACTCTGGGCCCAGCCAGTTCTTTCCCTTTCCGTGCATGCCCGCCTTCGGCACAAGTCAGTCACTGGAGTTACTGCTGACCTTCAGAGTCTCGTACCGACTTCCGTGCCTCGCGAGTCGTTTCCCCAGCCGGCCCCGGCCCCCAAATGTAACAGAGACCAGAGAGCTTTGGAAACAACTTTCTTTACGAGAATGTTGAGTTCCTAATGAGTCTGGCCTGGAGTTAGCTGGGACCGCTATGAATATTCCAGAAGCACAGACAAGGAAGACC
>NW_027530010.1:839941-840946 GCF_008692635.1 Crocuta crocuta | reverse complement strand
CTGCCGCACCAGCCGTCGAGAGCAGTCGGACGACGCGGCTGCCACACGGCCTGTGGCCCCACCGTCCCGGTGGAGACCCGGCCGGCTCACTGCCTCAGCGCCCCTGCCAAGGTGCTCGGGCTTCCATCCAGCGTCCACCACCCTCTTCAGATTCGGGGCACGGAGCTGGGCACCACATTCTCTCCAGAGACGCCCCAGGGACATCCCACAGCACAAGGGAAGACGAGGGGCGGTGCCTCCCTAGTTACCAGCGCCCTGAGGGCGCAAACCTGTCCTGCCAGAGCAGCGGGGTGGGGGGGGCCCCACTTCTGCCCTCCCCTCCCCTCCCCCAGGGCCCAGCCCGGTTACCCTGTCCTCCGCAGCCTCTCAGCCAGCTCCGCCCTCCCTGTCGTGCAGACGGACGATGAGCAAGGTCAGAGCAAAGTGCTTACGGCGTCCGGGCCTCGGGTCCCTCACGCGGACCGCTGGGCAAGCTGCTGGCTTAGAGCCACCCCCTAGCGGTTTTGGTGACTTACTTGGACAATAGCTACTTGCAGGAAGTACTTAACAACAGTTGTCGTTCAGGCCCCTGGGTGCTTCGGAGAATNCGGGCCTCTGTGGCCAGAACAGGCCCAGCCAGGCCCAGGGGCTCCAAGCTCACACCCGTGAGAGGAGCCGGCCCAGGAGGGAGGTCAGGGCTGGAGCCCCACCCAGGAGCAGAATGACGTTTTGCAGAAAGCATTTCAGAGAGAGGCCATTAGACCCACCGAGCGTCCCCCTGGGGTGCTCCAGTCCCCAGCTCCCACCCTGCTTCCGGGGGCTCGCTTTGCTCAAGGAAGAGACAGCGTGAGGAAGGGGCTGAGAGAGGGGCTGTGGGGACAGGCAGGTGAGCCCAGCGCCCCAGCTCTGCCTGCCCCCTGGGGCCGGGGCCGGGGACAGAGCCGGCTCCTATGAAGGGGCGGTCCTGCCCCCATGTTAGAGATGAGGGTGCCGAGGCCCAGCAAGGCCCAGAGACTTGCTCCCCGA
>NW_027530010.1:836122-839631 GCF_008692635.1 Crocuta crocuta | reverse complement strand
CCGTCAGCACTGCCCCCACCTCTGCTGTGCCTGTGGAAGTGGGGGGCTCCAGACGACAGCACCGGCCCTCCGGCTGCACTGGGCAGACTGACCCTTCTGTGACCGGCCACCTGCTGGCCTGGTGCTGAGGACGGGCTGGGGCCACAGGTCAGAGCCACTCGTGCGGCAGGGGTGGGGGCAGGGGGTCTGTCAGGGGCCTGTTTCCTGGGCTAAGAGGCCAGGTGGTCCCCTGCCCGTCCCTGGGAGCAGTGAGGACCCAGGCCCCCGGGGCCCAGGGGACAGAAGCAAAGGCCACATGGTCTGAAGAGCCAATGGTGGCCACGAGCTTCTGCCTCGGCCCAGCTCAGATCTGGTTGGGGGAGGGGGGCAGGGCTGACTCTCTCCTGCCCGGGACCCCTCTGCTCAGGGCAGGAAGGTCAGGTCGGCTTAACACTAACAGCTTCGATTTACTGACTCCAAACACCCGGTCAGTTCAAGTGGAGAGAAACAGCCCGTGAGCTTGCGTTTTGCACACAGTTGGAGAACTTGGACCTTGGGCTCCAAGCAGGTCACTGGAGACTCAGACTTCAGAGGCTCCCTGGTCCCCAGCCTTGCCCACCACACCCTGGCCTGGGCTAGGAAGGGGTGCAGGCGGAGCTGGGGCTCTGGAAGCAAAGGGCTGTGAGGCTGGGCTGGTGGCCCCCCCAGGAGCCTGAAGGCAGCGCCAGGTCAGGCCCTACGCAGACCCATCAGCTCACACGCGTCTGTGCAGGAAGGGACCGCGTCAGGACACACTCAGGCCCTCCCCCTGCCCCTCCCTCTGAGCTGCCCCGACCCGGCCCCTCCCCGCCGCAGCGTGCAAGGCCGACCAGCACGCTACCACCTGGCTGGCGCAAGGGGACAGGGCAGCTGCGGTGTGGCGCCAGAGGTGCTGGGGAGGGGCCCGGGTGTCGGGACGGGATGTGCCCACGGCAGCCCCCCCCACCTGGAGCACACTTGTCCCTCCTCCGCCCCAAACTACTGTCAGAGGGCACGGGCGAGGGAGCGCAGGCTGGGGAGGGCCTCACTTGGAGCTGGGTGCCGAGTGGCCGGCGTGCAGAAAGGTGGCGGCGGAGAAGTTCTGGAAGAGAGGCTGCAGGAACATGCCGATCGTGCCAAAAACACAGACGAAGACAAAGATCCACAGGAAGAGGCGGTCGATCACCATGGCGACATACTTCCAGTCCTCACTCACCTGGGCAGCAGACAGAGGAGGCCGGGCACCAGTCACGTGATGCAGGACAAGTGTGAACAGGCATAAGCAGGTCTCACTACACACACAGTCACACACTCACACAGTCACACACTCACACACACACCACTCTCTCCCTACATGAACCCAGAGTCACTTGTCCAAAGCATGGCTCCAGGGTGACCTGCTCCAGAGCCTCAGGGCCCCTCCGCCTTCAGGGCCCGTCCACCCTCCCAAGTGGGACAGTGACAAATGCGAGCCCACCCACTGTCGTCAAGGCTCTGGGCTTCGAGCGTCCTTTCTGTCTAGAATTCTCCTCTCCCTTTCTCTGCCTGGCGAAGTCCTGTGCATTCTTTGGAGCCCAAATCAAATGTTACCTCTTGTACGAAGTGCTCTTTCCTGACACTCCTGATCAGAATGAACCCTGTGCCCCGGACCCCGGACCCCGGGCGCCATGTCCACACCTCCACCATGGTTCTTCCCACCTGTGCTGCCACTTCAATTTGCATGTCTGCCGCCCCACCCGGCCACAGGGACCGGGTGATTCATTTGTGACCCCAGCATCCACAGCAGAGCGCCGCTGAGTGGGGTTCGATTATTGCAAGAACGCTGCGGGCCCATCCATCAGCACCGCCTCCAGCACGCAGGCCCCAGGGGGCGAGGACCGGGCCCCAGGCGGGACCGAATCAGGCAGAGAGAGAAGAACCCCTTGGGCCGAGCGCTGCCACAGGGCTTGCATGAAGGGCCGGCTTCCCCTCAGAGCCGCTCCGCTCAGCCTGCATCGGGGCCTTTGCACACGCTCCCTGGGGGCCTGGGAAGAGGCAGCTGGGCAATGGCTCACCTGGCACACGGTGCCTACTGTGAGCCTGGCACCAAGCCCCGGGGTGTGACTGAGAGCAGGACAAACACACGCTGTGGCTTAGGGCACAGACGGGCAGGATGCGGGCACTACACGAAGCCCGAAGCCCGGTGCTTAGAGGAAACAAAACACACACACTCAGGTGCCATCTGGGATGGCCTCTTTGAAGTGACATTTAAGGGCACATGATAAGTAGGAAGGACCTGGCTGTGGCAGGAATACAGTGAAGAAAGAAACAATCAGGGAGCCTGGGTGGCTCAGTCGGTTAAGCGTCTGACTTCAGCTCAGGTCATGCTCTCGCAGTTCGTGGGTTCGAGCCCCGCGTCGGGCTCTGTGCTGACTGCCAGCTCAGAGCCTGGAGCCTGTTTCAGATTCTGTGTCTCCCTCTCTCTCTGACCCTCCCCTGCTCACGCTGTCTCTCTCTCTCTCTCTCAGAAATAAATAAAAAACATTTTAAAAAATATTAAGTAAATAAATAAAAAAGAAAAAGAAAAAAACAATCGGGCAAACCCAAACCGGGACCTTCAGCCTGTATCCTTCAAAATGCTGATGCCATGAAAAACAAAGCTGAGAAACCATTGCAGATGGAAGAAAAAGAAAGACACAGGACCACTGAACGCAGTCTGAGCCCCTGGACTGCAGTGGGGAAGTGCTACGGAGGGCATTCCTGAGAAAACTGGAAGTGTAATATGGACTTCATATCAGATTCCGATATATCGATGCTAAATTTCCTGAACTTGATCATTGAACCTGCTTACGCAAGACAACATCACTGTTCTCAGGACAGACACCCTGAAGTACTTGGGATAAAGGGTCACAATGTCTACAACTTACTGTCAAACGGGAGAATAAAGATGAATAATAGTAACAGACTTTTTAAAAGACTTCCTTATTAAGTAGGCGCCACACCCAACCTGGGGCTTGAATTTATGACACATGAACGGCATGATCTACAGGCGTCCCAGTAAAAAGAAAGGGCATTCCAGGCAGAGAGCCCAGTGTGTGCAAAGGTCCTGAGGGAGCACAGAGCTTAGCCTGCTTAGACTAGCCAGCCGGGCGAGCCAGTGATGGAGGCGGGGACAGAAAGAGGCATCGGTCATCTGGATGGAGTGGGACTCAAGGCCACCACCAGGAGACTCTGCCCTGGTCCAGGCCCCCAGCCAGGGCGGCAGGCGCAGATGCCGAGAAGGATTTTGGAGACTGTGCTCACAGGACAGGACAGTCTGCTGATTTGGATGGTGGGGGAGGTAAGAGCGAAAGAGAGGAGTCAAGGAGCACTGCAGGTTTCTGGTCTGAACCACCGGGTGGACGGGATGCCATTCACTAAAAGGCGGGGAGATTGGAGGAGAAACACCCGGTGTAGACGGAGCACTGGGGCTTTGATCCGAGTCTGAGGCATCCAAGTAGGCCACTGCGCCCCGGGCAGCCCGGACAGTGCGC
>NW_027530010.1:834916-836075 GCF_008692635.1 Crocuta crocuta | reverse complement strand
GTGGGCGGCACGATCTTGGAGATGAGCAGCAGGAAGACGGTGAGCGCCAGCAGCACCGAGATGCACAGCGTCATCTTCTCGCCGCAGTCGGACGGCAGGTAGAAGACCAGGATGGCCAGCGAGGTGATGAGCACGCAGGGGACGATGAGGTTGATGGTGTAGAAGAGCGGCTTGCGCCGGATGATGAAGTCGTACGTGATGTCCACGTAGGTGGAGTCGTCGGGGTGCTCGTTGCGCCGGCCGGGCAGCGCCACGATGTCCCACTCGCCGCTGGGCGTGAAGTCGTCCAGGCTGGCCGCGTCGCTCTTGAGCACCAGGTCGATCTCCGTGCGGTCGTAGGTCCAGGAGCGGAACTTGAGGGTGCAGTTCTGCTGGTCGAAGGGGAAGTGCTTGACCTCGATCTTGCAGGCGCTCTTGTAGATGGCGGGCGGCAGCCAGAAGATGCTGCCGTCGTAGGAGACCACGGCGTTGGAGTAGAAGGACACCTCGTACATGCCGTCGGCGCTGCCCGAGGAAGCGCTCGGTCAGCCGCAGCCCCCAGCGCCGAGTGCCAGGAAGACACGGGGCGGGCAGCCCAGGTCTGAGAGTCGCGGCCCAGGCGCACACAGCGCGGGACCTGGCTGAGCAGGAAGGGGCTCGGGGTGAAGTGCTGGGGGGGGCCTGTGAGGCCTCTCGGAGGCAGAGAGGGTGGGTGCGGGGGGCCGCCTGCTGCTTGGCGTGCACCCTGCAAGCTGGTTGGTGCCACAGGGGGGTGGAGAGGTTGGGGGCGCCACGGAGCCCCACGCAGTGAGGGGCACAGAGCAGGTGCGAGCGGGGCACGGGCCCGCCAGTGATGTGGGATCTTGGGGGTAAGTGGGGTTACTGCAGGAGACGGGCCGGAACGGGGAGGAACTCGGGCCGCCAGGCGGTGCTGCAGGGAGGCCGTCAGCCCATGTTCGGTCCCACTGCGGCTGCGAACACCCGGGGCTCCTATTTGGCTGGGAGGGGACTGGCCATGGCCCGAATCACCTCGGAGTCAGCGGGGTGCCCCACCCCACAGCGCAGTGGTCTGGGCCTGTCTGGGTAGGGACTGTGTCTATGCCAGTGAGAGGTCCCTTGTGTCCCCAGCATGAGCTAATTTATTTCCCCAAGACCCCTTCCCTCCCAGAGCACTTGGTCA
>NW_027530010.1:826108-834853 GCF_008692635.1 Crocuta crocuta | reverse complement strand
CCCGCCCCCCGCCTTCCCTTCCTCCCAGGCCACCTACTTGTTGTACAGGACCACATCCGGGAGCCAGATGTGTGTGGAAGGGAGCCGCACCTTCTTCATGTTGTCGAACTCCTCCGGTTTCCAGGTGAGCCGATAATCCTCCCATTCCTGGGAAAGGGAGTGAGAGCACTGCCAGCCGGTGCCCTTGGTGGGGCTCAAGGTCAGGACAGAGACTGGGAGGTGGGGCATCTGGCTTGAGGGGGCTTTTATTTTATTTTTTTTTAATTTGTTAATGTTTTCTTTATTTCTGAGAGAGACAGCGTGAGCAGGGGAGAGTCAGAGAGAGAGGGAGACACAGAATCCGAAACAGGCTCCAGGCTCTGAGCTGTCAGCACAGAGCCCGACGCGGGGCTCGAACCCACGAACCGCGAGATCATGACCTGAGCTGAAGTCGGATGGATGCTTAACCAACTGAGCCACCCAGGCGACCCTTGAGGGGGCTTTTAAAAGCCACATCGTCCTGACAGTGACTTATCTGCCCAGCAAATGTGGCTCGTAAAATACTTCCTCATTTAATATGCACATCTAAGCCAAGATATTACAATCTACATTTTACAAATAAGAAAATGGATCTCGCAGATCTTAACATGTTCAAAGTCACAGAGCTGGTGAGTGGAAGAACCAAGATTCAAATCAGTTATTTAGGATTCCAAAGTCTATACCTTTCTGCCTTTCTTGAGGGGATTACAGGAAGGAAAAGCACATGCAAAAAAAAAAAAAAAAAAAGAGGAAAGAAGAGACCAGGGATGTGGGATGCGCAGGAAGAGCACTCACCTGGGTGAGCCAGACATTGGTGGTCATGACCTGTTCCCGCTCATGCTGCAGAGAAGAGAGAAGCTGCGGAGAAGGCCCCCCCAGCCTGCCGGCTCGGTACAAGCACCCACGGCCTTCCCACACCTCCCCACGCCTTGGGAGTTCCGGAGGAATAAGCACAAACATGAAGACTTTCTTGGCTGTTCTGACTTCAGTGGCAGAGTATGGGACCCGTACTCACCACACTAATGAGCTGGGCCAGTGACACCATGAGCTGTACTGTCACCAGCTCAGAGCCATTGGTGGCCGGGCGAATGAGCTTGTTGTACCGGGAAGGATCCAGGAGATGCTCCACTAGCCGCTCCTCCGTGTCAGTACCCCAGACTCCTGAGGGGGAGGGGCAGGGAGGAAGGAAGTAGGCAAGGAGGGCCCACCTAGCATCCCACTCTCCCTAGGCAAGTGGGACATCCAGGCCGAGACAGGAGCCTCCACCGCTCCATCCCTAAGGGCACAGCAAAATGCTTCGGTCATTCCCCTGGGGGCCCCTCATAGGGAAGCCCTTCCCTGAGGTCGCTGACCAGGGAGCCCAGGGAGCCCCACACAGATGTCTCCAGCCTAAGAGCCCTTTCTGCAAGGATCGGGAAGACCTGCTCTTCCTGCAAGGTCTCAGACGGTGGTTTCAGGACTTGAGATTTCATGTTTTCATGGCTTCTCCTAAAAGATCCCTGCAGTTCAAGGAGAGTTGGGGATGGTGGTGAGAGGGAACGGCTGTTTATATCCCACCACACAGCCTTTCTCCTCGGTCGGCGCCCATCGTGTATACAAGTGACATTATGTGACTTTGGCTGTGACCCCACCCCACCCGCACCTTCAGAGGCTCTGCTGGGTTGGAGTCGATGGCTGGGCCGGGCTGCCTGTGCTGGAGGTCAGAACATGTATCCAGTCCCAAGTCCCACACGCGTGGGAGCCCACCTCCCGTGCGAGACGGCGTGCAGGCGTGGAAAACTCGCTCAGTTGTGCAGTCCCTTCGCACCTGCCCCTGCACATACTCTCTCCCGCAACTCTGCACGGGTGTACCCCACCCCCTTGAGCTCCTTCCTGGCCCTCAGCCTGGCCGAGCGTCTTCCCTTCCAGCGCTTCTGTCTCACCCCACAAGAGAGTTGAGAAGTCACTGCTTGCCCCTTCCTGCCTTGCCCCTGCGGAGTGGCCAAAATGAGAAGCCCAGTGTGGGGTGCAGGAAATGATGGAGAGCTAAGGGAGGTTGCTAATCCAGCTGGAGTTCTTGTGAAAACGTTTCACAAGAAGTCAGGTGGCACTTCAACCGCAGCCTGTGCCCTCCTGACACCCCAGGAAGCCAGGGGAGACCCCCTTCCTCCTTCCTCCCTGCGCCCACGCCCTCCCCACCGCGGTGGCCTGCAGCTCCCTCGCTTCCTTGCGTCGCTTACTCCTTCGGGACGTCCTCCTCNNGGTGCACGCGGCCCCGCCTCCCGGGAAGGACGAGGACGCCGCGGAGCAAAGGCATTTCAGGCCCTCCGAGGAGGAGACGGGGGGCCGTGGGTCTGAACAGCCCTGCAGTCTGGAAGCAGAACCCCCTCACGAGTCCCCGTCCATGAACCCCCTCCAAGGCCACCCTCCTGCCCCCCCCGCCCCCCGGGGCCTCGGCTGAAGAGAAGGCGACTTTTGAGAGCGGCCCTCGGAGTCAGCCCTTCCCCCCACCGCCCGCCAGCCCAGCCCGGCTTCTGCAACACGGGGAGCTGAGGACCGAGCCCCAGGGGCCCAAGGAGAGCAAGCGTGAGGCGGAGGGCTCAGCCCTCGATGACGTCTGTGATCGGGAAAGCCCTGAGCGTTTAGTTTCTGAGCCAATAAACGGTTCCCTTTCTCCTTAGGTGGATTTTTTGCTGCTTACAACTAAAAGGTTCCTGACCATCGCAGCCGTATCCGCGGGCGGGCTCTGCCTCGTGCCGCCCTGCCCGCTGCTTCAGCCTGGACCACTACCCGCAGCCCCAGCTCCACCTGCTGGGGCGCCCATCAAGATCATGGCCATTCCCCACCCCACCCCCGCCGCCCGCCACACTTCAGGCCTTTTAGACAGGGGGTCCCTGGGCCCTTTATCACCTGTCCTCAGCCACCTTCTACTTCACTTTGAACACTTGACAGAAACGTCAGTTCTTTAAGGGAGGTGGATTTGACCGAGGACTAAGCCCAGTGCCCTCCCTGCTGCAGAAGACGTCCAGTGAATGAGTCCAGCTCGGCAGCGACGGCTCTGCTGCTAGATCATGAGCCAGCACGGCGCCAGCTCCTCGCGAGGGCTCCACAAAGAAGGGGCTAGTGCAGGAACAGCATCTTCTAGTGTGTAGGGGAAACTCCTTTTTAAAAGCTAAGGGGCACCTGGGTGGCTTAGTCGGTTAAACGTCCGACTCCAGCTCAGGTCTTGATCTCACGGTTCGTGGGTTTGAACCCGGCGTCGGGCTCTGTGCTGACAGTTCGGAGCCTGGAGCCTGCTTTGGATTCTGTCTCTCCTCTCTCTGCTCCTCCCCTGCTCACGCTCTGTCTCTCAAAAATAAACATTTAAAAAGTCTCTTTTTAAAAAAAGTAAAATTTCAGCTAAAAGCAATTTATTTGACACGTCCTCAGTTCCTGAAATTGAAGGGCAAAAATAAGACAAGTACCAGAAAAGAAGTGGGTGGCCACAGGCCCTGTGATGCACGTGGGAGTGGACACAGGCTGGCACCACATGCTCTGGGACACATGAACACATAAACATGGACTGATCTCCTAAGAATTAAATCTTAGAAGCGAAGAAAAGCGTAGAGAATAAAAGCCGTAAGGAAAAGAAACGTGTGCAGTCACTCCTTTTGGTGAAAGAGTCAAAGGTCGGAAAAAGACTGACCTTCAACAATTTAGATCAACATTTGTTGGACAGTTTTTCAAGGACTGTGTGGGTCTCAGAGCCACCTGGCAAGGAGGCCGGGGCGGGGGGGGACTGCTCTGACATATGCACGAGCTGCCGGGGCCACAGAGCGCGACGGATCGGCCCCCGAGAGCCTGCAGAAGTGGAGATGAGAACAGATTTGGAAGCGGAGAAAGCCAGTGAGACAGCGCGCCCGGGAGCCGCGCACGCAGACGTCCTGAGTACTTGGCATTTCTCTGTTGGTGGCTGCAGGGTGACTGAGGAAGACCGTTGAGTCTTTGCTTATGGAAAGCATCTACGGTGACAGATCAGAGGGTCACCTGCTTGCTTGAAGGCCCTGGCTGCTCCCCGGCGCTCCTTTCGGGCCAGTCCACGCAGCCTGCCCACCCTGGCCTCTCTTCTCTTGTCACATTCCTCAGCTTTTGCTTCAAGATTTTGTTGTTCTGTTTTGTTTTTGAGAGAGAGAAAGAGAGAGAGCATGAGAGCGAGAGAGCGAGAGAGGATCCCAGCCACGTTCTGTGCCCTACACAGGGCTTGATCCCACAACGCTGGCGTCATGGTCTGAGCCGAAATCAGGAGGCAGACACTCTGCTGACTGAGCCACCAGACACCCCGTATTTTTATTTTTTTAATAAGAGACGGACTGCGTGGCGCGGCGCCAGCCCTCCTGTGCGGGCCGCCCGCGGGAGCGCCGCCTGAGGCCGACGTGGGCCCAGCGGCCGAGAGCCGGACACCCTCCCGCCCTCGCGTCTCCCTCACACGCGCCTTCCGGGCCCGCCAGGGAGAAAGGCGTTCAGGGAGCACGAAGGGCCCAGAACCACGCAGGCCGCTCGCGGACGTGCAAGCGTCAGTCCCGACGCAAAGCAGCCCGGGCAGCGCTCCCACTGCGCCTGCGGTATCGGGCGTTCTCCCTTGCGAGGCCCTGCAACTGATGTTATTTGCCTTTATTTACGATACTTTACATTTAAAAACTCTATAAAAACGATTACCAGAGTAATACATATTCATGAACACCAATTGGAAAACACAAACTAGCAAAACAAAGCACAAAATAGATTCATAATCCTACCTCCTAGAAAAAGAATCAGTTAGCACTTTACATACAGATATAAATACCTAATATATTTGTATATTAAATATACAATATCCACACTGATATGTACATATCTATATGACAAACATCTACAGATGTTATGTAAATCTCTAAATCTGTATACAGACGTTACATGTGAACCATATACAAATTGTAAGTATACCGCTACGTTTTCAGAGCGCGACACACCCACATGACCTCGCCCAGGTAAAACGGAACGTTACCAACACCCAGAGCCCCCCATTACGTCCCTCCCAGTCATTACTCCCTCCAGGGTCTCCGTAAGTCACATCGGGGGCGGGGGGGAGGGCGGGGGTGACTGTTCCAGAACTCGGCAGAGACCATGGGCGCACAGCACCACGAACGTGCCGAACGCCAGTGGACTGTCCACGGTAAGAAGGTTAGAGCAGTAAGTTCCAGGTTACAGGTGTTTTCCCACAATTAAAACAAGTGAAAGGAAGAAAAGTAACCCCTATTCTGACCTCTAATAGCACATGTTGACTCTGCCTGCCTGCTAAACTTAAATGGAATCGTAATCTTTCCTGTGGCTTTTCTGGTTTTGTTTTTTTGGGGCTCCTGGATGCTACTGGAAGCAGCTGTCCCTCACTGAGCCCGCCGCTGCCCTGTTCTTCACTGCGAATCCACCACCACTCTCCATCCCACATGCAAATCCACCATCATGTATCCATTCCACGGTCATGGAATTTGGGTTGTACCCAGTTTTGCGTTATTAAGAGACAAGCCTGGCACGTGGGGCGCCTGGGAGGCTCAGTCAGTTAAGCATTGAACTCTTGACTTTGGCTCAGGTCATGATCTTGTGGTTCATGGGTTCGAGCCCCGCAACGGGCTCTGTGCTGATGGAGAGGAGCCTGCTTGGGATTCTCTCTCCCTCCCTCTCTGCCCCTCCCCGACTTGTGCTCACTCTCAAAATACACTAAAAACAAAACAAAAAAACCACTGGCATGAGCATTCTTGTTCATGTTTTTGCTGTACGCAAATAGGGATTTCTGTTGGGTTATTAAGTAAATCATATACATTACTTGTACTTTTTTTAAAAAGGAACACACTGTAAATCTAGACTTGTGACCTTCCTTTTGCATGTACTTTCTCAAATACCTGGCGAGTATCCTTTGATAACTGTTTTTAACAGCTGCACATATTCCATTGCAGGTAACTTTTTGTACATTTCTTTAACAACTTACAAGCAACATTACGGGACCAAAGATTTCTAAGTTTGTTGATACTTACGCAGAGGGAACTTGGGCTCCTGTGGGCTTGATACTGTCAGGGCTGCCCGGGGGCCTCAGGCCAGACTCCAGTGGGCAACACCTCTACAATCCTGCCCACGCCGAGTCCCTCCTCGTCCTCTCCCCTCTTCTCCCTTGCCTTTCTCCTCCATCTCCTTCTAGCTTGGGACCCAGTTCTTTCTGAACGTCTCCCATTTCTATCTAAGGAACTTCTTCACATTCCTTCTTGGGAGTTAATCCTGATTAACGTCACCCTTCAAGGCTCTTAGCCTTAATTGAATCCTACCACTATGTTCATCACATCGTGTTAGTTGACTGTATCTGCCTCCAGTTTATCCCACGTGCTCCTCGGGGCGGGAGTAAGACATGCAACACAGCCCATGGGAGCAGCGGCTGCCGCGGAAGGGCCCCCCTCTGCGCCCCTACACTTCCTGGCGGACAGAGGTGTTGAGGCCGCAACGGATGCTGTGCTTCTGGGGCTCCACGCAGAAAGCCGCTCACTCTGCCCCAAACAGGTGCATCTGCTCACTCTGAGAACACGCCCTTTTGGAGAAATAACAGAAATCCCTACAATTCATTTTTCATAGGGCAACCACAGTGATCTTTTAACATTTTAAACCAGACTGTGCCACGCCTGGCCTCACCCCTCCCCGGGTCCCCCCCGCACTCAACAAACCCGGGCAGCCTCCTGCGGCCTCCGCGGTGCAGCCCCGCCCCGACGCCGGCCTCCCTTCCCACCCTCTCCGAGCCTCCCTAGACTCAAGGTACGCTGGTCCTCCGCTTCTCCAAAGCCTTAGTTCTTTCCCACATGTGCCTTCCTAAGCGCTTGTCACTCGTCAGGCCGCTAGATCTCCCGACAGCGTCATGAGGTGCCGTCGCCATCTCCGGTCTCTGCTACAGAACAGAGGCCGGAGCAGACAGGCTGAGGGATGCGCCTGGTTAAGGTCCTTCCTGATTTAAAATTAAAGCCCAAGTTCCAAAGCGTGGTTGTGAGTATCTGCCAAGAATTAACCTGCGCCTACAGTGTCTGCATCTCCCTAGACAAAGCCTTCTTCCCCTTCCTCCAACTTGCCCCGGTCCTACCTCAAAACCGGGTGCCGGGACGGTGCCCTGCCCGTCCTTCGGAACGGAGGGTGCCACCCGCCCCAGACCCGCACACACCTCCAGGCTGGTTCTTCTTTGAGGCACTTGCGGGAACTGCAATTTCGTGACTGGGTGTGTGACAATTCACGGAAGTGCCAGACTTCCCACCAGGCTGAACGCACGGAAAAGGTGAGGGCCGGGTCTGTCCCATTCAACGCTGCGTCGCCTGTGCTTCTTCACGTGCCGTGGAGGCCCGGGAAATATCTATGAATCCTTTCAATCTAGAGAGTCAGCTAGCTTCACAGACTCCACCTTTACCACGTCTGGTTCCCCCAATAGAAAGGAGCCTCACTAGGGGCGCCTGGGTGGCTTAGTCGGTTGAGCGTCCGACTTTCGCTTAGGTCATGATCTCGCGGTTCGTGGGTTCGGGCCCCGCGTCGGGCTGCCAGCTGACTGCCAGCTCAGAGCCTGGAGCCTGTTTCAGTCTGTGACTTCCTCTCTCTCTGACCCTCCCCTGCTCACGCTATCTCTCTCTCTCTCCTAGAAATAAATAAAAACATTTAAAAAAATCAAAAAAAGAAAAAAAAGAAAGGAGCCTCACGAGCAGGGCGCTTTCGTACACTCACTCCTGTTTCGCCAGCACCTGTAGTGTCACAAAGTGACTGCAACCATCACTTCCTCCCATTCCTAACGGCCCTGGCCTCCTGCCTCAGCACAAGCCAGACAGGACCCCATCCGGGCCTCTCCGGGAGGGCGCTCCCGGCCAAGAGCTGAGCTAATGAGTCAGCTACCAGAGAGAGGAAATGACCAGAACTTTTGAGCTTCCTCGCTGGTCTGGGCAACACTCTGGGAGCGTCTTGTCATTTCCTTCTAATTAAAACCCTTTTACAAATATGGAATTCAGGGGGCACCTGAGTGGCTCAGCCAGTTAAGTGTCTGACACTTGATCTCAGCTCAGGTCATGAGCTCACGGTTCACGAGATGGAGCCCCACGACCAGCGCTGACAGCGTGGAGCCTGCTTGGGATTCTCTCTCTCTCTCTCTCTCTCTCTCTCTCTCTCTACCTCCCCCGCTGTCAAAACAAACATTTCTCAAGTTTTAAAAAATTAATGGGGAAATATGGAACTCAGGGTTTTCCAAGTGGCTGCATTTGTGGGTATTTTGTGGGAAGGACCGGGGTCAAGTGATGCGAAAATCTCCAGAGAAAGCATCAGAGGAAAGCAGAGTCAGGCAGAGGGGCAGGCACCGGAGCAAGCCCAGAACTCTGCTTACCACCGGTACGTCCTCGGTGGCCGCTCCCCTTCCGCACCTGCAGAGCTGCTGCAAAACCCCCTGACTCAGGAAGCGGGAATTCTTACCTCAGCCTTTTACGCTACCAGCCTGCACACACCGCCACAAAGGTGACGTGTAGCTAACCGTTCAGGCTCCGCAAAGGAAGTCACCGGCCCCAGGACGGCCGGAACGTTCACCGCTAAACACCCAGGGTCAGCCACCCCGGGCTCCACAGACCAGGCGCCCAGCACCCAGCACCAGGGCGCGCAGCCCACTCCCAGCCACCCTCTTTCTAGTCCTGGTTGAAGGAAGGTGGCCAGGGGCCCAGCACAGGCTGACCTGGGCCC
>NW_027530010.1:821009-825980 GCF_008692635.1 Crocuta crocuta | reverse complement strand
GGCGTCCACCCAGGCTGAGCCACAGGCCGTGGTCGGCCGGCCTCAGACCCGCGGGCCACCCCGGCGCTGCCCGGCGCCCCAGCACGCGAGGGAAGCCCACGCGGCCCCGCAGCCTCGTCCCCGCCCGCGGGGACTCGCGAGGCGAAGGGTCAGCGACCGGCCGCGCGGCCTTAAGGGGTCAGGCACCGCACGGTGTCTCCCTCCGGTCCTCTGGCGCAGGCCCTGTACGCACTGCCCCGCCCGGGGTCACCGCACAGACGACGAAACTGAGGTTCNTTCCGCATTGCCAGCGCCTGCCTGGACGAGCTCAGCTGCGAGTTCCTGCTGGCCGGGGCCGGAGGGGCCGGGGCGGGGGCCGCGCCCGGACCGCATCTGCCCCCGCGGGGGTCGGTGCCCGGGGATCCCGTCCGCATCCACTGCAACATCACGGTGAGGACCTCTCCGCGCGCCCCTGCGCGGCCCCCTGTCAGGGTTCGCCCCACGCCCGCACGGCTCTCCGCTCTCCGAGGACCGGGCAGGCCGAGTGCCCCCCGTCGGGGCCCGGCGCCTGCCCCGCGGGTCACACTCGCCGCTGGCGGCTGTGCACCCGGCGTCCGCCGCGCACCCCGACATATGGCGCCTCGACTGGCCCTTTCCACCGGCCCACCTCCCGCGGGCCGTGATCCGGCCCCTCGCGGCTTCACCTGGCCGCCTCCCGAGGCCTTTCCTTCCCCTGCTGTCACCTCAGGGTTCCAGGCCTGTGCCCTGAGCTCAGCCGCGGGGACGTACCTGGCCCGGGACTCCACGTCTCCGTGATGCCCCCGTGTCGGTAGTGCCTTTGACTTAGGACGTTGCCACCTGTGGGATCCCTGCCCGGGCTCCTCTCCCGAAGGCCCCATTTGCTCCCTGAATTTTTACCAAGGAACGGTTCGCAGGTCACGACTCTTCTCAGCTTTGGTCTCCCCTTTATTCCGGTGTCACCTCTAAGTCTCCTCCTCCTGCCCCAGCTGCTACCGACCTGCCACTCCCTCCTGTTCCCTCGGAAATCTCCGCTGGCCCCCGGGGCTTGCCTTGCCCGGCCCCGGGGGTGATGACTGAGGATGGCCCCCTAGATTCCGAGCAGCTGCAGCCCCTTCTCTGCCCAGTGAACAGCACTGCTCGCAGGGCACCCGGGAGACACCCTGCAGGCCTCCTGCCCCCCGGGTCCTCAGCCTCCCTCGGAGGGGGCAGCGCCCGAGGCCTGGGAGTGCTCAGTGCTGCGTGGCCTCCCGCTTACCTGCTGGGACAGCGTTCTGCCCACCGGGCACATTAGTTAGGGCGCCGCGGGCCAGCGCTTTGCCCAGCAGGCTGCCTGCCGACGGGAGGAGTCTGGGGAGCACTGACCCGTGAACTGGGTGGTACTTGGGGGCCTAGGTCCAGTGTCCACGGGTCTGGTTTCCTGTCCCTTCTCCTCCATCTAGATCAGGGTGCGGCGAGCCTCGGCCTGGGTCGGATGGTGCCTCACCGGAACCCGCGTGTGCTGTTTTCTCTCCCTTCTTCTATTTTCTTCCCCCACCTTTTTCCTACTAAAAAGTTCAGATTGAAGGACAGGGTGTGGTTTAGTCAGGTGAAGACTTGAGTATCTTTCATAATCGCTTTTCTCCAGCGTTGAGGATTAGCGCCATGACGGAGCTAAGACCCCAGCAGAAGCGGGTTGGGGGGCGCCCCTCCAGTTGGTTCTGTTCCCGAAGGGCAGGTACGCCCCCTCCTAGCTGCGTGTCTGGCTGCAGAGTCCCTGCCCCGTCCTTGTCCCCAGAAGGCAGCTAGGTCGGAAGGCTGTCAGACTCCCTGGGGCCCTCGTAAGGGAGACTTGGCCCCAGCTGGGCCCCAGTTCTGGGCAGACGGGGTGTCTGCTCAGGCTGCACGCGGCGCGTCGGCTCCGCAGCGCGCTTCCTGCTCCCAGCCCGCCCCGTGGGGCCTGCAGCCTGCGTCTGCTCCAGGGCAGACAGGGAGCCGGCCCGGCGGCGTGTCGGGAGGGACCGGGTCGGGGGTCTTCCCACCGGCCTCTTACCGTCGGGTTCTGAAGATTCGGCCTCGCTCGTGGCTCTCCTTCCCCAGCTGAGCCGAAAGTGACCACAGCCTTCGATGTGTCCGCGTCGGCGTGGTTGTGACCAGGGGGTCTCTCCCTGAACGCCTGGTGGGACTTGAGGAGCAGAAGGCTGGAGGGCGCCGGGCGGGGGTGTGAGGGGCCGGCGGCGGCGCCTGCGGTTTGCCTCTGCTCTAATGCTTCCGCCTGAGAAAAGAAAGAAGAGCGTTTGGGCTGCTTGGAAAGGATCCGCTCCGGGACTTGTCCTGGTCTGGGATTTGCTGGGAAGCTGCTCCGTTGGAAGCTGACATGCCGAGCTGGGCTTTCGTTGGGGACCGGGGAGCACAGGGACCAGAGGCCGTGGGGAGCAGAAGGCAGGCAGGATCTGCTCTTCCCGGGGTCCCATGCTGACCATTCTCCACGCTCTTCTCTCTCAGGAGTCCTACCCCGCTGTGCCCCCCATCTGGTCGGTGGAGTCTGATGACCCGAACTTGGCCGCTGTCTTGGAGAGGCTGGTGGACATAAAGAAAGGGAACACTCTGGTGAGCGGCCAAGCTGCCGGGCCGAGGGTGCCCTTTCCTCCTGTGGGGCCGACGTCACGGGGACGCTCTGTGCACGGGACACGTGTCTGGGAAGGGGATAGTGCACAGGGCCCAGTACTTGGGGGCAGACTCCGGGCGGGGGAGTGCTTGCTACCGCCGGAGGGAGAGCCTTGCAGCGCGCCCGGCACCGCCCCCTTCCCCCCGCCCAGGGCCACATGGCTCGTGAGACCCAGAGAGCTCGGTAGCGGATCGGGGTTGGGAGATTGTCCGCGCGGGGCCAGATTGGGGTGGGGACGGGGTGCCCGACGTCACTGCGGTCCCCTTGCCCAGCTCCTGCAGCATCTGAAGAGGATCATCTCCGACCTGTGCAAGCTCTACAACCTCCCTCAGCACCCGGACGTGGAGATGCTGGACCAGCCCCTGCCGGCCGAGCAGGTGAGCCGCCGGGGGCCCTGGGCCCTGCACCCTGCGAGCGGCGGGCGCGGACAGTGCTCAGTGAGCGCCCGCTAATTGAGACGCCCCCGCAGTAGTTTCTCCGCACTTCCAGCCGCTGCAGACGCTACACGGGGTGCGACTCTTGACTCTCGTCCTGCCCGCAGGGGTGTAGCTCAACGGGGCGCTGGTGGCCTCACCTCCCCTGTGAGAACTCACCCAGGGGCAGAGTCTTCCGTGTCGAGAGGAAGGGGGAGTCTTTACCATTAGCGGTAGCAGTTGGGGGGCACTGGGGACCCAGGCTTCTGGGAGAACCAACGGCCGGTGTCAGTCTAGAGGCGACCGGGTCCAGGAGAGAGTCTTCGGACCGGGGCCTGGGAGGCGGGTTAACATTTGCCCGGGGTGGGAGAAGAGGAACGGGCCGGTAGTGAGGTCACTGCCTGGGCTGTGCTCCATCCTGACCGGCTGGTGGCACAGGAGCAGGCACGCAGCCGCCAGACCCAGGGTTCCGGGGCGGAGGTCAGAGGCCACGTGCTGGGAGGCCACGGAGGCTCTGACCGCTGCCCTTCCCTCCCGGCCGCAGTGCACACAGGAGGACGTGTCTTCAGAAGACGAAGACGAGGAGATGCCTGAGGTAGGGCTGCGCCCGGGGCGGCATCGGCAGGAAGCTCTTTCTCTTTGTCAGCAGTGCTGAGCGCCTGCTGTATACAGCACTCCCGTCTAGACCGGGGAGCGAAGGGACTAAGGACAGATGTGGTGACCTGGAGGACAAGCCCTGTTGTAGGAGACACCCCCCCGACAGCGACATCAGTTTGGGGGCCTTTGGGGTCAGACCTGAGCTCACATCCTCACCCCCTGGGGAATTTGACCTCCTCGCCCCAAGCTGCGCTTCCTCGTGTCTAAGGCAGGATCGTAACACCAGTGCGTATGGGTGTCGTGAAGGTAAAACGCGGTGCTGTGTGGAAGACGCTCCCCGTAGTCTGTGACGGGTGCTAGGTGATGTGGGCCGCTTCTCCAGAAGCAGAGGCGCTTTTGCAAAAAGTAACGTGATGGTTAAGAACCTGGGCTTCAGAGCTGCGCCGACGGTGACTCACATCTTGGCTCTGCTAAGGGTGTGTGGGTTTGGGCGTGATGGTAGTCCTCAGTAGACCTCTGCTGGCCCATCTGTGAAATGGGAGTAACAGCAGAACGGCGGCACGGTGATCGTAAGAAGTCAGCGAGCCAGAGCGTGTGGGGTCCCCTACGGCACCCGGCACACGAGAGGTGTTTGTGGGGGTTCGCGGCTGCTGTCAGGGTTAGGTTAGTAGTGACCGCGATGTGCGGGAGCGAGGGTGTCGCTCGATGGCCCTGGCGCCCCGGTTTCTGCTCCCAGGAAGCTGCACTAGGGCCTCGGACGCACTGTGAGCTCACCTCCCACCCAGCGCGGGGGGCGGGGGCAGTTTTCTCGGCCTCCACCCTCTCCCTCGTTCCCCTCTCGGCGTGGGCGCCTCCGCAGACCTGACCCGGGCCCTGTGCCCACGGGGAGGGTGGGAGACTGGTGACCCGAGTCTTCACAACTCCTGGGACCCGTGGTACGTGGTGGAAGTGAGCTTTGAGTGGCAGCATCAGGCCAGCGTCATCCCAGCACCTGCAGCGGAGCCGTTGGTGCCGAGGGACAGTGTTGGGGACAGTGTTGGGGACAGCTGGGGCAGGGTCGGTCTTGGGGACAAGGCCGCCGAGTCCCTGCTTGCCTTCCTGTGTCCTCATGGGTCCTGCTGCCTGAGACCGACTAGATTTCCTTGGGGGGCGCGGGGCCGGGGCACTCTGGACCCAGAGCCGGCCGTGTCCACCAGCCTGCCAGACCGACCACCGTCCCATACCCTGCGGCCCGGGGCCAGGTGGGACAGGGAGGCAGCGGCCCCTCGGCATAACCTGTGTCGGTTCTTTCTCCCTCCCTCCCGCCCCCCCCCACCC
>NW_027530010.1:818059-820875 GCF_008692635.1 Crocuta crocuta | reverse complement strand
GACACAGAAGACATAAATCACTATGAAATGAAAGAGGAGGAGCCAGCTGAGGGCAAGAAATCTGAAGATGATGGCATCGGAAAGGAAAACTTGGCCATACTAGAGAAAATTAAGAAGAACCAGAGGCAAGATTACTTAAATGTACGTGCCTTCCAGGGCGAGGCTGGGCCAGGGGGTTGGGGCGTCCTGGCTGGGAGGTTGGGGGTCGTTGTGGCGCATGTGTCTGGGGAGCAGACCCTCTCTTCGGGCGGGCTGACCCAGGGCAGCCGCCGGGCCACCCTCCAGTCTCGTGTGCGAGTGCGGGACGTTTGTGTCCTCTTCCTTGCAGGGTGCGGTGTCTGGCTCGGTGCAGGCCACTGACCGGCTGATGAAGGAGCTCAGGGATATATACCGGTCACAGAGTTTCAAAGGCGGTGAGTGCGGGCCGCCCGGGCGGCTCAGTCGGTTAGCGTCCGACTCTTGATCTCGGCTCAGGTCATGATCTCACAGTTTGTGGGTTTGAGCCCCACGTTGGGCTTTGCACTGACTGTGGAGCCTGCTTAGGATTCTCTCTCTTCCTCTCTGTCTGCCCCTCCCCGACTCACGCACACGTACTTACTTTCTCTTTCCTGCTCTCGAAATAAATAAACTTAAAGAAGTCCTGGGTTACGTGAACGTTTATGAACCTTCAGTCCAGGAACACAACTTCTCAAGCCAGCGGTTTAGCCTGGGTGCCCGTCCACCACTTGCCCTGTGCTCTGTTGTTCCGGGGGAGGGGGTGCGTCAGGGATCGTCCCCCACCCTCCTAACTGCACCTGCCGCCATCCTTCCTTCCAGGAAACTATGCAGTCGAACTCGTGAATGACAGTCTGTACGATTGGAACGTCAAACTCCTCAAGTGCGTGGGGGCTGGGCGGCCAGGGGGGCAGGGAGGGGGGCGCGGATGTGGAGAGCGGGAGCCGGGCCCAGGGCCTGATCCCGACCTGCTGCCCCCAGAGTCGACCAGGACAGTGCTTTGCACAACGACCTTCAGATCCTCAAAGAGAAGGAAGGAGCCGACTTCATTCTACTCAACTTTTCCTTCAAAGTAAGGCCGGTCCCTGCAGCGGCTCCTCGCGGAGGGCGGTCCTGAGCACGCGGCCCCTCTGATTTCTCTCTCCCCTCTCAGGACAACTTCCCCTTTGACCCGCCGTTCGTGAGGGTCGTGTCCCCGGTCCTGTCCGGAGGGTGAGTGGCTCGGCCTGGGGGCAGGGTGGGGAGGGTGCTGAGCTCTTGCTGGGCAAGCCCGACTCGCCTTCCTCCTGCAGGTACGTCCTGGGCGGAGGCGCCATCTGCATGGAGCTTCTCACCAAGCAGGTGAGTCCACGTCTCCCAGGGCACTGTCCCCGGGTCCACCCATGGCGGGGGGGTGGGGGCCGTCAGGGTTCTGGAGACCCTCCTGACCCCCGTGCCCGCCACTGCTGTGCCCAGGGCTGGAGCAGCGCCTACTCCATAGAGTCTGTGATCATGCAGATCAGCGCCACGCTGGTGAAGGGGAAGGCGCGGGTGCAGTTCGGAGCAAACAAGGTAAGCGGCTGCCACGCTCAGGGCCCAGGGCAGCAGGCCTCGGGCTGGCCGGAGGGGAGGGCAGGGGCTTGGCCCCCAGGCGGCGGGTCCTGGGGCGTCAGCAGAGCCTGGGGCCTCTGGGGGGCGGCTGGAAGGTGGCGGCCCGCGGCGCTGCTGACGACGGCGCCCTGTCCCAGTCGCAGTACAGCCTGACGCGAGCACAGCAGTCTTACAAGTCCCTGGTGCAGATCCACGAGAAGAACGGTGAGGCGCGGCCGGGGCCCGGGGAGCGCGCTTCCTGTCCCCGCAAGGCCCGAGGCCTCGGGTCTCTGAGTCTTTGCTGCCCATTCACGCGGCGCCCGCTTACCGCCCCCCAGTTCTCCCCGGTCTCCAGAGGTGGTAGTGCCCACACCCCTGTCCCGGAGAAGCACCAGGCCCCCCCAGCCTCCTGGGCAGGCCCTCCTCCCCACCACCCTTCTAGAAGGCTCATCTCCCCGGGTCATCTCCGGTCGGGCGCCTCGTTCTCCCCGCCTTCGTGGCCTCCCGTGGGCAGTTTCCCAGCTCCCCGACACCCCCCGTGTCCCCGGGCCCCTGGAGGTGCCCTCGGTGGTGGTGGGCGGGAGGGGGGGCCTGGGCCTCCACCTGGTGACGGTCCCCTCACTCTCTCTGCAGGCTGGTACACACCCCCGAAGGAAGATGGCTAAGCCCTGGGAGCCGCTCTCCCTCCTCCCCAGGCGCCACTGGACCAATTACCTTTGAATGCTGTATCCGGATCTCACGCTGCCTCTGTGGTTCCCTCCCTCATTTTCCCGGACGTGACATAGCTCTGCCTCTTGCAGGACAATGACGGCTATTCTACACGCTAAGGGAAAACACACACAGAACTGTCTCAAGTACTCAAGACTGACTGACAGACCAACCGCCTGGCTGGAGCCCCTGCTAGCAGGCATTCTTATCAAAGAAACTTTCGAGCCTCCTTATATTGCTGGAAACTCAGCTGTGCTCCAGACTAGAGCCTCCTTACCTATGCTATGGATTTTTAATTTATTTTCTCTTATTTCATGTACACTGCTTTTTTTGGTTACAGTGTATGATGGATGTGTATGAAAAAAAATGTATCTTTGGGAAAACAATTACAGTTTGTTAATTTGAAGATGCTGGTCTTGACTCATCTTTCTTCTTCCCACCTCCCACCCCACCCCCACACACGCCACCCTGGCAGTGGGGGAGGGGCAGGGCCCCGGGGCCGGGGGAGGGGAGGCTGCAGCAGTGGCCCCGCCCCCAGGTCTCCC
>NW_027530010.1:815126-818042 GCF_008692635.1 Crocuta crocuta | reverse complement strand
TCAACTTGATTCTTAGGACTTTTCTTCCCTGGTCACAGATGTTTCCAAGTGTCTAAGAAAAAGACTTAAGAGGCCACTTCAGAGAATTGCTTTCAAATGAATCAAAGGCGTGGGGGACGAGGCGCGCCCTGGCCCCCCGCCCTGGGGAAGGTGGCCGCGCCAGCTCCCAGTGAGTGTGCCCGGGACCATGCTTCACCGGGGCCCAGCCCGAGGCACCCTGTCGGACTGGAGAATGCCAGGTTGTCCGAGGCCGCTCGCCTACCGGGTCCTGCTGGAAGGGTCAGCTTCCGGGGGCTCGCTCTGTGCCCAGGTCCCCACCCAGGGAACCGCGGGTCGGGGCGGCCTGCACACTGGCCCGGGGCCGAGGCGGCCTTGCAGAGCGGCCTGCCTGCAGACCTGGCCGGGCCCTCCTGAGTCTGTGCTTCCGGACACCCCGCCCTGCCTCATGGGCGCCCCTGGCCGTTCTCCGGCTCCTCTTATGGATTCGAAGTCCCTCGGCGGCTGGGGAGAGGCTGCTGGCTCCAACCGGTGCCGCTCTGATGGCCCACACCCACCTGACCTGGGTACTGACACGCGGAAGGTCCCCGGGTGGGGGTGCAGGGAGAGACACGGCAGAGCGCGTGAACCCTGCACCAGCCCTGGCTGGAGTGTGGACTGTTTCTAGTGACGTGTACTGTGAACTGTCTTCTGTATGATGTATTTTGTAATGTATTTTTTTCCTCTACCAAAGGATGAAACAAATAAAATTATTTAAATAGTTTGGCTTTAATAAAACTACTTATTATTTGTAAATACTTAAGCAATATCCATACCCAACATGGGGCTGAAACTCACAACCCTAGAATCAAGGGTCACAGGCTCCACCAGCTGTGGGCCCTGCTGATAAAAGTATTTATCTTTCTATTGAGAGACAGAGAAAGACAGGGCGTGAGCAGGGGAGGGGCAGAGAGAGGGAGACAGAATCTGAAGCAGCTCCAGGCTCTGCGCTGTCAGCACAAACCGTGAGATCATGATCTGAGCCGAAGTCAGATGCTTAACCGACTGAGCCACCCAGGCGCCCCCTTGTTTATCTTTTTATTTTTTTTATTTATTTTTTTTTAATTTTTTTTTTTTTTTTCTAGGAGAGAGAGACAGCATGAGCAGGGGAGGGTCAGAGAGAGAGGGCGTCACAGACTGAAACAGGCTCCAGGCTCTGGAGCTGGCAGTCAGCACAGAGCCCGACGCGGGGCCCGAACCCACGAACCGCGAGATCATGACCTAAGCGAAAGTCGGACGCTTAACCAAGCCACCCAGGCGCCCCTTATTTATCTTTTTAAAGTCTATTTATGTATTCTAAGAAAGAGCGTGAGCACAAGCAAGGGAGGGGCAGATAGAGAATCCCAAGCAGGCTCCATGCTGTCAGCGCAGAGCCCGACACAGGGCTTGAGCCCACAAACCATAACATTGTGACCTGAGCAAAAACCAAGAGAGTCAGATGCTTAACGGACTGAGCCACCCAGGCGCCCCACTAAATGAAATTATTTAATGTAACAGTGCAGTGGCGCCTGGGTGGCTCAGTCCATTGAGCATCCAACTTTGATCTCAGCTCAGGTCTAGATCTCAGGGTCATGAGTTCAAGCCCGGCATCAAGCTCCACGCTGGGCATGGATCCTGCTTAAACATTTTTTAATTTTTTATTATTAAAAACTTTTTTTAATGTTTTTATTTATTTCTGAGAGAGAGAGAGACAGCGCGAGCAGGGAAGGGTCAGAGAGAGAGGAAGACACAAAGACTGAAACAGGCTCCAGGCTCTGAGCTGTCAGCACAGAGCCCGACGTGGGGCTCAAACCCACAAACTGTGAGATCATGACCTGAGCCGAAGTCAGCCGACTGAGCCACCCAGGCGCCCCCTTAAACATTTTTTTAAATAAAGGAACAGTGGGGTCCCTGTTCACGGACATGAAGGGCAACGCCAGCCCTGGGGAGTGGAGAACAATTAGAAGAGAGCCTCTACCTTTCCTGTCAAACCTCACTCCCCTTCCTGACCTTGAACTGAGGGTCTCTCTAAGCAACACAGCACCGGCACCGGAGAGAGGTGCGGCAAGAACATCCGGAGCACAGCGCCCAGGCGCTCCCTGCACGAGGAGGCAAGGAGGAGCAGGAGCCGCTCAGGACAGTGGGGTTCGCGGGGGCCAGCACACCACGGCGGCTCCTGGCCTCGCAGGGCAGGGCTGGGGACGGTGGCCACACGGAGGGATCGACACCCAAACGCATGAATCGTGCCAACATGTATTCAAGGTGATGGCTCCCCGATCCTACTCTGGAATGCCAGGAAGACCCAGCGCCGGGCCCCTCCATGCTTCAGAACCACAGGGCACCACGTGCTGCCCTGTGCGCGGGTCCGGAGGAGACGTGGGGCGGCCTCAACCCCACGGAAGCTCCAGACACGGGACGCGCAGAGAAGTCTGTGTCCTCTGAGAGGTGAGCCGGGGGCGAGGCGGCAGCTGTGGGCGCCGGGGCCTCCTCACCCCAAGATCCAAGAGTGCAACGTATCTGAGGACAGGGCAGGCCGACCGGGACCCGGAGGGTGCACGGTGGCCCCATCATTTAAACTTTTCAAACACCAGGATGTGTGGCTGGAGGAGGGACAGACCGTCTTGGTGGGAAGGAAGGAACACCCGGCCCCCTGGAGAAGTTCAGCTGGTTCTTTGGGGGAAATGCTGGGTGAAGGTGCAGCACCCAGCCCGGCATGGGGGTGGGGGGGGAGGGCGCGTGGACAGACACAGGGCAGGTACCTCCAAGTTCAAAGCACCAGCGATTTTTCCTTTGAGGATGTGATGGATGACCTGGTCCAAAGTCCAAATGCCTGCAAAACACAACAAAGGAATCTTGGTGGCACCAAGTCAGGCCCCAGAGAAGAAATGGGGGGGGGGAATG
>NW_027530010.1:813173-815114 GCF_008692635.1 Crocuta crocuta | reverse complement strand
AGAAAGAGCCTGTAAAAGTAGGCCTATTAGGGGCGCCTGGGTGGCTCAGTCGGTTAAGCATCTGACTTTGGCTCAGGTCACGATCTCACAGTTCGTGAGTTCGAGCCCCACGTCAGGCTCTGTGTTGACGGCTCACAGCCTGGAGCTGCTTCGGATTCTGTGTCTCATTCTCTCTGTGCCCCTCCCCCACTATGCTCTTTATCTCAAAAATAAATAAAAAACAAAAATAATTTTTTAAAAAAGTAGGCCTATTATCGTCCCTAAAATTATTGCCGGGATCTGGGATTTTACATTGTCTGGTGGGAAACTCTGGGGACAGAAGACAGTGTTTCTTCAACTCTGCTCCGGAGTTCTGGCTGCAGGGGAGGCTGGAAGGCAGGGGAGCCTTCCCCAAGTGGCGCGAGCAGCGAGGGCACTGGCCAAAGTCCCACCCTCTGGGAGCCCTTCCCCGGCTCAGGTCCCCGATCCTGCCCCCAGCCCCGGGCCCCCTGTGTGTGACACCAGCCTCACAGAGCAGGACCTCGGGACTGTCCCCAGCTGCGCTGTTCCATTTTTACGAAAGCGAGGAGGTTCCTTTCACTTTTCTGAGCCTTATTCTCCTCATCCTTAGAGGGGGACACGCACCGCTGCCGGGCCGGGCGTCGCTCCCCAGGCTGGGCAGCAGCGGCCCTCCGCATGCAGTGACGGGAGATGACCTCTGGGTGGCGCCCACGCCCGGGGGCGCGGCTCTCCATCCCACTTCCCGGTGTCTCTACCTCCGCTTCTCCTCCTGCGCCCCCCGCCCCCGCCTTCTCCCCCCATTCCCGCTTCACCCAACCGCGACCTCGACAGAAGGCCGAACACCAAGACCAAGAGGGGGCCTCTCCATGCGGAGGATGCGGAGACTGAGGCCCCAACAGGTGTCGGACCTGAAGACAGGAGGCCAGGAGTCCCCGTGTCCGGGGCTCACCCATCGCGGCTTTCAGGTTCCACTTTTCCCCTAGAACAGAACCGTTTCCCCGTGAAATCGAATGAAACTCAACGTACATAAAACAGACAAAAGTTGGGCAGCTCTGGCAAAGGGGGGAGGGTGCAGGGCGCCCCTGTGCCCCCGAACCCGGCCCTCGGGCAGGCCCTGAGGTCCCTCTCAGGCATCCAGCAAATACGTAAGGGGCAGATCCGAAAACTGGGGTGAGATCAAAGAAGACCCCCTGAAAGGGTCTCAGAGGCCCNCCCCGGCCGCCCCCTCCCCACCCCCTGCATCTCAGGAGGGGGGGCGGCTCACCTTTCTCCAGCATGAACAGCTGAGTCAGAGGGGGGATGGCCCCGAAGTCACCGGCCAGGCTGCGCAGGGGCCACACGGGACGGTGGCGGACCCGCTGAAGCCGACGAACACGACGCAGCGCAGGCGTCCACCCTGTCCAGCACCCAGCGGACCTCCACGAGGTCAGGGCCGGGGGCGGGCGCCTCCNGATGTCCCCGGCAACCGGCCCCGCCCGCCCCGCCTGCCAGGGGCCAGGGGCCAGGGTCGCCTTTCCCGGTGGCCCGGCCACACCCCTGCACACCTCGTTTCCGCGGGGACCACGTAGAAGGCTGTGCCCAGGTCTCGGGCGCATGGGGGTCACCAGGAGCGGGAGGAGCGAGCTGTGTGCAAGCTGGAAAGCGGACCCTGCAGCCCTGCGGCCGCCGCACCCCTGCCCCCTCAGGGCCGGCCCTGCCCTCGGAGATAACACGGAGGTGAAAGGGCTCCGTCCGCATCTCAGCCTCCACCCTCAGCCCGTGGGTCCCTCGCTGCAATNACACCGAGGGGTCAAGGGGCGCAGGCTGGGGGGCCGCAGGGTGGGAGGTGCGGAGCCGCGAACGCACGTCGGGGAACGGGGGAGGGGGGCGGCGCGGGTCTCTCGGAGCTGCGGCCCGGCCTCGACCTGAAGCTTCGTCCAAAACCTGGAAAAAAGAAAGGCC
>NW_027530010.1:798458-813121 GCF_008692635.1 Crocuta crocuta | reverse complement strand
CACAGTCCCGCCAGAACCGCCAGACCTTTACTCTCCAGACGGACACTCGTTACCCGCACCCCTGTCCTGGAACCCACAACACGCAAGCCGTAAATACACCACAATCCCGTGCCCAGGGGTCCAACACGAGTCACCGTCGGGGACTCCGAACGTGGAGGTGACCTCCGCCCAGGGCGACGCTCTGCGTGTATCAGGAAGTGGGGTCGCTACCCACCTATGGCCCAGCCCAAACTGCTCTCTCTCCCCAGCGCCAGAAATCAAACCCACCCGGAGGCCAGCAATTCCCCCAGAGCACACCCAGCTCGGTCCCTCTCCCTGCCCCCCGCGCCCCACCCCTGCACGCAGCAGCGCCCCTCCCAGCGGCCGCTGCAGCCACACCACCTCTTACACAGGAAGCTCAGATCCTCCCAACAACTCCCCACTGTGCCCACAAAGCCCAGAGTCCCCACCATGACTCATCGAGGCCGTGACCTGACCCTCCTTCCCACACACCTCTCCTGGGCCCGCTCTCCCCTCACCTGCCAAGTCACACACTGGGGTATCTGCACGTGTTCCCTCTGGAATGTTCTGGAATGCTCTTCCCCTGGTCTTCATACGCTTGGCCCTGACCTGTCATCTAGACCTCAGCAAGGATGCCGCTTCTCAGAGACGCCTCCCTAAGTATCATCTACGGAAGCGACCCCCCCTTCATCACATCTCCTGTCCCTTCCTGCAGGGGTATTGGCATGGAGAGACAGCCTGCAGCTGAGGACACGGTCTGGTTAGCACATACACAGACGGGAGGGATGGACCGGACGGGATGGACGGGAGAGATGGGGANTCCTACAGCTCGAATCTCCCCTGAGCTCATGTGAGGCTATCACCTACTGCATCTGCTACGTCCTGGCCCCGAGCAGACGGGCCATACCCGTAGGCTGGGCACCAGTGCAGGGGTGCGGGTGGGGGGCTGAGCATGTTGCAGCCGCTGCTGTAACCCCACAGGTCCCCGCGGCGGAGCCGCTGTACCGAGGCCGGCAGAGGCGCTCCCCGCAGACCCACCGCGGATGCGGCGCGGAGCCAACAGCACCACGTATGTCCCCGGCCGAGCCCGGGAGGGGCCTCTGCACACTGTCCTCAGTCCCACCCCCGCCCAGGAGCCAGTCACCAGCAGCGACGCCCAGGTAAGGGTTGTTGATGCAGAAACATTCAAAGTCGTTTTCGGTCTAATGACTATTCCCTGACGACTTAAGAGAGAAACACAACAACCCATTTTGACAGCTGGTGAGATTAAGGCTCAGTAGGAAACGTACACGACTCTCGCCGCCCGGCCACCGGGGCAGGACATCGCCCCAGACCCGCCCCAGCGCTCAGGGTGTGTTCCTGACACACAGGGGCCACTTCAGTTCACCGTNCCCACAGCAGCCAACAGTCCCTGCCCTCGGTTCTGGGCGTTTCCACCAGCGGACCTAGCGCCCTGGGAGGCAGCGAGTCTGAGCAGTGGGACACAGGACACAGAGGTCAGCGACCGTGGCTCCAGGGGGGAGGGGCGTCCCCAGACACACCCCCGGGAGAAGTGCTCACCCCACCATGTGCAGGGGTGCGGCCTCACGTAACCCTCTGGACGGCGGAGGCCTCCTGCAAGCCTCCACGTGCCCACGGCACCACACGTTGGGCCAGTCCTGGTCACTCTGGGCCGTCTCTTCCTGGGGACCCCGTTTGTACCCGGGGAGCTGCCGTGACCTAACTGGTGACCCCCCAGCCCTGTCACCCGTGTACCACACTCACATGTCTGCTGTGAGCAGGGGCAGAGCCACAGAGATGAAAGACCCGAACCTCGCTTGCTCTCGGGGACCCCACATCAGGGACCCCACACACATGGATGAGGTGTGCGCTTGGCCACGAAGCTCACAGCTCAGCGGGTAGAGTATGTGCACAACGGGGCACAGTGTCCGGTGACCGCAGGGCAAGGAGGGGGACAAGAGCTTCCCAGGGGCCAGAATGAAGTAGGAGAGCAAAGCCCACAGACGCGGGGCCAGAGCTGGGGACGTGCTCAGCGTGTGGGGACGGGCATCGGACCTCCTGAGGCAGGTCTGCCTGGCTGGGCTCTGGCCTGACTAACCCACAGGGCTGCCCGGAATCCGGGTGGACATGCGAAGACATGGTGGGTGTCCCTATCAGAATGTTCTGGAAGCATCCAGAGGGTCTCAGGCACGTTCTGAGAGAGACACCAGACACAAAGCGTGCACACTGCGGGACCCACGCAACGGACCCCTGCGACAGATAAACCTCGCCCAAGGGGACGAGAAGCAGGTCAGTGGTGGCCCAAGGCCACAAACAGGGACAGGAGAGCCTTCTACAGGCCCGGAACGTTCCGTACGTGTCACAGTCCACCCGAGTAACTGTACACCTGAAATGGGTTCATTTTATTCCGTGTAAATAATGCTTCGATTAATGCATTTATGTCTTTTATATACTTAATACTTCACTAAGGTTTTATATAAATTGATTAAACCCGGCGGTCTTGCTCGCCCCGCCACCCCAGCCCTCCGGCGGCCCGTCACCAAGCGGCTGTGAACAAGCTATGTGTTACGGAAATAAAAACGTCTTAATATTTTTTAAAGTTATGATTATTTTTTTTTAAATTTTGAATGTTTTACTTATTTCTGAGAGAGAGAGAGTGTGTGTGAGCAGGGGAGGGACAGGGAGAGAGGGAGACACAGAATCCGAAGCAGCTCCAGGTTCTGAGCTGGCAGCACAGAGCCCGACGCGGGGCTCGAACCCACGAACTGTGAGATCGTGACCTGAGCCGAAGTCGGACGCTTCACTGACTGAGCCCCCCAGGCGCCCCCATATTTCAGCCATTGTTGATAGTTATGCTCTAAACATTGGGGTGCATGTGCCCCTTCAAAACAGCACACCTGTATCCCTTGGATAAATACCTGGTAGTGGAATTGCTGGGTCGTAGTGTAGTTTTATTTTTAATTTTTTGAGGAAACTCCATACTGTTCTCCAGAGTGGCCGCACCAGTTTGCGTTCCCACCAGCCGTGCAGAAGGGTTCGCCTTTCTCCGCATCCTCGCCAGCGTCTGTTGTTCCCTGACTTGTTAAGTTTAGTCATTCTGACCGGCGTGAGGTGGTATCTCACTGTGGTTTTGATCTGTATTTCCCTGATGATGAGTGATGTTGAGAATCTTTTCATATGTCTGTTTTGTGCCTGCATGTCTTCTTTGGAAAAGTGTCTATTCATGTCCTTTGCCCACTTCTTCACTGGATTATTTGTTTTTGGGTGTTGAGTTTGATAAGGTCTTTAAATTTTTTTTTAACGTTTATTTATTTTTGAGAGACGGAGACAGAGAGTGAGCAGGGGAGGGACAGAGAGAGGGAAACACAGAATCCGAAGCAGCTCCAGGCTCTGAGCCATCAGCACAGAGCCCTATGTGAGGCTCAAACTCACGAAATACAGGTTTATAACCTGCGCTGAAGTTGGACACTTAGCCACCTGAACCACCCAGGCACCCCTTGGTTTTCTTTTTCAGGGATGCTCTGGCTATTTGGGGTCTTTTCTGGTTCCATACAAATTTTAGGATTGTTTGTTCTAACTTTGGGAAGAACGCTGGTGTTATTCTGATAGGGATTGCATTGAATGTATAGATTGCTTTGGGTGATATTGACATTTTAACAATATTTGTTCTTCCAACCTAGGAGCATGGAATACTTTTCCATTTTTTTGTGTCTTCTTCAATTTCTTTCATAAGCTTTCTATAGCTTTTAGTGTATAGATTTTTCACCTATTGAAAATTGACACGGGGCTCAAAGTCATAAGTCATGAAATCATGACCTGAGCCAAAGTGTGACAACAGACTTAGACACCCAGGTGCCCAGTTCTAGCAGTTTTTTGGTGGAATCTTTTGGGTTTTCTATACAGAGTATCATGTCAACCTGACAAACATCTTACAGCAGCCATAATAAAATGCTTCAACAAACAATTACAAATACCCTTAAAAAGAATGAATAAATAGAAACACTCATGAAACAGGAAGTCTCAGGGGGGAAAAATCATATTAAAAAAAGCGAAATTTAGAAGCGTGTGGGTGGCTTAGTCGGTTAAGCACCTGACTCTTGATTTTGGCTCAGATCATGATCTCATGGTTCATAAGTTCAATCCCCACATCTGGCTCTCTGCTGTCAGCAGGGAGCCTGCTTCACATCCTCTGTCTTCCTCTCTCTGTTCCTCCTCCCCTCTCTCTCTAAAAAGGAAACATAAGAAAGAGAGAGAGAGAGAGAGAGAGAAAGAAAGAAAGAAAGAAAGAAAGAAAGAAAGAAAGAAAGAAAGAAAGAAAAGAAAGAAAGAAAGAAAGAAAAAGAAAGAAAGAAAGAAAAAAACAATTTGAATGACAGTGGATTTCTCATCAGAAACCATGGAGGCCAGAAGGAAATGATGTACTATCTTTGAAGCCCTAAAAGAAAAGACCTTATGCCTAGTGCAAATATCCTTCAGGAAAGAAGGGGAAATTAAGACATTCTCAAATGAAGGAAAACAAAGAATTTGCCAGCAGCAGACCTACCCTAATAAAATGGCCATAGGAATTTCTCTGAACAAAGAGGAAATGATAAAAGGAAGAGCCTTGAAATATCAGGAAATAAGAACAAACACGTTAAGAAAAAACACAGGTAAATACAACAGGCTTTCTTTCCCTTGAGTTTTCTGAATTATATTTGACAGTTGAAACAAAAATTGTAACAGTGTCTGAGATGGTTCTAAATGAACACAGAGGAAATATTTAAGACCATTACATTAAAAAAAAAAATTTTTTTTTATAGTTTACTTATTTTTGAGACAGAGACTAAACATGAGCGGGGGAGGGGCAGAGAGAGAGGGAGACACAGAATCTGAAACAGGCTCCAGGCTCTGAGCTGTCAGCACAGAGCCCGACGCGGGGCTTGAACCCACAAACTGTGAGATCATGACCCGAGCTGAAGTCAGAGGCTTAACCGACTGAGCCACCCAGGCTTTGCCCCTAAGACAATTACACTTTAAGTGAGGAGAGTAAGGTTTCTATACTTCATTCAAGCAACGTCAATAGGCATAGACTATGATATGTGTAAATAATGTAACATCTTCAGGTTTTTTATGTTTATTTTGAGAGCGAGAGAGAGAGCAGGGGTGGGGCACAGAGAGAGGGAGTGAGAGAATCCTGAGCAGGCTCTGTGCTGGTCAGCACAGAGCCCTAAGTGGGGCTCGATCCCACAAACCATGAGATCATGACCTGAGCCAAAATCAAGTCAGACACTCAACTGACTGATCCACATAGGCGCCCCACATCTTCAGTTTCAAAATACACTTAAAAACACTACAGATAGGGGCGCCTGGGTGGCTTAGTCGGTTGAGCGTCTGACTTTCACTCAGGTCACGATCTCGCGGTTCGTGGGTTCAGGCCCCGCGTTGGGCTGTGTGCTGACTGCCAGCTCGGAGCTTGGAGTCTGTTTCGGTCTGTGACTCCCTCTCTCTCTGACCCTCCCCTGCTCACGCTGTCTCTCTCTCTCTCCTAGAAATAAATAAAACATTTAAAAAAACAAAACAAAACACTACAGATAAATCAAAATTGAACTCTAAAAAATGCCCAAGTAAATGACAGGAAAACAGAAAAAGAAAAAACAGGAAACAAAAAATAAAATGGCAGACTTGAGCCCTAACATATCAATAATTACATTAAATGTAAATGGTCTAAAAAAATACCAATTTAAATACACAAACTGTCAGTGTGGTTTAAAAAACACGATCCAACTATATGATGTCTACAAAAAGCTCACTTCACATATAATGATATAGTCAGGTTTAAAGTAGAAAGATAGGAAAATAAAATAAAATAAAAAATAGATGAAGATATGTCATGCAAACCTCAAAGGAAAACAGGCACGCCTATTTAATATCAGATGAAACACACCTCAGAGTAAAATCACTAAGATCATAGAGAGGGATACTATGTAATCATAAGTAGATTAATCCGTCCAGAATACATAGCCGTCCTAAATACCTGTGCAGCAAACAGCGGAGCTGCAGAGTATATGATGCAGAAACTAACTGTACTGAAAGGAGGAATATACAAAACCACAGTTACAATTGTAGACTCAATACCCCTCTCTCAACAACTGACAGACAGCTAGACAGAACACCAGAGGGAGAGAAATCTCAACAATACTATGAACCAACGGTACCCAACTGTCAGGTACACAACGCTGTGCCCAGCAGCAGAGTACACGACTTTTCAGCTGTCCACGGAACACAGACCACGAAGGCCATATCCTGGGGCCATGAAATAAGTCTCAATTAATGTAAGAGAATTCAAGTCATATGCACCGTGCTGTCTAACCACAACAGAAGTAAATCAGAAATCAATAGCAGAAAATATGTGGAAATCTCCAAATCCTTTGAAACTAGGTAACATACTTCAAAATAACCCACAGAATGAAGAAGTCAAAAGGAAAACTAAAAATATTTTGAACTCAATGAAAATGGAAACACAACACAAATTAAAATGAAAAACAATATCAAGATTTGTGAGATGGGGGTGCCTGGGTGGCCCGGTCGGTTGAGCATCTGATTTCAGCTCAGGTCATGATCTCACAGTTCACGGGTTTGGGCCCCATGTCGGGCTCTGTGCTGACAGCTCGGAGCCTGGAGCCTGCTTCCAATTCTGCTTCTCCTTCTCTCTCTGCCCCTCCCCCATTCGCACTTTGTCTCTCTCTCTCTCTCTCAATAATAAATAAATGTAAAAAAAAAAAAAGATTTATGAGATGTAGGTAAAGCATCACCTAAAGAGAAAGTTATAGCATTAAAAGCCTATATTAGGAAATAAGAACACTTAAAAATTACTTACCTCAGCTTTGACCTTAAAGGAAAAACAGAAGAAGAAAAGCAAATGAAACCCAAAGATAACAGAACAAAGGAAGTAACCGAGATAAAAGCAGAAATCAAGGAAATTGAAAACAGAAAAACAACAGAGAAAAATCAATGAAACAAGGAAGTAGTTCTTTGAAAGGATCAACAAAATGAATAAGCATCCAGCAAGACTGAAAGAGACAAAGAGAAGACACGATTAGCAAATCAGGACAAAATAGGACAGACGTCACCACAGACCCCAGGACATCCAAAGGGTGATAAGGGAGCTCTAAGAACAACTTCGCACATGTGTCTACAGGTGTAAACGCCAAACACACAGCTGGACGACCTACACAACGCTACCCTTCCTCAAAAAGTCACAACTGTCACACCCACCCAACCTGAAACAGATCATGGGAACAGCCCCATAGCTATTACAAAACTTGAACTCATAATTAAAAGCCTTCCGAAAAAGAAATATCCAAGCCCAGATGGTTTCACTAGAGATTTCTATCAAACAATTAAAGAAAACTAACGTCAGTTCTACACAGTCTCTCCCCAGAGAAGAAAACACTTCACAATTCATTTTATGAAGCTAGGATCTCACCCATAATACTAACACCAAAGCCGGTACAAAACAAAACAAAGCGAAAAAAACTACAGACCAGTATCTTTCATGAAAAAATGCAAAAATCCTTAACAAAGTATGAAAAAGTAATTTAATAGTAGTATTAAAAGTTAGAAATTTGGGGCCGGGGGGGTTCAGTCAGCTGGGCTGGCCGCTCCGAGCCTGGAGCTGCTTCACATTCTGTGTCTCCCTCTCTCTCTGCCCCTCCCCTGCTTGCTCTCTCCCTCTCTCTCTCAAAATCATTAAAATTTTTTTAAAAAAGAAAAAAAGAAAAAGCAATCATTATAATCCACCATATTAAGCAGCTAAAGAAGAAAAAATCACATGATCACGTCACCCAATACAGAAAAAGCATTTGACAAAATTCAATAATTTATTCAATAAATAATTGATTTATTTATATCAATATTTATTATATTTATGTCAATATTTATTTATATCAATATATTGAATAAATAATAATTCAATAAATTATTAGTTGAATTTTGTCCCCCCCCCAAAAGTCCTACCTGCCAGCACATCAGAATGTGACCTTATTTGGAAACAAGGTGTTTACACAGGTGATTGAGTTAAAACAAGGTCACTGGGGTGGTCCCAATCCATACGGCTGTGTCCTGATGAGAAGAGGAAATCCGGACACGCAGACACAGGGAAGACCGTGTGAGCGCTGCACCGCAAGCAGAGGACGCTGATGATCGCGGACAGATCGCCAGAAACTAGGAAGGGGGGTGAGTCCCCCACAGGTTTTAGAGGGAGCGTGGCCTTGATTTTGGACTTGGAGCCTCATGAGGAAAGAAATACCAGGTTGTGCTATTTTTTTAATAGCCGTCCTAAGAAACTAATAGAAAACCCGTTCATGATTACAACTCTCAAAGAATAAGAATAGAGAACTTCCTCAACTTGATAAAGAACATCAACAAAAAGAAACTGCAGGTGACATTGTAGTTCCCTGTGAAAGACTGAACGCGCTGCACCCTACGTGTCGGGCAAGGGCGTCCACACTCCCTGTTCTGATTCAGCACAGCGCGGGAGACTTTAACCAGAACTAAGGCAAGAAAAATAACAGAAGGCATATAGGTCACAAGGGAAAAACAAAAGACCGGCTCTCTCTGCAAATGACATGACACAGGCTTAACGCAGTTGCTATCAAAACCCAGCCACAGTTTTGGAGGGACGGACAAGATTATTCTAAAACGTATAGGAAGGCAAAGGAAGTGGGGCAGCTAGAACAGTTCCGAGAAAGAATGACGTGGGACTGAGGACGGCCTTCCACGGTCCGGGACTGCATAGCCACGTAACCGGGGCTGCGCGGCCCTGGCGGAGGCACTGTAAGGCCACAAGTCTAAACGTCTAAACCACACTGACTCCGTGACGGGCTTTAAGTTCCCCTCTGAACTAGAAGGCCTGAGTGCCAGCTTCCCCGAAACTATCAGGCAGACACACACCAGGCAGGAGAAACCACCCTCGCGGCACCCACTCAGGGGAGGCCGGCGACCACCCTCCACGTTACTGAGGGACAGGCCTGGAGACAGAAACTATAGATAGGACCCTGTTACCTGATGTTAAAGTTAACCGTTAGTCGCCGAACAAGACCCTAGGCTCGCTCTGTGATTGGTTGGATTTAAAGGTGCTCTAAACGTTGTAATTGGATCCCGCCAAAAGTGACGAATACTCTAGACAATGTGTGTGGTCAAACCCGCTGTCAATGATGTTGTATAATTATGATTGGATCACTGTTCCCATGTCACAACTTCTGTAACTCCCCATAAACCCCATAAAAACCCTACTCTGCCCCTGTTCCGGGCTCTCAGCACGGATCCACTGCGTTGGTGAGGTCTGGGAGCCCGAGCTTAAGCCTGAATAAACGCCCTTTGCTTTTGTATACGTGACTCGGACTCCTTGGTGCTCTTGGGATTTTGGGGAGATCGCGATCTGGGCATAACAGCATAGACCCATGTATCAGTGCGACAGACTGAGACTCCAGAAATAAACCCGCACAAGTATACTCCGGCTGATCCCTGATAAGGCCGCAAAGGCAATTTAAGGGAGGACATGCAGTCTTTCCCACAAATGGTGCAATAGCAACTGGACGTCTATAGGCAAAGAAAAAAAAAAGAAAAGAAAAAAGAAAAAGAGGAAGAAAGAGAGGAGGGAAGGAAGTTAGGAAGGAAGAAAGGGAGGGAGGGAGGGAGGAGGAAGTCACCCTAAGTTTCACAGCTTATACAAAATGAACTCAAAATGGATTGTGGGCTTGTGGCTCCTGGGTGGCTCAGGTAAGTGGCTGACTCTTTGTTTCAGTTCAGGTCACGACCTCACCGTTCATGAGTCCGAGCCCAGCATCGGGAAGTGGAGCTCATCATTTCTTTTGCCCATTTTCTAACTGGATTGTTTGGTTTTTTTGTTGTTGAGTTTTGAGAGTTCTTTATATAGTTTAGATACTAGCTCTTTGTTGGATATGTTGTTTGCCAATATTTTCTTCCACTCTGTAGCTGCTTTCCTCCTAACAGTGTGGTACGAACCCCTCCCTAAGGAGAAAGAAAAAAATGAAGAGGAGAGAAGACTTCAAGGTCACCTAGATATGCGCCCAGCTGCCTACATTCCCCATGGCCTTGTAAACCGAGACAGCTTAATCAGACTGCACGTTTATGTGTCTCCATATATGGGAGACAAAGAGATAGAGAATGTACAAGAAAAGTACGCCATGTGCTGTGGGCCGCTCAGTTCTTTTGGGTACGAACCCAACTGAGCAGTGCCGGCACGAATAACGTTGCTTCATGGAAAGAAAACCCTCGGCGTCATGACTCTCTGAGCGAGAATCCTGCAACAACAGGGCTCTTTTTATAGACTAAACTTTTCAATTTAAATAAAGTCAAATTTATCAATTTTTCCTATTTTTCCTTTTACGAAAGGTGCTTTCATTGTTGAGACTAAGACTGTTGTGCCCGAGTTGCGAGTCCCCTGAGACCCCCAAGGAGCCGACACCGATGCAAGTACATAAGGGTCTTTACTACAAGCTTGAGCAGGGGCTCGCCCGCCTACCGGCGCAGCGGCAGCAAGGAGAGGCCTCCAACAATGGCAGGCAGGGGTTTTATGGGGTCAGGGACGGGGGTGTTACCGTGCACACGTTGTACGTGTAGCATCATCACATAAGCACCAATCACAATTGTACAGCAGCACCCATGGTAACAGCTTTGACCATTCAGTATCTGTGAGGTGTTCATTACTTTTGATGGGACCCAATCGTGACTCTTGAGAATCCTTTGAAAATGACCAATTATGAGGTGAGTTCAAAGGGCCCACGTGGGGTTCAGGCAAGCGGTGAGAAATTGGCGAGTTTGTATCTGCAGTTCCCGGCCTTGACTCAGACCATAGGAGTGTTTTCTTGATTAGCTGACCTGAGGGCGGTCCGAGGATGGCGTCAGCCTTGAACAGTCTGAGGAACTGGGGCTTCGTGCAGCCCGAGGTTGCTCTTAATGGAGGACTTAATTTTGGGCTCTTCAAGACATTTTTGGCTGGCCCTAGATCCCAAAGATTGTTATTATTTTTTTCCCTAAAAGTTATATTATTTTAGGGGTACCTGGGTGACAGTCAGTTGAGCATCTGACTCTTGATTTCAGCTCCGGTCATGATCTCATGGTTCGTGTGATCAAGCCCGGTGTCAGGCTCTGTGCTGAGCATGGAGCCTACTTGGGATTCAGTCTCTCCCTCTCTCTCTGCCCCTACACTGCTCACTTGTGCGTGTGCTCTCTCTCTCTCTCTCAAAATAAACATTAAAAGTTACATTACTTTACATTTTTAAGCCCACAATCCATTTTTTAAAGTTTATTTATTTTGAGAGACAGAATGTGCGTGTGTGGGCACAATTGAGGAAGGGGAAGAGGGGGAGAGAGGGAATCCTAGGCAGTTTCTGAGCTGTCAGCGCGGAGCTGGACTCGAGCTCGATCTCACGAAATGTGAGATCATGACCTGAGCTGAAATCAAGAGCAAGATGGACGCTCAACCGACTGAGCCACCCAGGTGCCCCATTTATAGAACATTCTTGAAGTCCTGAAATTGTACAAACAGAAAAGTTGTTGCCAGGGGATGGGGTGGGGGGTGAGAGGGAATGGGTGTGTCTGTAAAAAGGCAACATGACATAGCCTGCGGTGGGGAGATGTTGGTATCTTGACTGTATCAATGTCAGCATCCTGGTCGCGATACTGTTTCAAAAGATGTTGCCATTGGAAGAACCTGGGTAAAGAGCCGACCTCTCTGTGCCATTTGTTGAATTGCTGTGAATCTCCAACGACCTCAAAATGAACACTTTAACTGAGAGGGAAACAGCCCCCGAGCCTGCGGGCAGCTTACAAGCCGGCGGCGGGCCGGGCGGGAGCTGCCCTCCTCCTCGGCCCTTTGCTGGTTATATCATCGCAAGTAGCTTCTCCCAGGTTTGGGCTGAAATTTACCTTCCTTTACATCATCTTTCAAAACATAAGCTCTTGGGGCACCTGGGTGGCTCAGTTGGTTAAGCGTCCGACTTCGGCTCAGGTCATGATCTCATGGTTCGTGGGTTCGAGCCCCGTGGCGGGCTCTGTGCTGACAGCTCAGAGCCTGGAGCCTGTTTCAGATTCTGTGTCTCCCTCTCTCTCTGCTCCTACCCCACTTGTGCTCTGTCTCTCTCTGTCTCAAAAATAAATAAACTACAAAAAAAATTTAAAAGCAGACAAGCTTGACCTTGATTCATATATCTGTTCTTTTCCATTGAACTCTTTGTAACTTAACAAACCCTCTCCTACTCTGAGGCCATAGATATTCTTCTACATTTTTTCTTAAAGGTTTTTAAGTTTTGTCTTTCATATCAAGTCTCTAGTCAACCTAGCCCGTATTTCGGGGCAGGAGGGAAGCAGGATATAATTTCACGTTCTTGTACTTGAATGTGCAATCGTCCCAGATCAGTAATGGACACATTCACCCTCTCGGCTCAGACCCACAGCTGTGCGGGAATAAGTGGCGGCTTCCGCTTTTCCGTGGGCCTCTTTCTGGGGTTCTCTGCTGTCTGCTATTGGTCGACCTGTCTATTCTCGGCTACTACCACATCTTCAGGAAGAAGGGTCTTAACTATTCGTAGGCTTTTGTTCTTGCATATAAATTGCAGAACCAGCGTGTCCCATTCCTGAGAAAACCCTGTGGGAATTTTTACTGAATTCTACAGAAGCCAGAGATACATTTGGAGAGACTGGCTCTCCAGAAATGCTCATTGCATCTTCCTACCCACAGACACGGCACTAGGCTGGTTCCTGTCTTCCTTAGAAACACGTTCAGCAGGGGCGCCTGGGTGGCCCAGTCGGTCAAGTGTCGGACTCTTGATTTCAGCTCCGGTCATGATCTCATGGATCGTGGGCTCTGCGCTGACAGTGCGGAGGCTGCTTGGGACTCTCTTTCTCCCTCTGCCCCTCCCCCATCAACATAAATAAAAACAAACATTAAAAAAATAAGACTTTTAATAAAGTTGAAGGACGCCTGGGTGGCTTGGTTGAGCGTCCATCTTTGACTCGGGTCATGATCTCACGGTTCGTGAGTTTGAGCCCCACATCGAGCTCTCTGCCGTCAGCGTGGAGCCTGCTTGGGACTCTCTGTCTCCCTCTCTCTTCCCCTCCCCCCCCCCCCATAGCTTTAATGTCATTCTTTAATCTGTGAGTGAAAAACATGTATGGTGTCCTTAATATTAAATTACTTCTGCATTTGGGGGGGGAACCACTTGTTATGATATACCACCTTCATTAGCCAATTCTGACTATGATCATTTGGCCAATATCGTGTTTAGAGACGTTGCCTGTGTATTCACGCGTGAAACGCCCACAATTTTCCTTTCTTATGCCATCGTCTGGTGTGGTGTCTGGTTATCATGTCGGCCTCAGAGAATGAATTGGGGAGGATCTCTCTTCTCTGGAAAAGTTTATATAATATTGAAATTTACTATTCCTTGAAAATTTGGTAAAGTTTGCCTGTAAAACAACTGGTCTGGTGTTTTCTTTGTGAGAAGATTATAAACTAGGATTCAATTACTTTACAGTTAAGGGACCATCAGGGTTCTTGTATTAGTTTTAAAAATGATACTTTAAGAAACATGTCTATTTCTGGGGCGCCTGGGGGGCTCAGTCAGTTAAGCATCTGGCTTTGGGCCAGGTCACGATCTCACGGTCCGTGGGTTCGAGCCCCGCATCGGGCTCTGTGCTGACAGCTCAGGGCCTGGAGCTGCTTCAAATTCTGTGTCTCCCTCTCTCTGCCCCTCCCCTGCTCGTGCTCTGTTCCTCTCTCAAAAATAAAGAAACAGTAAAAAAATTTTAAAGAAATATATCTATTTCTTCTAAGTTTTAAAATTTATTACATCATCTTACATTTTAGTTCCTGCTGGGTCTGTAGCTGTGATCTCTTTCTCGTTACTAATATTGACTTACTGATTTTCTCCTCTTTTCTCGATTAATCATGCTAATTTTTAAATTTTTCATTCATCTCTTTTTTTTTAAGTTTTTTTTTTCAATGTTTATTTATATTTAAGGGGGAGAGAGAGAAGGAGAGAGAGAGTGAGCACAGTGGCAGAGTGGCCAAGAGAGAGGGAGACACAGAATCTGAAACAGGCTCCAGGCTCCGAGCTGTCAGCACAGAGCCCGACGCGGGGCTCGAACCCACGAACCGTGAGATCATGACCTGAGCCGAAGTTGGATGCTTAACGGACTGAGCCCCCCAGGCGCCCCTTCATTCATTTCTTGAAAGAATTACATTCTGGTGCTCGCTTCGGCAGCACATATACTAAAATTGGAACGATACAGAGAAGATTAGCATGGCCCCTGCTCAAGGATGACACGCAAATTTGTGACGCATTCCATATTTTTATGGAATACTACATGGCAATGAGAAACAATGAAATCTGNGCCCACAAAACCCCTCTCTCCTGGGGCTTTTCTTTTTTCTTTTTTCTTTTTCTTTTTTTTTACAAATAGTTTATTGTCAAGTTGGTTTCCATAGCCTGGGGCTTTTCTCAAGAGAACGACTGAGTAACGTGTCTGGTGAGTTTGTAAGTGACAAACGTTAAGGAAACACACAGTCAGGGAGGGGACAGGAGTGAAGGGACACAGGGCTAGGCGGTGTGGCCAGGCAGGCCCTCTGAGAGACCGACACCTGAACAAAGAACAGGCTG
>NW_027530010.1:797577-798188 GCF_008692635.1 Crocuta crocuta | reverse complement strand
AGCTTGTTTATAAAATTTTAAATTAAATATAATTTTGTTTTTAAAATTTGTGTCTGCTCTCTGGGATGATTTTACTTTTTATCTACTTCTTCAAGCAACTCTTAGCTTCTGATTTTCAAGCAGCCCCTTCCCACATGAGCGCTTGGTGCCGGGCCTCGCCGGAGTCCTGCTCAAACGAGCCCCGCAGCTTCGGGAAGTAACTACGCTTCTCCAGCTCTGAGTATCTTCTAATCTCGGTTAGGATTTGTTCTGTGACGCATGTGCTGTTGACTTGGGGGTGTTTCCCCTAAATTTCCAAACGTACAGAGATTTGCGTTCCCTCNNGGCTCCGGCGCCACAGGACTCGCTCCTCCGCCCAAACGGCTCCAAGCCCGGACGGCGCACGGGAACCGACCGTCTCTGGCACAGGCTGGCGACCGTGGGCAGGAGAGGGCAGTCTGTCCGAGGAAAGGAAAGTGCGCCAGGTGGTGGCCGTATTCACTCTGGCCTGTGGCCGGGGGACACTTTTCAAAACCACGGAAAAGGAAAGCAGAGTGAGCAGTTAGCGGCCGTCTCTCTGGGCAGAAGACACACGGGTAGGGGTGTGGCTGCCGGGAACCCGTGCGACGCGG
>NW_027530010.1:796762-797552 GCF_008692635.1 Crocuta crocuta | reverse complement strand
ACCCTCCCCGAGACCCTCCCCCAGCCCCTCCCCGAGACCCTCCCCCAGACCCTCCCCCAGACCCTCTGCGGCCAAGCCGGGTCCATCCGGAAGGGCAGGAGAGCTGTGGCCAGGCTGTGTGGACGTCCTCAGTGGCCCAAACCCCGGACGAGGCGGAGGCTGGGTTCAGCTGGGAGTGGGGTTTGCAGAATCAGCCCCCAGGGGTCAATGGAGGTAAGACCGTTTGAACGAAGGCAGCTACTAGCTCGGCGTCCAGGCTACGAAGGGAGTGAGGGGTAGAGAGCGTCGAGCAGGGAAGGAGCGGTGGGGCTGGCGGATCTGGGGCCGAAGGTGCCCCATCGCTGGACGGGGGAGGGGTGGGGGTAGAGCCTTGCTTCCCGGAGGGGCCCACCTGCTGCTGGGCCAGGCTCTCCGCGTCTCGGCGCCAGGACCCAGCTCGAGGCTGGGTCTCCGCTGAGAACCGCTCCCGCAGAGGGGAAGCGTGGCGAGCGCAGGGGCACCTCCGGACTGTCCGCTGGACCAGCACTGGGGCCCAGACAAGGGGGGCGGGGAGGAAGGGGTCGTGAAGCGGGCGGAGGTGAGGGAAACCAGGGGCTGGAGGACGGGTCATCCACACAGACGCCAAATCTGAGTGACCACGGACAGGGCGACAGTAAGACGCAAAGTCGCCAGCGAGCAGGGGCGAGGCACAGGGGGCTCAGGCGGGTGAGGACAGCCCACAGGCCCGGCTTCAGGAGAGAGCGAGCCTCCTGCCCGGCTTCCTCCCGCCCCCCCTCGCCCCTGCGCCCCC
>NW_027530010.1:795681-796671 GCF_008692635.1 Crocuta crocuta | reverse complement strand
GCCTCCAGTTTGGCAACTATGTGCCTGATGTTAAAGCCACGTTTTCGGGCCTCCTCCACTTAAGACCATGAGTTACAGTCTGTCCAACAAATCAGAAGCGTGGTCGCGGCCCAGGCCGCTGAGGGGTGGCTCCCCTGAGGACAAGGCGCTTCCCCCGCCCCCCTTCCTCCCGCCCCGACCTGACACCAGCCTTGGACTCTGTCACCCTGCTTCAGATTCCCCCCCACGAAGGCGCCCAGCCAGGCCCTAACGATCCAGGCTCTCCGGTGGCTCCGTGGCTCCCAGTTTCCCTCTACCTGCTGAGAACGGGCCCGCCTCCCCCGGGACGCCGCTGGGGCCTGGCCCTGCGCCTTCCCTGCTCAGTGGGCACGACTGATCTTCCTGCCGGGAAAGACCGCTTTTACTCACTTTTGTCCTCCTCTCAGGCCAGCAGCCCGGACAAGGCCGTGCAAACAATAGATACTCAATTAATGCTCACTACATTCAAGAAGTAAAACTTCAGTTTTACAGTTTTCAGCCCAAGCTGAAAAAGTCCTGACCAAACTGCCCAGCAACACTTTTCATCCTCGCTGAGAAGACAGGCTTCTCTTTACGCAAAAATCCTAACATTTCTGCTCGTGACCTTGGTCCTGACTGTTAAAGGTCATACACGTTCCCTAATTTCAGCCAAGCCCCTGCCTTCTCCACAGTGAGACCAGACTGAAGGAGGATGGAAGAAGGAAGACCAGAGTCCGCCAAACTCTGAAGAGTGGACCGGGAGCACGGACCGGGAGCACGGCCAGGCTCCCAGGCAGCCCCTGGGGTCCCTCCGCCCTGGGGGGGGCCCTCCCAGGAGGCCTGTTGTGGGAACTCACACACAGCTGCCGCTGGTGGAGGACCTTCCCGTTCAGCGGCTGGATGGCGAGCGCCACCTTCTCCACGGAGCCCAGACCCACAAAGGGAAGAGACAGGTCAGCTCGCAGCTCATCTGAGAAGCAGCCGCGGGCCCAG
>NW_027530010.1:782045-795602 GCF_008692635.1 Crocuta crocuta | reverse complement strand
GCGGCGAGGGCTCTGGGCCCCACCCCCACCCCCACCCCGCACCTCTCTGACACGCGGGAGGGAAGACGCGGGCAGCACGGCTCCCAGGGGCCGCGGAGGCCGAGGGGGCAGAGGCTGGAGAGAGAGCGCGGCCTCCACCAGGAGCAGACCCGGGTCTCTGGGCTTCTGCACGAGGCGGGACACACGGCCCGGCATCCACAGCAAGTGTAGACAGGGTCGCCCCCGAGGTCCCTGCAGGGTGGGCTGGGGAGTGCAGAGGGCCTGCGGCTGCGGGGCACCAGCAAAACACACACAGAAAGAGGTGCCTCCCGAGAAACGAAGGATGTGCGGTCACCACCACTGCGTCACCACCACCACGGTCACCACCACGGTCACCACCGTGGTCACCACAGTCACCACCACCGGCAGCCGCCCCAGAGCCTGGGGACGCTGAAGTCTGTCAGAAGGGACCAAATCTCCCCCTGCAGCAGCAGCGTGGACAGAGAAGACGACACAGCTCACAGCTAGTGCCCGGCTCTCAGACGGCTGGCTGGCGCGCAGTCGCCCGCACACTCACTTAGCAGAAAGCGACCCTGTAGGTGCTGGCTCCGTGCAAATGCACATCTGCGCTGGACTCAGCTGGAGCTCAGTGCCCAGTGGGGCCGCAGGCGGGACGAGCTCAGGGGCCACTGCAGGGCAAGCCGGGTGTGACGCAGGACAGGGCCAGACCGAGAACTGGAAGGAAAGGAGGTGGTCAGGACAGGCTCCCAGGAGGAGGTGGCTTTTTAACATCTGAGGAATGCAGGCACGGTTCCTGGTCTCTAGGGCGCAGGGCTGCTCATGTCTGCGTCCCGCACTCGCGTCAGCCTTATGCGGAGCATCTCGGCACAGGTGGCCTGGTGCCCGCCTCACGGCTCAGTGGGGGACACACACAGGGGCGCAGGGAAAGAGAAGACCAGGCCACTGGGCCCCNGCCCCCAAACACTCCCCCCCCCCGCCACGGCCCCAGGGCACCCAGGCCCCTCCTGCCCCTGCCCGGCTTCCTTTCCTGCCCTCCTTCTTCCCCGAGGCCCTTCCCAGGCCTCCTCTCCGCTCCCACCCCTGCCCTCCCCATCCCGTAGCTTCCCACCCGCCTGGGACTGATTTCCCCACCCTGATGATGATCAATCTTTCTCCAGAAAATCCCACTTTGGAAAAACATATATTTATACCATCTTCTTTTAAAAGCAGCGTTTACCACCTAAAATCACTTTGCTGGCTCAAGAAAATAGAAAGGCATAACCTAGAACTCATTTTTCTCAGTCTTCATGCTTACATTACGTTTAAGTTCAAATGTTCTAATTTGCTTCACTTTTAAATATGTCGTGTTTATCACGCACGAACTTACCGGATGCGCAGCGCCCGGCATGGTGAGAACGGGCAGTGGGTCCCCAGCACCTCGTGAAGCACCTTCACGGACCGTGTTCCACTTGACCTTTAAAAGCATCCCGTGCGGGATGTTCTCACTGTCCCCTTTTTCCGAGGCAGGACTGGGGAGGGTAAGCGACTCCCCTCAGACCACACAGCAGATTCAGAGCAGAATTCGAACCCAGGGCTTCTGGCTTCAAATCCTACACGCTTTTCACTGTATCATGGAAAACCACAGCGATCTCTTCAGATTTTACCGTTGTTCAATAAAATAGGAAACTAACATTTTGTATCTTCCAGAGCAAGTGTCAGGAATCGACAGCCTTGAGCCAAATCCGACGCACCAGCTTCCTGTAACTGAGGTCTTCTTGGAACAGAACCGCACGTGTCACACACTTACAGCCACTTTCATGCGACACAAGGGAGCACAACAGTCACACTCTGACCCCTTCCGGAAAAGCCGGGCGGCCCGAGCTGTGGGGCCACGGCTCTCACTCAGCTGAGAGTCACCCTCTCTTTCCTCTGAAGCCACCCCTGCGAGGCCCGGCCGGGCCCAGAGGGACAGGACGCGGATCGCTACGGCTGCTCATGTTTTAAAAGTTCTGGGGGGAGGGGGGGCCAGCTGGGGGGCTCAGTCGGTTGAGCGTTCAACTTCACTCGGGTCATGATCTCACGTTCGTGGGTTCGAGCCCCGCATCGGGTTCTGTGCTGACAGCTCAGAGCCTGGAGCTGCTTCAGATTCTGTGTCTCCCTCTCTGCCCCTCCCCNTGTTCCACTTGACCTTTAAAAGCATCCCGTGCGGGATGTTCTCACTGTCCCCTTTTTCCGAGGCAGGACTGGGGAGGGTAAGCGACTCCCCTCAGACCACACAGCAGATTCAGAGCAGAATTCGAACCCAGGGCTTCTGGCTTCAAATCCTACACGCTTTTCACTGTATCATGGAAAACCACAGCGATCTCTTCAGATTTTACCGTTGTTCAATAAAATAGGAAACTAACATTTTGTATCTTCCAGAGCAAGTGTCAGGAATCGACAGCCTTGAGCCAAATCCGACGCACCAGCTTCCTGTAACTGAGGTCTTCTTGGAACAGAACCGCACGTGTCACACACTTACAGCCACTTTCATGCGACACAAGGGAGCACAACAGTCACACTCTGACCCCTTCCGGAAAAGCCGGGCGGCCCGAGCTGTGGGGCCACGGCTCTCACTCAGCTGAGAGTCACCCTCTCTTTCCTCTGAAGCCACCCCTGCGAGGCCCGGCCGGGCCCAGAGGGACAGGACGCGGATCGCTACGGCTGCTCATGTTTTAAAAGTTCTGGGGGGAGGGGGGGCCAGCTGGGGGGCTCAGTCGGTTGAGCGTTCAACTTCACTCGGGTCATGATCTCACGTTCGTGGGTTCGAGCCCCGCATCGGGTTCTGTGCTGACAGCTCAGAGCCTGGAGCTGCTTCAGATTCTGTGTCTCCCTCTCTGCCCCTCCCCCACTCATGCTCTGTCTCTCTCTGTCTCAAAAATAAATAAACAAAACAAACAAAACTTCCGCGGGGGGTTTCATGCGCAGCCAACGTCACACACGACTGCTCAGTGGGCTCCTGCGGATCCAGAAGCCGTTTCCAGGAGCTGTGCCTGAGGGCGGGAGGAGAGGGNTGACCGTGTCATCCGCAAGGCCAGCCGGCCCGCAGGCGCCGTGGACGCCGACAGCCCCAAACTCTGAAGGCTGCGCCCCAAAGGTGAGATGCTTTTCTGCCCGTACTTTATTTAAAGGGTTTCTTAGTGTAGATTTGACAGGAGGCTCGGTGCACTAGAGCTGAAATTGCCTCATGTCCCGAACGTAATCTTTTACATCTCATTTTAAATGATGAAAATAACTTATTGGAAGTTCTTAGCTATGGAGCGCCTGGCGGCGCAGGTTAAGCACCCAACCCTTGATCTCAGGTCACGATCTCCCAGTTCATGAGTTCGAGCCTCACGTCCGGCTCCGTCTGACTGTGGAGCCTGCCTGGGATTCTCCCTCCCTCCCTGCCCCGCCGCGCTCGTGCTCTGCACACTCTCTCTCTCAAAGTAATCAATAAACATAAAAAGTTACTTAAAATAGGGTTATTCTGTTATGAAAGCGCTAAATGTTTATTATAGAAATATAGAAGATACGAAAAGAAGTTTAAGGGGCGCCTGGGTGGCTTAGTCGGTTAGGCGTCCGACTTTCGCTTAGGTCGTGATCTCGCGGTTCGTGGGTTCGAGCCCCGCGTCGGGCTCTGTGCTGACTGCCGGCTCGGAGCCTGGAGCCTGTTTCAGTCTGTGGCTCCCTCTGTCTGACCCTCCCCTCCTCACGCTGTGTCTCTCTCTCTCTCCTAGAAATAAATAAAAACATTTAAAAAAAAAAGAAGTTTAAAATATACGTACCTTCTGCTTCATAACCTATTTAACTTAATGATACATTCCTTTCAATCAATCATCACCAAATATACCACTTAAGGGATCTACAGTCTGCTACTAATTCCGGCACCAGCATTTACTGACCATGGACTTTTCACCAAACAGGTGGAAGGTGATGCCGTGACCTTCACGGGAAATCCCTGGTGATCAGAACACGCGGGACGAAGGCGGGGAGGGTCTCCGCTGAGGCCGCGGGGGAGGGAGGTGCACCAGCTTCCCTCCTGCTGACGCCGCGTGTGTGGGTGGCCCCGATCCCGCACCCGGCACACGTCCTGGAGACACGCGTGGACACATTCAGGCCAGTCCCCTGCAGCTCTGGTTACGGCAGAAAACACTGGAAAAATACGAGCTTGAACCACAGAACACAGAATGGACAGGTTTCGTACCAGCAATTCCGTCCCGTACGAGCTGTGTGTGCGTGCGGACGCTGACGGTGGTTATGAGTGTGTCGAGGACAAAAGCCACAGACACAGACACACACACGAGGGACCGCCAGCGTCCCCACCGCCTGCGCCCCATCCTCGCGAGTGGCCACACCGCCTCCAGATGCGCCTTCCCGGCCCGTGCCCCGCACCCCTGGGCCCACACACCTCCACCGCACCCCNCAGGGGGCGCGGACGCTTCCTAAACAAGAGGGAGGCAGCGGAGCAAAGCAGTGTCAGCACCTCCTGACGTACAGGCCGCTGCGGCTGCGGGGACCAGCGTGGAAGAGGAACAGGAGGAGGCCGTGGCGACCCAGGGGGGGCAGAGGGGACTCGGGCCAGCGCGAGGCAGCAGGTGACATGACAGCGCTCAGATTCTGCAGACGTTCAACTCTTCGTAACAAAATATTCCAAAGACACGGAGCAAGAGAGCATGACAAAGCCCCACAACCCATCACACGTCTCCGGAAGCACCGCCTCTTACCCGAGCGGGTCCCCCACCCGCACCCCCACTCGTTGGAGCACCACATCCGTCCCCCCAATACCGTGTGTGCTCCCAGAAAAGGGCATTTTCTTATGCAAATAGATGCCGCTATCAAACTAGAAAATTAAGGATAACTTTTTATTATCAAGTAACGGGCAAATTTCACCAAATATTTCAAAAATCTTTTTGTGGTTTTGTCCAAATGTCTCATTAAAAAAAATTTTTTTAAGTGTTTTATTTATTTTTGAGAGAGACATAGAGACAGTGTGAGCAGGAGAGGGTCAGAGAGAGAGGGAGACACAGAATCTGAAGCAGCTCCAGGCTCTGAGCTGTCAGCACGGAGCCCGACGCGGGGCTTGAACCCACGAACCGTGAGATCATGACCTGAGCCGAAGTCGGACGCTTAACCAACGGAGCCCCCCAGGCGCCCCCAAATGTCTCCTCATTGTATTTGCTCATGATTTCTCTTAAGTATCTGAAGGTCTGCCCCAGACCCCTCCCCTCCCCACTCCCCTGTGTTTGGAGGCAGGTCGGCGTCCTTACAGGGGTGCTGCGGCCAGGGGCAGCATGAGCCCCATCTCCTGAGCCCCCTCTTTCCCTTAGACTGGAAGTTCACGACTGAGTTCAGATACGTGCTATTTTTGCCTAGAACACTCTACAGACGGTGTGATCTTCAACCACACTGGGGCTTACACATCTGGTTCTCACTTTTTTTTTAGTAATATTTTTTTATTTATTTCTAAGAGAGAGAGAGACAGCGTGAGCAGGGAAGGGTCAGAGAGAGAGGGAGTCACAGACTCCGAAACAGGCTCCAGGCTCCGAGCTGGCAGTCAGCACAGAGCCCGACGCGGGGCTCGAACCCACGAACCGCAAAATCATGACCTAAGCGAAAGTCGGACACTTAACCGACTAAGCCACCCAGGCGCCCCATCTGGTTTTCACTTTTAGTGATGCTAAATTAATCAGCAAGTTCAGATGGTGACAGCCCGGTCCCTCCACCGTGAAAGAGCCATCAGTATCTCACCAAGGAGGCGCCTGGGGCTCATTCAGTAAGCACCCAGCCTGGGCTCCGGTCAGATCTCACGGCTCGTGAGTTCAAGCCTTGCATCGGGCTCTGTGCCGACCTCGCAAAGCCTGCTCCAGATTCTGTCTCCCTCTCTCATTCTGCCCCCACCCCCCGCATGCTCACTCGCTCTCTCTCAAAAACAAATAAACGAGGGGCGCCTGGGAGGCTCTGTTGGTTAAGTGTCCAACTTTGGCTCAGGTCATGATCTCATGGTTCGTGGGTTCGAGCCCCGCATCGGGCTCTGTGCTGACAGCTCAGAGCCTGGAGCTGCTTTAGATTCTGTGTTTCCCTCTCTCTGCCCTTTTCCAACTAGTGCTCTGTCTTTCTGTCTCTCAAAAATAACCATTAAAAAAGTTTTTTTGTTTTTTTTTTATATTTTACCCAAGGAGTTTACCACAGTCTGAAACAGGCATTTTATTGTGGTTTACAAAATGATGATTTTCCAATCCTATGATTTCTTCTGCATTTACCAGCTACAATATGGCTTAAAACAGCAATTGTGTTGGAAAAGCAGGGCACTTATTTGTTCCCTTTAATGACCAAGTTTTATATTAATGAATTATTGTCTTTCCACTTTCAATTTTGTCCACTGGATTTTATTTCCTTCTCCTTTCCTCAGGTATCCTTACAAATTATTGCTTTGTTACCATCAGGAAGGGTTTGCTTGTTTTTTGTTATTCGAGAGAAAAGCGGGGGCGGGGGGCGAGAGGATCCCAAGCAGGCTCTGTGCTGTCAGAGCAGAGCCCGACACGGGGCTCGATCTCATGGACTGAGATCCTCAGCTGAGCCGGAATCAAGACTCGGACGCTCCACCGACGGAGCCAGCCAGGGGCCCTGCCATCGGTGCGTTTTAACCAGTCATTTGTATTTTTGGTGCTCAGAGTGTCCGGTCTTCATCCCACGGGCCTCCCCTGTGCTACATCGTGTTCTCCTTACTTGACTTGGAAACTTTCAAGCGTGTGCGGGAAAAGGGGTGACAAACCCCAGCTACCACCTCACCCGATTCTCACAGATGGTCCACGTTCCGTATAGCCTCCCACCCCCAGGCCTCGAACACCACACGCTTCCCGTGCAAACAGGTGGGCGTGCAGCTCCAGGGAGCGCGCACCCTGCCCCGGACAACCTCCCGTCCCGTCCGGCCCCCCGAAGCCCAAGGCTGCCTGCTCCTCCGCATCACGGCTCCAGGCCGGGTCCCCTCGGTGGGGAGTGGTATTTCAGAGCGAACCACGTAGGAAACAGCGGCTCTTGAAGGTTTTTAATCCATTTGGCTTCGTGTGGGTGACCTGTATTCTCAGCAAGAGGCTCAGAAAACGAGTGAGGGGACAGGGCGCCCGGGAGGCCCAGTTGGTTACTGTCCGACTTCGGCTCAGGTCTCATCTCACAGTTCATGGGTTTAAGCCCTGCGTCGGGCTCTGTGCTGACAGCTCGGAGCCTGGAGCTGCTTCGGATTTTGTGTCTCCCTCTCTCTCTGCCCCTCCCCCACTTGCATCCCATCTCTCTCTCTCTCTCTGTCCGTCTCTAAAAAATAAACAAACATTAAAAAAAAAACCAACTTCTCCTTAAAATCCTACTTCTGCAGGGTACCTGGCTGGCTCACTCAGAGGAGCGTATGACTCTTGATTTCTGGGTTGTGGGTTCGAGTCCCATGGTGGGTGTGGAGATAACTTAAATACAAAAATAAAAATAAAATATAAAATATAAAACCCTACTTCTTTAGCTCGAGTTTCCTCTCCTTTGGGGCTGCGCCGAGTGTGTAAGTTGACAGAAAGCGCTGTGCGGAAGACTACTGCCTTCCTGGGAGGGGACCAGGGCCATGGTCCCCTGGGCCACCACGTGGGACGGCAAGGCCGGGACCCCAGGCCCTGGACCGCTGGGGAGGGGCTTCAGGGGCGCCAAGCCCATTTCATTTCAAGCAGCAGGTGGCACCAGCCGCCAGGAAGAGAGGGGATGGCCCCATGGCCGGGTCAGGCGCCAAGAACCCCCGCCCGCCCCTGACGGACTCTGATTTCAGTGACTATGAAGGCCCTGAACTTGACCCACTCGGTGCTCCAGTACCGCGTTCTTCTCTTTGCCAGATAAAAACGTAATAGATCCGCCTTTTATCTGACGAGTCAGTTACGTATCTTACTGGTTTTGTGGTCTGGTCTCTGGGGGCAACGGGACACGCATTCAATTCTCGGCTGAGGGACGGGACCTCCGGCTCCCTCATCCGCCACCCCCCGCCCGGAGTTGTTCCGCGACTGTGACAGAAGCACCCAGGGCAGCAGCTGCCCTACTTCTGGAGCGTTCCCCACGGTTAACGTACTGTAAGCGGCTCAACGGGGCAGACACTGGAGAGTTTGCGCGCCGAGGAGCCGTGCAGACGGACAAACCCGGGCGGCCGGGCCCCCAGGCGGTTAGCTTCTCCCGTCCCTCATCCCAGACGGAGCTGAGTGCGAGAGCAAGAGCAAGGTCACGGACGTTTAAGCAGCCGGAGTCTCGGACCCGTTATTCTACATAATGTGCAAAATACAAATGCTCAAAACAAAAAGGCCAGGGGCAAATTAACTGCGAAATCACACTTCATTTTCCGCCCGTCTGTGCCTGCGATGCCCCCGGTACAGATTTCAGGGACGGCTGGCGCTCGTGGTTGTCTCAGGCTGGCCGCCCCCCACGGACCGTGCGATCCCTGGGGTCAAACGCCACGGTTAACGTTCTCTTCCCCACGCGCACAGCCTGCTGACCGGACGGTTCGCTTCAAAATCCCTGGGACCCGAGGGCCGGCGCTTACGCCCTGGCGAGCCCCCTCCCTCCAGAGCCGCAGCCCGGGTGACCCCCACCCAAGGTCGCCTGGGACCAGGAGGGCGCGCAGGACAGAACTTTCTGGGCCCCAACTGGCCACGTCCATGGCAGACGGAGGGGGAGGAGGTGCTTGGCCGCGTCACGCACACACCTGCAGTGTCCCTCAGCACCGGGGACGCGGCTCACCGGCAAGATGCTGAGGCACATGGGGGGCAAGGATAAGCCGCGGTGGACGGACAGACCACGTCCGGAGGAAGGCTGCCGACGTGCGCCTCCGTCTCTCTTTTCTGGAACCCTACGGAGAAACAGCACACAGAGGTGCAAGCGAGGAGGAGTTAGGGGGTCAGAGCAGGTGGCAAGGGACACCCCTCAAAAGTCCTCCCCTCGTGAATAATAAACGCCTCTGTCGCACTCAAGCCCCCGGCAGACACGGGCGATGCCACGTCGTGTGGACAGGACTGCCTTCCGGGCAGCTGTGCTGGGGGGGGGGCGCCCCAGGAGCAGCGGCTGNTCGCCGGGACTGCCCTGTGGCCCCCGGGGTCCTCTGCCTGCCGGGCGGGCCGTGGAGAGGGTGGAGGGTGGCACGGAAGGAAGGGGGAAGGAAGAAGCACGGAGCCAGGAGCCGCGGGGACACAGCGATGGCAGNCCGCGTTTCAGGCCCGAGCAAACACGGAGTCGGATACCAGGACCCAGGTCAGGGATGGGGGTCCCGGCACCGCCGGCCCCCAGGCGGGCTCACCAGGAGGCCCCTGCTCCCCTAGCGCCCCATTCCTCGCACGCGCTTCCGCAGAGGCCGAGACGTCACCGCTGCTCCAGGACCCGCCACACGCGGGTCTCAGCATCCCACCCCCCATGCCCAGACTCCAACAAGAGCAGCAAAACCCACGTAAGCCACCGCGTCCCTTCCTCCTACGCGGGCCCCACGCCAGGAAGCCCCCCACTGAGTCGCTCATGGCTGCGGCACATTTAGGGAGACCCTGGGGTGCCTCCAAGCTCCAGCCCGTGAGGCCGGAACAGGGGAGAGGGAAGGCTGCGGGGCGGAAGGCGGATGGTTTATCAGCGAAAGGAAGCAATTTATAAGCTGCGGTTTCTTCCAGAAGGCTCTCCTGCAAAGCCAAGCAGCCGCAGTTAGAGGAGGCCCACCTCCTCTGGTGGGTACAATCCACCATCACACAACTAGGACACGGGTCCCGTGGCAGGCAGATTCGTGGCGCCCCAAGGTGGTCAGTGTCCTAGCCCGTGGAGCACAGGAAGGGTCCCAGCAAATCACAATGTGGCGAGAATGGGGTTCGCGCCACCAGGCCATTCTCCAGACACCCAGCCTGACGTCCTACGACTCAGCTCAATTCTGGCGCCGTCTCCCCAGGGACAAGCATCAGCTCTCACAGGTTAAGGGCTCAACCCCCAAATTCAGACGCCAGTCACAGGCACGTCCAGGCTGTTCCCCGTGCTTCTGACTGACCAGCTATAGACTGGAGGCTCCCACGACCCCCTCCTTGGGTGCTTCATTTGCTACAGCGACTCATGGACACAGAGCAGCACTTTCCTTCCTGGCGGTGAAAGGACGGAGGTCCGGGAGAGGCAGGTGAAGAGACGCAGAGCGTGAAGTCCACGCGGAGGGCGCCCGGGGGGCTGTGGGTTGGGCGTCCGACTTGGGCTCAGGTCACGATCTCACAGTTCGTGAGCTCCAGCCGCGTGTCGGGCTTTCCGCTGTCCGCACAGAGCCTGGAGCCGCTCTGGATCCTCTGTCCCCCTCTCTCCCCGCCCTTCCCCTGCTCATGCTGTCTCTTTCTCAAAAATAAATAAACTTTAAAATTTTTTTTTAATGTTCTTTTTATTTTTGAGAGAGAGAGAGAAAGACAGCATGAGCAGGGGAGGGGCAGAGAGAGAGGGAGACGCGGAATCCAAAACAGGCTCCAGGCTCCGAGCTGTCAGCACAGAGCCCCAGGCGGGGCTTGAACTCATGAACCTTGAGATCATGACCTGAGCCCAAGTCGGACGCCCAACCGACTGAGCCACCCAGGCGCCCCAAAAATAAGCTTTAAAAAAATCTTCAAGAAAAAAAAAGCAATGCATGTGGGAAGGGGCACAGGGCCCCCGGGCCCCCCCGGAGCTCCATTCTCCCCAAACCCCTGCGTGTTCACCAGCCCCGAGCCCTGTCATCCAGGGGTTTGTGGAGGCTTCGTCACAGGCTTGGCTGCTCAGCTCACCGTCCGCTGGGGATGGACTGAGCCTCCCTGGAGGCTGGGCAGGTGGGTGGGCCTGGCGGTTCCAACCCCTTCCCCAGGCCCCCAGCGGCCTTCCCGGCCACCTCGTGACCATAAGAAAAGACCCCTTTGGGGTTCTGAGCCCAGGAAATTCCACGGGTTTTTCCGTGCCAGGAACAGGACAAAAACCAAATACGTGTTTCTCCTCATAAACCCCACTGTCACACCTCGGAACCTGCTGGGTCCCGTGACAAACAACTGGAATTGCTCATCAGCTGATCTTAAAATAGACGACGAGGGGCCCCTGCAGTCGGAGGGGCCCCGGAGAGGCCAAGGGGGGCCAGCAGCGGGTGGGTGAGGAGATGTGACTGCAGATTAAAGCGAAGCAGAGCGGGGAGGCCTCGCCGGCCCCTCCAACGCTGGGGAGGCCGGCAGACGGCCCTCCCCGGGTCCTCCAGGCAGAGCAGGGCGCCCCCACCTGACTTCCGCTCAGCTGACCGCGCTGGACCTCAGGACCACAGAGCCGTAGCTTGGGTTCAGCCACCAAAAAAGAGGTAATCTGATACGACAGCCAACAGGAAACCGATCCCCGTACTGTGAGCAGTTCTGAAATCACACCCCTCCGTGCGCAGTGGCCCCCCCGCCACAGAGCCGCAGAAGGGCGCCCAGCGCAGGGACCCTGGGGGCGGTTAATCTGCCAAATGGGAATCAACACACTGGTGCGGTAGGTCCCCAGGGCGGATGATGCCGCAAAGCACCAAGGCGCCAGCCGCTACTAAGAGCAGCCACCCGGCTGGTCTGTGCGCACTTCCTTGGCGTTCCCGGGGCTTCGTGCAGGATTACTTTCCCATCTGACGGATGGAAAAGGCAGATTATAAAAGATACTGGGGGAACTCAGGTCTATGGCTCTAAAGACTGGGCTCTTTCCCTACAGATAAGAAGACTGTCAGGGCGTCCGAGTGGCTCAGTCCGTTAAGCGACCGACTTCAGCTCAGGTCGTGATCTCAGTTTGTGAGTTTGAGCCCCGTGTCGGGATCTGTGTTGACAGCTTGGAGCCTGGAGCTGCTCCGGATTTTGTGTCTCTGCTTCTCTCTGCCCCTCCCCTGCTCATGCTCTCTCTTTGTTTCTCAATAATAAATAAATGTTAAAAATTTAAAAAAAACTGTCAAAGTCACCTGAAAGGGATTTTTTTTTTAATTTTAGGAGAAACAAATTAAAACATTAAATTTTGGAAGAAAATGGGAACTCCTCCAAATCGTCCCCAGCTGTGGGTCAACTGCAATGAATTTGAAACCGAACTACAAACAGATAATTAGAAGATGCAAGTATGGACGAATAGAGAGGTTTATGGGCGCAGTCAGGGCTACGGCTAATTTCCCGGGAATCCCTGGAAAAGTCTGTGGGCTGAAAAGGGCCAGCACCCCCACTCCCAAGCCGAGGCCCACCCTAAATCTTCCGAAGATACCTGCAGGGTCTGCTGGCCGCTCTGCTGAGCTGTGGGTTCTCACTTAAGCCTCACAGGGGCTCTAAAGGCAAGGCATCCCTCCCCACGGTGCAGGCGGCCCCTGGCGCCCAAACGGGACAAGCTGGCAATGCGTCCAAGACCACATGGCCTCTGCTCATAAATGGAAAAGCCTGCTTTTTGAATCTAGACCACAGAACTCCAAAGTCATGGTCTGCAATAGGGTCTTATTTCCGCATTCGAAAATACAAAGAGGAAAGGGCGCCTGCTTTGTTCAGCGTCCGACTTCCACTCAGGTCATGATCTCCCAGTTTGTGGGTTCAAGTCCCACACTGGGCTCTGTGCTGGCAGCTCGGAGCCTGGAGCTGCTTCAGATTCTGTCTCCCTCTCTCTGTGCCCCTCCCCTGCTCGTGCTCTCTCTCTCTCTCTCAAAAAGCAGCTTTTAAAAAGGTGTGTGTTTGTTTTTTAAGACAAAGCACATATAAAGAACTCATGCAACTCAATAACGAAAGCTCTAATAAACCAATTAAAAAGTGGGCAATCTGATAGACATTTCTCCAAAGACACAGAAATGGCAGGAAGCCCTCGAAGACCCCTGGCCTCCCCCCACCAGGGAAGCGCAAGTCGAGGCCATGACCTGCCAGCCCCAAGCGCTGTAACCCCACCTCCCCGGCAGGGGCGTGAACTGACGCCCCATGTTAACATGGGGGCTCCTCAAAGTCCGGGTGCCCAACAATCCCCGGGTTGTCCGCTCAACACAAACTCAAACCTACGTCCGCACGAAGACTCGTTCGCGGCGCCCCCGAGTGCAAACGGTGAGATGAGGAGCGGGTGGGATGCACGTCGAGCCGCTGTGTACACGCGGCGGAACCGCGTCCGGCAGCACGAGGGCCTGAGTGTGATAAACGCCGCCGTGTGGACGAGGGTCAAACCCAGGGTGACGCGGGGGGGGCCGCGGCGACGGGCGGGGGTCCGCGCTGTTCCGGGTCCAGGAAGCGTCCAGAACGAGGCACAGAACCGGCGGCCGCAGGGCGGGCCGCTAACGGGCGAGACCTCCTTCTGAACCGGAGAAACGCCCGGAGATTAGCCCGCGAAGGCCGCGCCTCGGGCCGTGCACTCGGAACCGGTGAATTTCGTGGTGCGTCAGTTAGACCGCGGTAACGCCGTTTCGTACGAGGTCGCCAGACGCGTCCGAGAAAGGCTGGCAGTGGCCAGCGGCTTCGGCCTCCCGGTCACGACCCCCGCGGCCCCCGCGACCCCTACGGCCCCCCACGGCCCCCCGCGAGGGCGCAGGGCGCCGCCTCTGCAGCAAGTTCA
>NW_027530010.1:781429-781986 GCF_008692635.1 Crocuta crocuta | reverse complement strand
CCGAGGGTCCCGGCTGACCGCACCCCGCAGCCCCTCTGCTGTCTGGGAAGTTTCAGCCGCAGTGCACCCCACCCCGCACCCCAAATTGTAGCCCTTTCGTTCATTCGGGGGACTTGCGTCGCGTGGGGCCAGGAAATGCCCTGGAGGAAATCACAGCCCAGCAGGGAAGGTGTTTTCTGCCTTTCCCACCCCGAGGGCTTCGGGGTGCCCACCCCGCGAGGAGGCCCCCTCCATTCTCACAGAGGCGAGTTGGGGTTTTGTCTGTTTTTTAAACCGACTCTTCTGTGTGAACAAGGTGGGAAGAGCTCACCCCCAGCCCGGGCTGTCACTCCCTCCTGAGGGAACTTGGCCTTCCTCTCCGGCGGGCGCAGTGCGAGCGGAGCCTGGGCCCAGCGTGTCTGCTCCAGGCCCCGTCCCCCCACTCCTTCCGCAGACGGGGGAGGGGCACCGGGTGGGGACCCCGTGGAAGGGTGACCAGGGCGCTGCCGTTAGCCGGGCAGCGTCCTGTGGGCCTCTCTTCCCGGAACGCGGCTCCCGGCTCTGCGGTGCCTTCTCGG
>NW_027530010.1:779118-781419 GCF_008692635.1 Crocuta crocuta | reverse complement strand
GCCGCCGAGTCGGTCGGGGGCCTGGGGGCCCCCCCGGTTCTGACTCCTCTTGCTCTGCTGGAGTGAGCAGTTATGCTCTCCCGGCTGTTTACCGTGGAGCCGCACTGATAACGGGGCAGGGGCTGTGCTTTTTGCCCCCCCCGAAACTGCTCCTGCCCTGGGGGGCCTAGCAGGCGGCCTTTCTGTGTTGGGGGGACTAGATGCTGCTCCCCACCAAGTAGGGACCGAAATTGACTGCCGCTTGGCGACACTGGGGTGCCTGTGAGCTGCTGAACCCAGGCCTCCCCAGTGCTCTTCAGGGCTGACTGTTGCTCAGGCCTCTGAAGCCTTCTCGTTGGAGGGTTCCAGATCGCTGGGACACGGGCTCGGTTCCGTCACGGCGCCTCGCGGTGCGGGTGGACACCCAGTGCTCACGGGCGACCGGCTGACTTACAGTGGGGGGGGGCAGTTCCATCAGCCGCTGCTGTCCAGTTGCCAGTTGCACCCCCAGGACAGGTGTCAGGGTGGCCCGCGTACGACACGACCCAGCACGACCAGATCCGTCCGGAGCTGGTGGGAGGTCGTTCTGACTCTGCGGATTTTCCGTAACCGTCTCGGTCCACGGCCGCCCGGTTGGTGATCACCCCTGGCCATCTCCTCTCTGGTTCCTTTAAGGTCATCATTTTGGAAGACTACGCTGATCCTTACGATGCCACGCGGACAAAGGGTCAGAGGGACGCAGAGAGAGTGGGCGAGAACGACGGGTACATGGAGCCGTACGACGCGCAGCAGATGATAACAGGTCTGTGGGCCGAGGGCGGTCGCGCTGCGACTCACGCGCTGCAGGTGAGCGCCGCCTGCCCGTGTGTGGGGCAGAGACGCGATGCAGTTCGGTCGGGTCTTCTGACCAGAAGGAACAAATCAGAACCCCAAGTAAGGCCAAAATATCTCATCAACTGTCTTTATGGTTTTGTATCTTCCGGCTTTAGGGTTTGCAAGGTCTTTAATATTTTTTAAATTCTGTGCGAAATGACACTTGTGAGTTTGCAGATGTGCTCAGGACGCGACCTTCGGCGCTGAGCTTGTTCGCATGCATTTCTTGGCCTCTTTGACACTTGCGAGGGGGGTCGGCAAACTCCCAGGGACACGCCTGAAGGATTTCGCGCTGTTAGGAAACACGGACGTGACACGATCGTCTGTGTCACAGCAGAGGAGCGGTTTCTCCCCGAGCTCTGCGCTGTTGGAGCCGAACTTGACCCCCAGCCCTGGTGTGAGCGCGGGGGCAGCAGAGCCCCCTGGTCCGCGCGTGGGGCAGCGCCGCCCGCGCCCTCCCCGCCCCGCTTGCCCTTTTATTCACGGTTGTCTTACGTTCCCGGGAATGATACCTAGAAATAATATGAACTAGTTGCTTAGATTTATTTGTGAAATTTAGAGTGCGTAACGTATTCACTCTGTCTTCCCTTAAATGTTCTTTAATCGGTAACGAAAAGTGCGTCTCTAAGCGCTGACTCCCCGGGCCCCCTCGGNCAGGCGTGGGGCCCGGGCCCGGGGGAGGGAGCGCGGGGAAGCAGCACCCTGGACGGGTCAGGACAGGCTGCAGGATGGCCCCGAGCTGCGCAGGAAAGGGGCGCCGCGTCCTGTTTGCCTGCTTGCCGAGATAAGGCCGCGCCTGCGGAGGGCGCACCCTGGCCGGGCTGCGACCCCGCAGGTCACGGACTGCGTCCTCTGATGAAATCTGTGAATGAAAGGAAGTGAAAATGAACTTAGTCAGAATTTTAAAAAGTATCAGAGGCTTGAAAGGACTAGAGGAAGAGATTTACATAAAATCGAGGGAAAAGATTTTTTTTAGAGGTTTAATTTTGATTTGTCTTTCTTCTGTCTTTTGGTTTTTTTCCTCCCTTTTTCTTTAACCAGAATGGGTAGTTTATCCGTCCTGTCCCGGCTCTGTATTTGTGGGGCCACCCTGATAGGAGGAAAGTGCCCCCCTCGATTCTCCGTGACCCTCGCAGGACTGTGCTCAGACCTCAGCCCTCTCCCTCTCACAGAACTGGATTCTGACTCTTTAAGAGACAGCAGCAACTGGGTCCCGATCTTCCCCCAGAGTGGGTGGTTGGCTTCCCACCCCGCACAGCCTCAGCCTCGGGACACATTTGAAACGATGAGCAAAAGCACTTTAAATTTTACACATAATTGGGGCGCCTGGTGGCTCAGTCGGTCCAGAGTCTGACTTCGGCTCAGGTCGTGATCTCGTGGTTCGTGGGTTCGAGCCCCGCGTCGGGCTCTGTGCTGACAGCTCGGAGCCTGGAGCTGCTTTGGATTCTG
>NW_027530010.1:774138-778987 GCF_008692635.1 Crocuta crocuta | reverse complement strand
CCCCCCCCCCTGCCCCTCCCCTGCTTGTGCTCGGTCTCTCTATCCTTCCGATGTAAAGATTTAAAAAAATTCTTTCTTACTTTTACACATAAATGAGGCATCTTTCTGCTCAGACTCACAAAGAAGGTTGTATTGAAAAATCAGAATTGTCCAATGTGAAATAAACATAGTAATAATAACCAGCATTTAATATGCAAGTGTTAAGTGCCAGGCTCTGTCTTACAATTTATGTGAATACATTTATTCAGGAATACTAGATTAATATATCCAGTTGGAGACTAAATTCAAATTTATTATACATTTAAATTACTAACTTTTAAGAATTAATAGCTTATTTCGTCTTAAGAAAACCATGAATTTTAAAATCTCATTTAAAACATGTATCAGAACACAGCTTCTCGGCGTGGAGAACATGTCTCTAATTCTCCCCGTGGGCTCCACAGCTGGACAGAATAACAGGAAGTGAGTTGATCGGAAGCTGGAAATAAAAGATTTGCTGCTGGGTTTTTTGTTTTTTTTTTTTTAACCTTCTGCCTCTTTTGTTCTGTTTGGTCCTTGTATGCTTGGCTGACCCACACACCCTCAGAAATGTCTCCTTTTTCTGGAAACACGTTATAGAGATTTTTCTTTAGTTTCACATTTTTCAGGAGAGGGAGGACACCAGCCCCCGTCCTTGCTGGTTCCCCTGAGGAGGCGGGACGCACCTCACGGTCTGCGGGCGCCCGGCCCCCGGGGACGAGACCCGCGTGGTCATGTCCTTATGGACTGAGCTCACGACCCAAGAGGCAGACAGACGTGACACCAGCAGACAAGAAAACACGTCACCAAGTGTTACGTGCCGTGCGGTGGAGACTCAGAAGCCCGCCTGTGTCGGGGGGCAGAAGCCAGGGTGTTCTCCTTAGCCAGGACCCCCCAGAAGTCTGCTCCTAGCACTAAAAACGAAGAATCTCTAAGTTTATAAATACTCCCTGAGATTTACCCAAAGGATTGTTCAAAAAACTACGATTATGAACACAAGGTGGGTATCAGTGGCCCTTTCTCTGTTCCGCCAAAGCGGCAGGAGCGTTTTAGCCACGAAATTGGCAGAAATACTCTACCTAATTTAGCTGATGCGATCGAGCCACCAAGTGGCACCTTAGCACAGGAAGGGTGTTCGTCACGGAGACGGCCCCGTTCCGTGTGAGAGCTGCTGCTGGCGCTGGGGCCCGGCCCTCCGGTTCCCTGGCTGAGCCCGCAGCCCCGTGCAGTGGTGTTAGGAGTCTGGCAGGCAGTGAGGGCACCAGAGCTTGGAACCACTCAGCAGTGTGTCTGGTGGCCCAGCTGGAGAGTAGAGGCGCCAGCTCATTCCATCTGCACTCGCCAACGTCCGTCTGTCTGTCTGTCTGCCTAGCTCTGCGCCCGGCCTGGGGCTTGAACTCACGACTCTGAGATCAAGAGCCCCTCACTCCCCCAACTGAGCCAGCCAGGAGCCCCTGAATAGTCAAATCTGAAGGAGAACCTCATTGTTGGGCTGCCCGTTAAATCCATTATGGAGGGGCGCCTGGGGGCCCAGGCGGTGAAGCGTCTGACTTCAGCTCAGGTCATAGTCTCGCGCTCCGCGAGTTCGAGCCCCGCGTCGGGGTCTGTGCTGACAGCTCAGAGCCTGGAGCTGCTTCGGATTCCTCTCTCTCTGCCCCTCCCCTGCTCGTGCTCTCTCTCTTCATCTCTCTCAAAAATGAACAAGCATTTTTAAAAATTCCATTATGGAAAAAAACAATAGATTTTATCTAATTTGTCTATACTTGTGAAACTTAAATGTCAGAGTTCCTCAATGATACCTGCTTTTGTTCAGGTTTTTAGATTTATTTGATAAGAAAATATTCAAATCATTTTACATCAAAAGCTTGAGCACTAATAACAGCCGTGCCCAGAAACCTCTCTGAGGGGAAAGCATCGGGAAATGGGCCGGGGGGCAGGTGTGCTACGGAAATGTCGTGATCGTTCTGTGAGAAAGCTTCGGGGCACAGAGTGACGGTGACGAGGCCGGGGCCCTGGGGCCACCCTGTGGGAAGGGGCTGGCCTGGGTCTCCCTGCTCGCCGCCCCCCCCCCCGCCGGGAGCTGTGTGAGCACAGAGGGCGGCTCGCCACCACCTCCACCTGCCTTGTGAAGGCAGGGCCTGGGCCTGAGCCGGGCCTGGCGGGTGGGGCTTGTCCAGACCCCGCGGCCTGTTGTCCCCGAGGTAAATGGCCTCTATCAGCAGGGCCGGGGTGTAGCTTCCTCTCGCCGTTTCCTCCTTCTCAGGCCCGTTTCCTCCCGGAGCCGGCCCTGCACGTCAGGGCTGGAAGGTCGCCCTGCCCCGCGGTTGTTTCTGTTTCGTGGCGCCTCTGGCGGGGGCAGCAGGTGCCGGAATGGAAGGTGACTCCCTCCGGGGGCCGCCGCTCAGGCCCTTGTTTCCCCTAATTAAACAGCGTGTGGCAGGGTGACAGTGACACGGGCCGGCCCGGGAAGGCCCCCTCCCCAGGGACTCCGGCGCCGAGTTGCCGGCCTCATTCGAGACCCTACTTGTTGACGAAATTTCAGCGGAGACTCGGAGATTTCCCTGCGGGCAGGGCTGAGTCGAGTCGAGGGCCGGGGGCAGGGTCCCTGTCTACACTGCCGTTCAGCCCGGGGTTTGATCAGAGACTTACAGTTTCTAGGTTCGTGCTTTGAGTTCCGCTGTGTTTTCTCTTTCCCGTTTCTTGGCTCTAGAGAAGTGTTGTTGTTAAAAAAAAACCCTCCAGCCCGATCTTACCTGAACCAGAAACAGAGTCGGGGTTGGGGGGCTGCTTCCCCGTAACCGCGTCTGGAATAGCAGAACAGCGGCGTGGGGGTCCCGCGGCCCTAGCGGCCACCCCGTGGGAGGCGGGCGGGACGGAGGGGCCCCGGGGAAGGTCTCCGCACGTAGGGAGTCGCCGGGACGCCAGGCCTCGCAAGCGGCTTGCCCTGCGCACGCGGCCGCTAGAGCGCCCTGAGCCGCTGCGGGGGGCCGAGGTGGCGCGCGGGAAGGTCCCTGACGGCGCCGCGGGGGGCCGGTCCCGGCGGCAAGAGCCGCAGCGTAGGGTCCTTCCACCTCAGCGGTCGGGCCACCAGACCCCGCGTGCCGAGGCCTCTGGACCTCGAGCTGCTCGGTCCGGCGCTCCCGGCTCCTTCCCTCTGTGGCCGTAGCTGCTGCTTAACTTCCAGTGAAACACAAACATAGTTGTTATCTCTGCTGAAGATGTAAGATGGACTGTTTCCAGAACAACCTGAACTATTATCCTCGTGTTTGGGGGCGCCCGGGGGGCTCAGTCAGTTAAGCCTCCGACTTCGGCTCAGGTCAGGATCACGCGGTTCGTGGGTTCGAGCCCCGCGTCGGGCTCTGTGCTGACGGCTCAGGGCCTGGAGCTGCTTCAGATTCTGTGTCCTTCTCTGTCCCTCCCCTGCTTGCGCTCGCGCTCTCTCTCTCTCAAAAATAAATAAAACATTTTTTAAAAATGTAAAAATGAATACATGTTAAAAATAACTAAATAAAACTTGTGTGTTTGGAGCCCGGGCGGCCCCCAGTCCAGCCCCCGCTGTCTCCCGTCTCCCCTCTGCCCTTTGAAGTCCCCGTCTGTGCCCCCCCCCCCCGCCCCGTCTGCACTCGGGCGGCCTCCTGCCCTGGGAGTGACCCCCCGTCAGTGGACCCGCCGCCGTCCCTCGTGCAGTCTGTCCGCGTGCGCCGGGCCCAGCTTCCTGCCTGCGCGTCCCACGCGTCCCCGCCCTGCGCCCGCGGCTCAGGACACTCGCGCTCCCTTCTGTCACGTCAGGAAAGCACGGCGCCCGTGTCAGGGCCGTGGTGCAGGCCCCAGGGCGCGCCGTCTCTGACGTTGTGTCGCGTTTACTCACCGGCCCGCGCTGCTGGCGGCCGTGTCTGGGCCGCTCCCTGTGAAACTGCCCAGAAGTCAGGAACTCCGTCCAGGGCGCCTGCGTGTCATTCCTCAGCGGCCTGAGCCCAGAGCGGGCGGTGTGGCCGCCTGCCGACTTTTATTAAAACACTGTGGTCCCGGCCCTCCGGGGGGCGTGGGCACCGTGGGCCCCGGGCCACCGTCACCACTGGTCGGTGGGCCTGGTGGCCGGCCCGGGTGTGCGGAGAGAAGCGGCCCCTTTGCTTCGGGCCCGGGAGACGGTCTCTGTTCTCGTCCCCGGACGCGGGAGGAGGGAATGCGTTCCTCGGTTACCGGCTGCCACGCTCGTTTCTGTCAAGGCCTCACGCACGCTGTTTTTCAGAAATCCGGCGCCGAGGCTCGAAGGACCCTTTGGTGAAGGCCCTGCAGCTGCTGGACGGTCCCTGCGAGGCGGGCGACACCTGCACGAAGTCGGAGACCTCGGCCAAGAGACGGGGCTCCAAGGACCTCCTGGGGAAGCCCCCCCAGCTGTACGACACGCCGTATGAGCCCACGGACGGCGGTCCCAGGGCAGAGGAGCGGCGGGCCCGGCTGCCCGCAGGGGACGAGAGGCCGGCGGCCGAGTACGAGCAGCCCTGGGAGTGGAAGAGGGAGCAGATCGCCAGGGCGCTGTCGGGTGAGGGCCGCCCGCCGGGCGCTGGGAGCCCCTCCTGGGGTTGAAGGCCAGGCCGACGCGGAGCCCTGGAGGCCTGAGACTCCGGGCACCGAATGGCGTCAGTGGCCTGAAACGGCCTGTGCGCCCCTGCGCGCCTCGGGCCCGGGGACGCCCCGCTGCGGAATCGGCAGTACTGGCCCGGCCTGGGTGTGCGGTGGAGGGGGGCGCCCTCCGCCTGGCCGACGCGGCCTTTTCCTCGGGTTTAGAGAAGTCGGGGATGTCTTCCCCCGCTAGGCCTGCTTTCCGCCC
>NW_027530010.1:772094-774036 GCF_008692635.1 Crocuta crocuta | reverse complement strand
CGGCCCCGGGGGGGCCTCCCGGGCACCGTTGCGCAGTTTGCTTCCAGGTTGATTTCTCTGTTATTTCAGAGTAAAAACTGCTTACTTGGTTTCCTAGAATGATATGCTCTGTATCATTTATTCTAAAGGTGCTGAAGCTAAAGGTTTTAGGCGCAGGCGCTAGGCGTGCCCTCGAGGCCGCGGGTTCCAGAACTGCTGGACGGGGCCAGAGGCTCCCCGGACGCCGAGCGCGGGCCGCCGTCCGGGCTGTCCGCGGTGGGCTTCAGCTCTCGCGCAGGGGGCTTCCTTCCTGGGGCGAGGCAGGGAGGGCGGGGTCTTTGTGGGCGTCCACTCGGGCCACCGCTGTGGCCTCCGTGTTAAACGAGCCTTCTTTCCAGTTCAGTTTGAAGGCTCTGAGCGACCTTCCGTCAAGGAGGACGCGCTGAGGCAGCACCACCGCCAGAAGAGCTGGACCCAGAAGGTCCTGAAGCCGGCCGCCCCCGAGCACAGCGAGGGGGAGAAGGTGGACCCGGCCCTGCCGCTGGGGAAGCAGCCGTGAGTGTCCTCGGCCCCTGCGGGAGCGCGTGCGGGAACGAACCGCCGCAGGGAGCCCGGGGGGGGGGGGGGGGCCTGGCCCACCTTGCAGGGTTATTTTGCTCCTACGTGGTTGGGGGGCTTATTAATGAAAACCTGTTTTAAAGCCTGTTGCATTTGTGCAGCGTGGAAAGCGCTCTGCATCCCGGGGCCGGGTTTCAATTCCATTCTCCCGCGTAGACAACTTCCCAGGGACGCTAGCGCCATCAGCTCCTCTCATGCCTGATCAGTTTTGCGACCCAGGTTTACCCAAACCTGTATCTCGTCTCTCCTGAGTGTGAAGCAGGATCTGGTTCAGGCCACGGAGCTCCCCGCGGTAGTGCATTAAAAGTAGTGTTTTATGGGGGCGTCTAGGGGGCTCAGTCGGTTAAGGGTCTGACTTCGGCTAAGGACGTGATCTCGTGGTTCATGAGCTGTGCTGACAGCTCGGAGCCTGGAGCTGCTTCAGATCCTGTCTCCCTCTCTCTCTGCCCCTCCCCTGCTTGCACTCAGTCTCTCTCTCTCAAAAATAAGTAAAACCGTTTAAAATTTTGTCTTAAATAATAATATCTTATGGAGCGCGGCCCTGTGTGGATCTGATTTGTGCCCCCTCACAGCTGGTTCCACGGCGCCATCACCCGTGCCGAGGCCGAGAGCCGGCTGCATCCCTGCAGGGAGGCCGCCTACCTGGTGCGGAGCAGCGAGTCGGGGAGCGGCAGGTACTCNAAATGGTGTGATTTGAAGGTGGTTCGCAGGGGTGCGGTGGCGTGGACGGCCGTGTGAGCGCGCGGGCTGGGACGCGGGGCTGGTGCTGGGCAGGTGCACCGGCGTCTGGGAGGACAGTGAGCACCTCTTACTGTCCCACGTTCGGCAGCTTCTGCCTCGACAGCTGATGTGATGTGGCCCCCCCGCCCCCCGGGGCCCCGGGGAAGTGACCCCGACCAGAAGGACAGTTTCCAGCGGGCAGCCCAGCTGTTTTATTTCCTGGTGTTTGAGACTTTAACAAATCAGGGCCCTTGATGTCGCAATGCCAGCTGTGGTTTTGATACCNGACAGAGAGGCCACTCTGGCCCGGCTGGGCTCCTGTCATGGAAATTCTCGCGGCCGCGCAGGCCCAGGGCTGCAGGATCATTGTCAGAGCCCAAAGCACTTCCTTCCTGCGGAAGCGGAGCCCCTGCAGCTTGAACAATCGGGCTGCAGGGAGAGGGGCCGGGCGGGCCTGGCAGCGCGCGGGCCAGCGGACACACGGTCCGCTGGAGTGGGACCGGCCCTCGGTGCCGACCGTCATGATGTTCATGTTCAGCCAGGGACAGACTTCCGGGGGGGGTGGAGCCTTCCTTCCTCGACCCGCGGTGGGGACCTCACCTCAGTGGCCTCCTGCCTGGGCCTC
>NW_027530010.1:759601-771848 GCF_008692635.1 Crocuta crocuta | reverse complement strand
GGGACTGGGCGGGGGCGGGGGGCTGCGCTTTTCCTTTTCCTTTTGTCTTTTCGGTCCAGCCCCTGCTGACCTGTGTGTTACGGACAAACAGCCCGAGGATGACCACCTTTAGCCGAGGTCCCGAAGCCTCGAGAGCCCCTGGGCAGCAGGACACGTCCTCTGTTTGCCTTTGCGACAGCTCCGGGCACGAGTCAGACCCTGTGTGCCCGTGACTCTGGCCGGCTCCCGCACGTCCCCTCCATTTTGTTCCGTTTCAGGACGAGTCAAGGGTGCGTCCACATCATAGTGGCCCAGACCAAAGACAGCAAGTACACGCTGGACCAGACCAGCGCCGTCTTCGGCAGCATCCCCGCCGTGGTGCACCACTACTCCAGCGAGAAGCTGCCCTTCAAGGGGGCCGAGCACATGACCTTGCTGTACCCGGTGCACAGCAAGCAGCACTGAGGGGCGGCCACGCCCTCCTCCCGCGGGGCCTGCGCCGCCAGCGGGGGCGCGGCGGGACTGCACCCCTGGGAGTTGGTGGGAAGTGAGAGTCTCCATCTAGAAGCCAAAACCTGGGATCCTAAATCCGTTCCTGACACTTGGTTACTGACCTGTTGCTTTTCTACAATAAGAAGTCGTGGTTCACCCGCTGCCTGCACTCTCTGGAGTGGGTGTTCTGTTTGGGGGGGGCGGACTCTCAGGAAAGGGGAGTCAGGAGTCCGGGAATGTTAAGGTTTTCCAAAAACGTGCTAGTTGTCTTGACAATCAACAAAAATGCAATTGGCATTTATTTATAAAAAGCAATAAAAAATGACCGTGTGGACCGGAGAGCATGGGTTACACGCCCTTCTTGGGGAAACAGATGAAGAGTGGAAAACAGTGAACAGTGGGTGGTTTGGAGAAAGCTCTGGAGCCGGGAAGATTCACAACAACTCTGACGAGATGGTGTTGGTCAGCCTTCTAAGAAAGTTTATGTTTTCTCCATCCTTGGGGACGTTTTTATCCTTATTCACAGAAGCATAAATAGGAAGGAAGATGCCCCTGATTTAAGAGTCAGCGATATAAATTAAGCCTTGGCATCACTATAATTCTGAATTCTAGAATAAAATACACAACAAATCTGAAAATTTGGAAAGCTCCACAGCCATTGTTTTATTGGATGACGACGCAGAATTTCCAGTACCTTCCGTTTCATCTTTCAGCATTTCAGTTGCCAGGGCCTGGGTGTTAATGTTTGTTCCCTAGTTCAATTGCCTTTGTATTTTGGAGTGAATGTTGAATATATACATACGCACACCTCTCTTCCTGCGTCCTTGGGGGGGACCGCCCGCACCCACCACCTGCAATGGGCCCTGGGCTGTGCACAGCAGGCCAGCTTGCGGTATAAAAATATTTCTAAAAGACCAAGGTTTCCCTAATTACTACTGCTTAAGATATTAAATTAATACTCATAGGATTGTTCTCTTTGTGGTTTACTGGGAACTTACATTGACCCTGTACTGTGAAAAAAAACCATGAGAACGGCTTCCTGTGAGGAGACCCCAGTGAATGGCCGACGGTTAGAGCCGAGTGGGTGCATCTGTGGCCGGGTTTGCGGCCTGGACATCAGAACTGGCTCCGATACATGTGCAGCGTCTTCAGGGAAAAGCTGACTTTTGTAGCTCCTTTTAAATCACGAGAAAAGCAGGTTTGGTTAGTTTTTAGGAAAGCATATCTTTCTGGATGTTATCATTCTATTACGATTTAGAGGTTAGTAAATCCTTTCTTCTTTATTCAGTTAAGGTTGTAGCCACTGGGTTGTGTGATCCTCAATTTAAAATAACTTCAGAAGAACTTTTTCTTACTGAATCTTGATGATTTTATTATGAAGAGTCTCCTGTTTTTTAAATACCAACAGAATGTTTTCAGTGTGGATTGGTTCGTGTGTGGCATCTTCGGCACAAGATTTTTTTCTAACTTTTAGCATCTACAGTTCCATTTGCACTCAACAAATATTTATTATCTTCCATATACAGATCATTTATTAAACTTATTTTTAGTTCAACATTCTAGAAGTGAAACCTTGTTTTTTACTTAAACTTAATCTACAAAATACAGTTTTCCTAATTGTAATAAATGCCAGAAAGCTTGGTACAGTTACTGTTCGTGCACAAACGGTTTCCGCTGCCCCCCCCCGGGCAACAGAGAGGAGCGTACGGCGACGGGGCATGTTGAAAGCAAGCCCGATGCGTCCTGCGTTCCGTAAGCTCCGCTCACACCTCAGCCCCGCGTTCTCTGCCCAGTCGCGTTACTTTCTGCTGTGCTGGGAAGTGGAGACGCGGGTTTGCAAGTGGTCCGGCTACTGCAAGCCACACGGGGGTCGTAACAAGAAGGAACGGGGTGAGTCAGGAGGCGGCCAAGCCGCTGGGCTCTCCCCAAGGCTGGGACCCAGCTGAGGAAAGTCAGGGGCACCTCAGGCCCTGGAAACGGTTCGGCCCAGCGAACTGTCGCCCGCGGCCTCCTGGGGTCGGGGGCGGCCCCTGGGCCAGCGGACCTGAAACCCTGTGACACGGTTCTGCTCTGGGCTCTGCGTGCTTGGTTTTTTTGTCATTTTGTCTTGATACCAGTACTTTGCTGTGCTCTCACCCTTCTGTGTTACCTCTGCGTCCCAGGGTAGTTTCTGATTCCTTCTAAAGAGGATAATGTCCTAGCCAGTCTGTGCTCCCTTGCCTTGAACGTGGCATCCAGGCTTCGCCCATCTGGGACGCTTCTCCATCACTGTTCCGTTTTAAAAATGCTCTGCCCAGGTTACCAGGTGAATCTAGTTCTTCCATTTCAAGCCTACAGGACATTTCTTTTTATTTTGCCACCATAGCTGTTCCGATCAGGATGGATTTCGACCAGCGAAGTGGCAATATTTAAATAAGTGGGAGTGAAATCATGGAGTGATGTTACCGTGTGGATAAACAGGAAAGTATTGATCTGCCGCCTCTCCTGGGGCGAGAAGGGTCCTTTGAAGTTTTTCAAAGTACTTTCTTAAGTGTTTAAAAAAAGAGCCTTTATTCTTTGCTGAGTCATCACTGGCCTCTGCCAGAGGATGGGGACATGAGCAGAAGTTGCTGGGACAGATGGGGGAAGAGTCCTGATTCATTAATTGGATTATTTAACCATTACTACTCTGTTAATGGCCCTTGTTAGTAAATCCTAACCCTTGATTTGGAAGAACTGAGCATCTGAGATATTCTTTAGTTTCATTTTAAGCAAGGGCAGCCTTGGGGCGCCTGGGTGACCCAGTCGGTTAAGTGTCCGACTTCGGCTCAGGTCAGGATCTCCCGGTTCGTCGGTTCGAGCCCCGCGACGGGCTCTGTGCTGACAGCTCAGAGCCTGGAGGCTGTTTCAGATTCTGTGTCTCCCTCTCTCTCTGCCCCTCCCCTGCTCACGTTGTGTCTCTCTCTCTCTCTCTAAGAAATAAATAAAAACATTGAAAGATTTTAAAAATAAAATAAACAAGGGCAGCCTTTCTGTTCTATTAAAATATCCTTTTTTTTTTTTTAATTTTTTTTAATGTTTTATTTATTTCTAGGAGAGAGAGAGAGACAGCGTGAGCAGGGGAGGGTCAGAGAGAGAGGGAGTCACAGACTGAAGCAGGCTCCAGGCTCTGAGCTGGCAGTCAGCACAGAGCCCGACGCGGGGCTCGAACCCACGAACCGCGAGATCATGACCCAAGCGAAAGTCAGACGCTCAACCGACTAAGCCACCCGGGCGCCCCTAAAATATCCTTTTTTAGTCACAGGTCCGTGCCTCATGTTTCCTTCTGTTTAGGGGACAAGGAAGAGTCTACCTCCCGGTTCCCTTCTCCGCCACGTGCACGGGTTCGTGACCCGTGTTTGGTGTCTGCCCCACAGATGTGTCTCGACCCTTTGCGGGCTTCTCCTTTCGGTGAGCAGCACAGTTTTGGCCTCAGTCTTCATCCTGGCCTCTGGCCTCTGCGCCCGTGACCCCACGACCGTGTGCAGAGACGGCGCGTGCCCGCCGCCTAGCGGAGGGAGAGCAAACTGCGGGCGGCCGGCCCCGCGGCCAGAGAGGATGTGCTGCCGTGGCCACCCCGAAACGCGGCCTTTTCTGCGGAATCGGTGAATGCGGGCTGACGCGCAGCCCCGGGCGGGCGTGGACGTGGTTTAGAGCCCGGGCCGCGCTGTACTGAAGATGCAGACGGGCACTTCCTGTGTCAGGTTCTTGACGGCCTGGCTGCCTTGGGGGCTTTACCATCTCCGCAGAACTAGTAGGTGCTTGTAGCTTTTGAAAATGTTGTCAGATTGTACGTGACCCCAGTGCCTGTGCGTAGCACATTGTCACTTATGCCCGAGAGACTGTAAAACCCCGGGACGCAGGGCAGCAGCCCTCCTGAAGGTTTACGCTCAGATGCCACTTGAATAAACGCTGTTCCAAGAAAATCAGTGTCTTTGCTCCTGGATTAGTTCGGAGAATCCCCCACTTTGAAAGTGCTTCCTGTGGTGAGAGCCGCGGCCCGGGTCACCTGCGGTCACCTGCGGTCATCGCCGCCCTGCTGCCTGCCTCTCCGGTGCCTGGCCGGGCGGCGTGAAGCCTCACCGCCTCCTCGGCTTCCTGTGCGTGGACGGCTGTGGCCTGTGGCCTCACCTCTGACTCAGCTGCTGTTACTCATACAGGTGCCCCTGTCCCACCATGGGAGGTGATGCTTCAGTCTGTCATGAAGCTTGAAATCTGTAACTTTTTAACCGTGTACCAGGAGATTCTGATCCCACGATGCTGAGCACTCCCTGCGGAAGGTGCTGTTTAGAGTAAGTGCCAAGTACGTTCATTGAGGTTCTAGAAGAAGGCTGCGTAATGAGTCCTTCAGGATCAATTTTTTAAAAATTTATTTCTGAGAGAGAGAGAGAGACAGCGTGAGCAGGGGAGGGTCAGAGAGAGAGGGAGGCACAGAATCTGAAACAGGCTCCAGGCTCTGAGCTGTCAGCACAGAGCCCGACGCGGGGCTCGAACCCACAAACAGTGTGATCGTGACCTGAGCTGAAGTCGGACGCTTGACTGACTGAGCCCGCCAGTCACCCTTCAGGGTCAAATTTTTAATTCCCATTGAACACTCGCAGTTGGCCACCTGGCGGAACGAGTGCCTATCGTGTTTCCGCATCTCTGTGTAACAGGAGAGGAAGTTCGTGTGGAGAAATGTTCAAGCGCGCCCTCCCCCCGGCAATCAGAGTGAAGGTTTTTGGGATCCAGGTTGAACACGTGTGTAAGAGCCCAGGCTTTGGCTCTTGTCAGGTTCTGACCCTGTGAAAGGCCAAGGTGAGGAACAGGTGTGCTGCGGAAGTGCTTTCATGCTGCCTCTCGCTCTAATCCTGTGCAACTTGCTGAGCCAGGTGGGGGCCTGTTTCCAGATCAGCGATCAGCACACCCGGAAGCCTCCAGCAGCTCGTCCTGGGGGTCACGGAGTTGGGCGCCGCCCCAGCCTGCTCACCACGCCTGCGCCCTCCCGCGGAGAGACCCCCCCCCACGTTGAAGAATACAACCCGATGAGGTGAGAGGTGGCAAGCTCACCGTGTGGTTTTAGTTAACAAGTGAAAAATAAAGTTAAAAACACAACAGCCAAGAAGTGGAAGCCCACGTGCCCACGGACAGACCAGCAGATGGAACAAAACGTGCTCACAACACAGAATGGAATATTCAGCCTTAAGAGGAAGGAAACGCGGCCCCGGGATGCGGCCGGGTGGCCTGGAGGGTGCTCTGCGAGTGAAACGCCAGGCACAAAGGGGAAGTGTGGTAGGGCCGCGCGGGTGCGACGCACCCAGTCCAGTTCGCAGGGTGCAGGGGACAGCGGGCCCCGGGGAGGCTGTTTACACAACAGTGCGAATATACTTAACACCACCAAGCTGCATGCTTAGAAAGGGTCCAATGGAAATTTTTATTCTGTGTCCTTTGCCGCAGGGGATAAAACCAAAAGCAATGCCAGCCTGTTAGACATCCAGACACCAGCGAGTTCTCTCCCCTGTGTGAGCCGCGTGGGCTCGGGCCGGGCGGTGGGAATCGGGTTGAGGTATGGTCTCCGCCCTGGACAAGCCCGTGCTGGGTCTAGTGGGCTGGCTCCCAGGGCCTGTCCCCTCCGCCCCTTGGGAGAGGCTCTACGCGCGGGACCGGTGGTCTGAAGCCTGATGATCAGCCTGCTATCAGCTGTTGAGGGGACCGGGTCTGCGGCGTGCGGATCGCCGCTTCCAGAACCCGCACGAGCACCACAGTTCCGTCCCCCGCGCTGCGAGCTCGCGGACGAGCCACCGCGCCATCGTGGTTCCGGCTTACATGCATCCTGCGTGGAATTGTCTTAAGGATTCAGCTTGCCTTCTGATTTCTGGTCATCAACAGGATTCCTGGGCTGGACTAATTGAGGGAGAAATCGATCACTTGTGCACGTGAAGCTAATTAGTTCATCAGGGCATCAACCAGCATGATGCCCACAAGCGTGGCTCTGGTTTCCGTTAATGATAAAGACATGTTTGTACTCACGTTGGACTGTTGTAAATGCTGTGTTTGCAAGTGAAACATTCCCCTGAAAATCCTTGCGTTTTTTAAATGGAGAACGTCAGGCCTTGGGGACGCGCGGGCTCCATCAGAGCCTCATCGCCAACTTCGTCTGACCTACGGCCGCACCTGCTCCTCACGCCGAGTGACCTTCACACACAGCACAGCCTGGCTGAGCCAGTCCCAGATGCGGGGTAAGTGTTTAATGTTGTAAAAACACACATGCTCATGAAAACAAATGCGTACAAGGAAAAAGGAGGGTGTCTGCTGTCTATCCGTGACTTCCTGATGCTCCTAAAACCTCCCAGAGCTGCTCAGCTAGCGCCTGTGCAGGCCTGACCGGCCTCTCCCTGCGAAGCTGCTGTCCGCCTGTGGCTGTCCGCCTGTACCCCTCCACCAGGCTGGCCGCCCACTCCTGGGGACAGCATCAGATCGTAACTGCCGTGTCCCCCAGCGCCCCCATGTCCCCGCACCCAGCACCCTGAGGAGCACCCCCCTCCGCCCCCCCCGTACCCTGCAGCCAGCACTGGGGCTCAGGACATTTTCCTTGACGGAGCCTCAACCATCCAGAAAGCGCCACTGTTTACAGCGTGCCCATCATCCCTCTGGAGGGAGTGGGTGTAGCAAGGCTTCAAGGATGGAGGATTTCAGGGAAGCTCATCCAAGTGTGTGCGCAGGAAGCGCAGGAGAAAAGAACTCGTGCACACAGACTTCGGAGTTGAGCGCCGGTGTGGACTGGGGGGCGCGCTTCCATTTGGTTTCTGACCAGGGTCGTCAGCAGTGAGGACCTGGCTGTCGTTCCCCCCACCTGCTCACAGGACAGGTGTGACAGCCTCATGCGGAACCCAGGTCTCTGGCCCTCGGGGTGAGTGGGCCAAGCCTCTGCCCGGAGCAGGGGGTGGAAAGACAGATGCATCCAGGTGGTCGCCGGGCCTGAGGGCCCCGCCACGTGGGGAGGACTCAGCAGGCCAGGCTTGCGGCCTCATCCAGGCTGCACCCTAGCCTGGAGTCCCGGACCGCGGCCGGCCCCCCCACCCCCCACCTCCGTCGCAGGCCGGCGACACACTCCCCTGCGGCACCACCAGGCCCAGAAGGAGCATCCTGTGGTGAAGCACCTGCCGCGTCACGAGTCACGGGTGGCAGGCCTCCTGCTGCGGGCTTACTAGGTCCTCCCACCACGGGCGGCCGTGCAATTCCCGGTGGCCAGTGGGGCTGCTGCCGGCCCTCCCTGCTGCCCGGGTTGTGTCCCCAGGTACCACCACACGTGGCCACAGAGACCCCCCCCCCCGGCCATGCACAGACAAGGCTCTTGTGGGTCAGCGTCTGGGGCTGGAGTCGGCCTCCTCCTACCTTCAGACCCGTCCCTGGACACGATGGGCCGGAGGGCACCACGGCCTGAAGCGTGAGGCCCCCCAGCACCTGCCTCCTGCTAGAACTGGCTGCGTTCCGGTCACCCCTGGGGCCCCCGGGGACCACCTTCCTCAGAACCACTGGGGCCGTGTTTACCTTTCTGCACCCACATCACACCCTCCCCTGGAGCCCCTGCAGCACGGCGGTGCTGGTCCCCGAGCCGCTGCGGGGGTGTCTGGGGCCCCCGAGCCGCTGCGGGGGTGTCTGGGGCCCCCGACCTGCTGCGGGGGTGTCTGGGGCCCCCGAGCCGCTGCGAGCAGGTGGACACGGGGTGCCATCTGCACCCCAGCCCCTCCCTCACTCTTGCCAGGCACAGACTCCAGGAAGTCACACTTACAACACCAAATGTTTCAAAATCCCTGTTGCACACACAGAAACCTAAAGCCCAAAATAGAGCAGGAGTGTCTTCCTGACGAATCCCGTTCTATTCAAACGGCCTCCGTGACTCAGGAGGCTGTGAGTCCCGGCGGCTGCGTCTGAAGTTCCCTTAGAAAACAGCCTTAACCGAGTGTCACATGCATCTGCGGCATGAACGTTTCAGGATTTTACTGAAAAAGTTCTATTCATGTGTTGGACTGTCGCCTAAAACTGTTGTTATGAAACAGAACACGGGTGAGGTGCCGTTTTGTCCTAAGCGACACATTTGCAGAAGGCAGGGACTCCTGCGAGGAAAGCGTGGCCCGGCCCGTGTCCGGAGATGGTGCGGGGCTCACGTCCCCGACCGTCACTGCCTGTGCACAGCCGCACGGCCAGCGCCCGGGCTGCCACCGCGCAGGCTGGGGGCCTCGGTAAGTGCGCGACTCTTCATCTCGGGATGGTGAGTTCCAGCCCCATGTGGGGTGTATAGATGGCTTTAAAAAAAATTTTTTTTTTTTTAATTAAAATCAAGCAAGCAAGCTCGAGGCCTTTGAAGTGCACACAGTTGGCGGCTTCCTGCCTGTGGCTGATGCTGCTCGCGGACACCGAGAAAGGCCTGGCGTCCCTCCTAAGCGGCTCTTCCAATAACTGCGTGTCCTCAGCCTTCCATCCGAGACTCGCCTGCTGCTGGCCCGGGTCTCGCAGAAAAGAGCATGGCGACTGTGCGTCATCCTGACAGGGACGCCTGGAGAAGACCGGGCACCCCCCCCACCTGCTGGGCGCACAGCCCAGCCACTCGCGGGCGTCGGCTTCCTGTGGTGCCTTCTGCCAGACAAGGACCAACCTCAGAGGAGATGGTGGCGCCCTGGAGGCAGTGGGCCGGGCAGGCGTGGCCCGAGGCTCCCCTCTGGGCGCCCCAGGGGGCCTCCACTCGCGCAGTCTCTGGGCTCCGCGCCTGGTGCTGCTGACACGCAGGAGCCACGTGACGGCTCTCATCTGCTGGGAGGGTGGGGGGCCGGCTGTGGGCCCGGCTTTTCCTGCCAAAGTCCCTCTTCCAGAGGCGACAGTGTCAGGCTGCCGCTCGGGAGGCCACGGTTGCCTTTGTGGTGCCGCTCACACCCCCTGTTTGATAAACAGTCTCCTGATGAGTAACGGCCCACCCTCTTCCTTCCCTGCACGCCTGACCCCCCGCCGTGATGGTAAACGTGGCACAGGCACCCACGCCCTGCCGGAAACCCCAGGATTCATTTTGGGAAACGCTTTTACAATTAAAGTCTTTCGAGAAACTGCTATTGTTTCTTGAACTTATCTGATTCCTTCTGGAGGGAACTCGGTCCCGCCTGGGGCTGGGGCGCCAGTGGCTCTGCTTGGCTTCAGGGCCTGTGTCCCCCTCCCATCAGCAAGTCCTTCCGCTACGCAGCCCGGGGCCCAAGGCATGACTGCATCTCAAGCATGTTTGTAGAAATTATTTATTTCAGGCATTTACAATTTTCACTTTAAATGCAAAACAGCTGATAAAAAAATATTGGAAAACATCACACTGACCCTTTGGCCCACATACAGACGTGAGCATTTGGTATTTGCTTTCAGGTAATCAGGTAAAAAGTAGACACAAAAATTAAAACTATTATTTCTCTCTCAAAAAGCCACACGTTGCAAAGCTGAGGTATTTTATTAACAGATACGTGACCCCGTCCGAACGCGGGTNCGGCGTTCCCGGATGACCGCCAAGGTTGTCATAGAGACTGGCACTGCCACCGCCACACCGAGGACCTTCGGGGGACGCGTGGGGCGTCTGGCCCGGAGCCTGAGCCAGCTGGCCGCCGTCCAGCAACAGCCCCGCTGCCGGCTGCCTGGTGGGGAAGGGCCGCCCGGCGCCCCCGCCCCACCTGACACCTGTCAGCCTCTCCCCACAGTGGGCCAACCTTCAGCGCCGCTGACGAGGCGACGCAGCTCCGCCGGGCACGAGCTTCGTGAACATTCCGCAGGAAACCCCCCGTCACGAGCACTCCTGCCCGCGCCGCGGCTCCGTGCACCACCAGGCGGGCTCGCGGCGCGGCTGAGGACGGCGGCCGTCCGCAGGGCGCAGGGGTCCCGGGCCCAGAGCCCGGCAGACAGGAGGGCGCGGCCCCCTCCGAGCAAGGAGCGCTCAGTCCCCAAGGGCTCTGGAGACACACCCGGGGCCATCCCCGGGCGTTTCAAAAAGATTTTCATTAATGCTACAGGAATTACTGACCACGTTAACTCAGACCTTGAACCAGCGTGTTTTCAACTTTCCCCACCCGGCAGCGTGGGCGGTCATTTCACACGTGACCGCGTGGCGGGTGTGGGGCGAGTGACAGGGACCGGAGGCGCCGAGAAAGCTCCGCGGGGGCACCTGTGCGCACTGAGCGGGGCCCACGACCCAGAGAAAAGCACTCCTCCCTCATTCACACTAGCTTATACAGAAGTCAAGGGAAAAAACCCTCTTCAATACAAAAACAAAGTAAAGAATAAAAAAGGCAGTTTCAGGACAATAATAACGAAAGTGCGAACGGCGTGCAGAGCGGAGCCCAGGGGTCTCTGGGTCTGGATTTCCGCCCCCGCCCGCGGCCCGGCCTCCCTGTTCCCCTGTCACAGCACTTCTGCCGTTCTCAAAGAAACATGACCGAAAAACAACAAAAAAACCCCGCCAGCCTTCCGTCAGCCTAAGACCTGTTGTCTACACAGCAGCAGGGCCTCGAAGCTGCGGCGGAACCGTGGGGAGACGGCCGCCCGCCGGGCAACACGCCCATTTCAGCGCCGCCGCCCGCCAGGTGCTGCTGGTGGTTTTTCTAAGAAGGGAGCCTGCGAGAAAATTCTGTGGTTCGGGAAGTTTTCAGCCGCGGTTACGAGGCTGACTGTGATCACGGCTTCGTCCTGGGACAGGCCACGCTGCCGAGGGCACCCGCGGGGGAAACCACGAGCACCCTTGTCACGGCCGCGGCTCAGCTCCCACCCCAGCTGAGCTGAGCCCGATTCAAGGAACCTTAGAAGGACCGCAGAGCCGACCGCGACGAGCCAGTGCTGCCCCTGCCCGAGGTGGGGGGCTGGACGGCGCACCCCCGGGGCGGCTCAGAGGGGAATGGCTGCTTTCCCCCGAGTTCAACGAGAGGCAGACGGCGTTGGACAGAGAATGAAACCTGACTCTGCTTGAAAAGGAAAACTCTTTTCCCCTCCCTTTCGCCGCCACTGTTTTGTGCTGAACGACGTCCCTGTCCTTCTGCCCAGGTTGCTCGTTCCCGCCACCGAGCGGACGCGGGCTCTCCGCCCTCAACATCAAACAGCAGTTCTCTGAAAAAACAAGTTAAAATACATTCTTGCCGGTTCTTTTTGTCTTTTCACATAAATATTATCTTCCCCTGTTTCTNGTGGGCGGGGGGGGGGCCGGGCCCCCTGGGGGGCAAGGAGGCCTGTCCCCACTACCCGCCCCTCCCTTCTGTCCCCCTGAAGTCCTCGGGTCCAAACAGGGCCGGGGAGCTCGGGCAGCCACCCGCGCTCAGCAACACGCCAGCGAGAAAGCACGTACGATTCCGTTTCCAACCACCAGGCCCTGAGACGCTCTTCGACCCGTGTGTGCAATTTCCAGGTGTGGGGAAGGCAGACGACTGCTCCTCCCACCCTCAGACCTGAGAAGACTGACTTGCGAAGGCACTTGGGATTCGAGCCGAGAGGTGGCACCGTGCAGGGCGCCGGGGGCCGGCACGGGCGTCTCCCCACCTGCCGCAGCTTGNGGCCAGGCAGGCCAGGCCCGCACCCCCACCGGCTCTGCTCACCTGAGTGTCCGGCACGGTGGCCTGACACACCTGAGTGCACTCTGGCCCCGGTGAGGCATCGGGGAAAGGGCGCTTCCCAGACACAACCACCTCTCCCTTCCGGGCAGAGGCAGCAAACTGGCTCCCGGAAGCCACGCACCTCCCTCCCTCGAGGCCGCCGGCCGGAGAGGCCG
>NW_027530010.1:755675-759517 GCF_008692635.1 Crocuta crocuta | reverse complement strand
CGGGGGCGGCCGGCCCGGCCCCTGCCGGCTATCTGGGGAAGAAGTAGTCTCTGTTGCTGATGTCGTAAGGGCTCCGGGGGCCCGTGGCATCTGGCTGGCTGGGGCCCGGCGTGTGGTCAGACCCACAGCTGCTGGGGGACACTGGCGGAGAAATGAGGGGGACCAGCACCGGCCTGGGCTGGGGCCTCTCGGGGACCAGCTGCCCCTGCGAACACGGTGGCTGCGTGCGTGGCTGCGTGCCGGCCTTGCCTTCCTTCAGGGCATGCAGCTTCCACGTCCTCTTGAACCTTCATGAAGACACAAAGACAAAGCACACGGCTGTTCAGCGGCCCCGTGAAGAACCCGAGCGAGAAACTCGAGCGGCGAGCTGCCCCGCGGCCAGGCGCGCGGCTTCCTGCTCAGGAGGCTGAGGCCCACGCGCTCCGTCACGGGGACTTACATGATGCTCTGAAGAGCTGAGGTTTCAAACACACTCCAAAAGACACGTGCGTACCATCGGTCCCATTTACAAATGGGGAAACTGAGGCACACGTGGCCATGAGTGTCCCTTTATAGCACTAAGCACATAAAGGACTCTGTTCCACAGGCCGCCCAGGGGTACACACCAGGGGTCCCAAATCCATCTCCTTGGAAAAGACCGGAAAGAACATGGGCCTGGGGGTCAGGCTCCGGCCGGCGGGGCAGCCGCCATTCAGCAGGGGCGGGGCCGCCCCCCCCTCCACAGCCCTGCTCGCCTGGGCTACTCTGGCCACGAGGACGAGTCTGCACAGACCCCGCCATGGGCACCGCCGGGCACAAGTGACTCATCTGACAACAGGAAGAGATAGCATCTCTGATGAGCGCCTCCCTCACGCTGCTCCGCGCTGGCCCGCAGCCAGGGCCCGGGCCCCAGAGAGCTGCTCGCGGGCCAGAGTCTCCAAAGGAGTATCAGGGCCCTTCCTGAGGGCCCCCCGACCACGCGGCCACCGCCCTGCCCCCTTCTGTCGCCTCCCCCAGCCCCACCTGACGTCAGCTGCTCCAGGAAGGGCCTGGAGGGAGGCGGGGAACCAATGTCAAAAACAAGGTTTGGGGTTTTTCCTTGGGTTTCTTTTTATATCAACAGGCTATTCCTGCTCTGGTGACGATACATCATTGATAGTTGGCTCCAACCGGCCACTGGCTGCTAGCCTGCTATCCAAATGGAATAAACAATCCGCAGAACGTTCCCGGGGGCCTCGCCGTTCAGGCAGCGGGCAGGGAACGCAGTGGGGCCCTTGGGTGGAATTACCCTCCCTCAGGGGAGCGCCGACAGCGCGCATTACACTGTGCATTTCAAAATACTCAGCCCTCTGACCCAGGAATTCCATTTCCGAGAAAACAGCCCAAGGAAATAGCAGAGCTGTGGGAAAAGCGTTCTGCACAAAGATGTCTGACACGGCGTCGTCCGTGAACGCAAAGCCACCTGGACGCCCAGCGAAGGCGGGGGGAGCGAGCGGGGCACAGCCGCCCGCCGGCCACTGGGGGAGGCGATCGTGCGCAGGAGTGAAATGATGCGGGAAAAGTGCTGCTGTCACAGCTGAGGCTAAACTGAACAGGCAGGACTCAGCTGTGGACACAGAGTCGTCACGGCCCCGAGAACAGAGCCGAGAAAGACGACCAGGACACGCACGTAACGCCGAGTGCCTGACGGACGCGGACCGCACGGCTGTGCGCTGCCCGGGCGCGAGCTCGTGGGCCTGGGGCCGTGGGCACCGCCCCGCGTGGGCTACACTCGGACCACATTCCCGCTGAGAACGCAGAGAGGCCGTCTTCGGCGGATGCGGGGTTTTCCCCTCCTTCCTTCCCTCTGTCTCCAGGTAGCAAACAACCAGCACAATCTGTTTTAAAGTCTCTACTGACGGTATTTAACCCACACGGAAGGCAGCGTCTGACCTCTTTTTTTCCAAAGCAACTAACTGGGTGGGTAACGGAGAAAGAGGAGCTTTTCTGCATTTGAAATACTTTGAGTGAATGAGACACCTTCTAAAAATCCCTCAGCTCAAAGGGCCTGCGGTAGCGGCCGGCCCGGGTGCCCAGGGCGGGCACTGCTCCGGCCTGAGCGGGGGTCTGAGCGGGCGGGGGCTAGAGAGGGCGGGGTCCGGGGGGGAGAACGAAGCTGAGCGGCCAGACCTCGCGCACCTGAGCCGCCACCTGTCTGACACATTTGGGCATCCTGTTTTAGGACCAGGTTCTGCAGCTAACGGAGAGATTGTTAAACGTTTATAACAACGGTCACTCTTTTAGACAAGTGACCCAGTGAGAAGGGACACACGAGCCACCCACCACACACAGCCACTTCCGTGACCCAGGGCACCAGGAGCACCCCCGGCCCCCACCGTGGAGGTGGGGAAGCAGGTGGTTTTAAAACATGGGATGAGGGGCGCCTGGGGGCTCAGGTCGTGATCTCACAGTCTGTGGGTTCAGGCCCCGCGCCGGGCTCTGTGCCGACAGCTCGGAGCCGGGAGCTGCTTCAGATCCTGTGTCTCCCTCTCTCTGCCCCTCCCCCGCTCGCACTCTTTCTGTGTCTCAAAAATAAACATTAAAAAAATGTTTTTTAAAAAAAGAAAGAACTGGCCTGTTTCCAAATAAATCTGCCTGATACAAGAGAAGACGGAGAGTCTCCAGGCGGGGATGTAAGTTACTGACGTGTTCTCAGCACAAGGCCGTGTGGCCGCTGGCAAGGGCCCAAGCGCCAACCCCAGGTTAGCAAACAAGGTTTAGGACGGACGGGCGGTGGGTTCCCAGCCTGAGGCTTCTCAGGCAGCGGCGGCAGCACGGGAGACGGTGCTGCTTGTCAGCGAGGCCACCAGCCAGGACGGCCGGGCGCAGGTCAGCCACAGCAGGCTGGCGGCAGGCAGGCAGGCGCGGGGGCACGGGCTCTAGCCCTGGCTCCGGGGCAGGGTCGCCTCACCTCTTGGGCTGCTTCCTCATTTGTAAAAGTAACGAACCTGCCTAAGCAGCTGTGAAGGCCGCATTCAGAGAGCATGAACTTGGGTCTGGATCCCGGCAGACACCATCCCCCACGCTCCCCCAGCTCCAGCCTCCCGGGGACGAGGGAGGCCCCATGACCTCACCGCAGGGTGTAGGGGGTACGGCGGGCGGCGGGAGGGGGCGGCGCGCTGCAGGGCCCCTCTNGCCCTGCGCCAGGTGTCCTGGTGGACACGACCCTGCGGCGTCACTAGACCACTGTGGTGCCACGGCTGCTTCTGAGACTCGGCAGAGGCCCCAGGAGCTTGGGGATCGCTCACCCCGACGCCCCCTCCCGGTCACCGGCGACAGCCCAGATGGCCGCACACCAAGCAGGAGGGAGGAAGACGGGCTCCAGGTGCCTCTGCGCTTGTCCAGACACAAGAGAGCCTCCCTGGACCTCAGCACAGGCAACACCGCGAGCTCCCGCTACGGCCACGAACACGCCTCCTGCCCTGGTGCCCGGCCCGGGTGGCGAGGCCGTCGGCTGCCTGGTGGGAGACGGAGAGTGAAGGGCATGGTGGCCTGCTGTTTCCAGACCACAGCTGGGGTGCCAGGCCACAGCGTGACCCCTGCAGGCCCCTCGGGCTCCCCGGGTGTAGACCTCCACGGTGCCACCCCCACGGCGTTCTCACCACGCCCGCACGTGGCTCCTGCAGCCCCAGGGCCTGACGCGTCTTTCCCGTGTCCCACGAACCCCAGGCCCTCCCTCTGCCTCCATCAGCACGGTTCTCGGGCCCCCAGTGCGGCTACACACAGTCCCATGTTGGAATTGCACAGGGACTGCCCGGGGCTGACCCGCGCCCCTCCACACGCCCTGCCCTCACCCACACGCTGTCCACATGCCTGTCGTCTCC
>NW_027530010.1:727970-755486 GCF_008692635.1 Crocuta crocuta | reverse complement strand
GGGCCCCCGCCACACAGCCGGCTGCTGAGGCCGGAGACCTGAGTGCACCCCTGCCTCTCCTCCTCCTCAATCACCTGTCTTCAAGTCTCGTCAGTTCTTCCTCTAAGGTGCATGCCAGCCCCCAGCCCCAGCTCACNAATGCCAGCGCACAGGAGCGTTCCGAAGGCCAGGCTCCCCCCCGCCACCAGGAAGGTGGGCAGCGGCCCCGCAGACGAGTTGTGCACTAGGAGAAAGGAGACAGGGAGGAAGGGCAGAGCTGGCGCCCCGGGCGGAGCTGGCTCTCGGGCCCGCACACCGCGACCCCAGGGCCCCAGGCCTCGGCGAGGGAGGCGCCTGCGGCTCAGGGCCACGGACGCCCACTCACCATGGGAGCAGCTGAGCCAGCGGCCGTGGGCCTGTCCCCCAGGGCACAGGGGGCGCAGGGCCTGGAGGCCGTGGGGGCCCCGTCGACGGCAGCCCCACTAAGGACGAAGTCAGGGGCTCGGGCAGATTCAATCAAGCTTCCTCCATGGGGGTGTCGCCTGTCACCCCACTTGGTCCTCAGGCCACAGCCACGTGGCCCTCACCTGCCCCTCGTGTGCCGCGCTCCCGCTCCCCGGGGCTCCCCCTTCCCTCCCAGAATGCTCTGGGAAGTCCTCAGCTGTCCAGTCCCGACCAGACAGGGCCTCGCGAGAGGCGAGGCCGCTTCCCTGGTGGAGCGACCCGGCTCCAGGCGCCCCTGCGGGAACCTCTCCAGCCCCAGCTGCAGACTGAGCCCCTGCAGCGGGGCCACCAGTGCGCTTCCCACTGTGACGCCCGCCTGCCCACGCAGAGCCGCCAGACCGCCGGCGCCCAGGCTCCACGCTCCCGGGCTGAGCACGCAGACCCCCGTGGCTTCCAGGCTCCGCCGGGCGCGTCCACCTGACGCTCCCCGCTCCCCGCGGCCCCTGGACGCGCCTCCCAGGAGCCCAGGCCAGACACTGGCTGCAGGACGGGTCTCCCCAAGCTCGGTGGAGACGGCCGTTTAACAGAGGCAGCGATTGGCTTCCTCCCTGACTTTGGTATTTGTTTTTTCCCTCATTCAACAAATATTTAGTGAATATCTATCAATAGAAAGCTTTGTTCTAAGCCACAGGGATACAGGATGACAGAAAAGCTCCTGCCTTCCTGGATCTTACATTCTAATCAAGAGAGAGACAAGCAAATAACTATGTCACGTGACCTTAGCAGGAAGGAGGGCAATGGTGAAAAGTAAAGCAGAGGAAGGTCAAGGAGTGACGGTGGGCGAGGGGGGGGCAGGGGCGGGCGGGGGTCCGTCAGATGCGGAGGCTCTGAGCAGAGATCTGGCTCCGTGAAGGAGCTGGCCAGGCCAGGGGAAGAGCCCTCAGGCAGAGCAAGCAGCATGTGCAAAGGCCCGGAGGTAGAGAATGTGAGCACAGTGACAGGGAGAGTGGACAAGGCGAGGTCTGAGACGGGTGCCTGACCCCACAGAGACCGGAGCCTGGATGTGTGATTGCACAGCCCCTCTGGCTGCTGGTTGGAGAGGGTCTGTTGGGGGTTAGGAGGAAAAGCTCGGTGACCCGCACCAGCTCCTCAAGTCCTGCGAGAGGAGAGGCAGTGGTGGCAGAGGGGAGGGCTGAGGGACTGCCCTGAGGGCGGGTAGAAGAGGAAGCGTGCCCGACCCCCACCCCGAGCAGCCCAGCGAATGTGACGCCAGTTACCGAGATGAGGAGGGCAGAAAAGAACAGGGCTGGAAAGGGCAGGAGGCATTAAGTGTTCGGTTTCCAGCGTAATTGTGAGATTTCCAGTGGGTGTCAGACCAAGGGCACACGCCCACCGGGCCTGGGGCAGGGAGCCTGGGCCATCGCCACGCCATCCACGGACTGACGGATGGCCTTCCATTCCCAGAGATGGGGCTGGAGGAGCTCCCCGAGGCCCCTCCCCCACAGCAGCCCCTGAACCGCGCCATCCCCCCCCACGGCACCTCCTCCGGGAACGTTCTGTGATCCCGACTGGACATGCCCTCACACGTCTCTGAATTCCACTCGCTTTACCTATGCCTCCGCTTTAGCCAACCCACGCTGCCCTCCATACGCTTACCTGACCACCACTGCAGATCCTGGGAGGGAGGGGAGCCTTCAGCACCCCCCAGCCCCCAGCTGTGGCGCCCCAGGGAGTCAGCAGCCCCCCCAGCCCCCAGCTGTGGCGCCCCAGGGAGTCAGCAGATGTGTCCCAGGTGCACTACGGCCCCCAGCTGCAGGGCCGGCAGCCGGGATGGGGCCCGGGCAGGGACCCCACAGAGAGCCAGGAGCGTCAGACGGAGCTGCCCCGGCGCTGTGGCTCGGGCCTAACGCCAGGAGCCCCGTTCGTACGGTGGGCCCGGGGTCCTTCCTCACGCTGGCTGGCTGCCCTGGGCTTGCAAGTACACGGAAGCCGCAGCACTGACATCAAGGCCCCCAGAGAGCTCCCCCAGCCTGCATCCTTCCCAGACTCCAGCCATTCGCATTCTGGGCGAACTGGGGCACATGGCACGGATGTGCGCTGCTCTTCTTACGGCCCCTCAGCGAGCGCGAGTGAACGACCTCAGACAGGAGCAAAGCAGCAGGGGAGCCGGTCGGTCCCCACGTGTCCCCTTTGGCAGAAGGCCTGCCGACACTTTGAATTAGAAAGGACTTGATGCAGGAAGTCCCCTGTGCCCCTGAGGTCACCGGAGTGTAAACGTGCCCAGTCCTTACCTGGGAGGCTGGTCGCATTTGCAGAATCTCGCAGGAGATGATTTTCGCTGTCTCCACTGGTGGTCGGTGCCTAAGACGGAGATCCCCTGTGAGCCCGTTTCTGCAGAGCCCACCGCCATCGGGCCTCCGCCTCCGCCCTCCCTGGTCCGTCCACGGCGTCCTTCCCTGTTTCGGGGACCTCTCTGCTTCTGACCTGCGCCCTCCACGTCGGCACCGCGACTTGCATGATTTGTATCCACACCTCGCCTACCCGACGCAGGGCTTCCCCAGCTGCCTCTCCCACAGCCTGGGCACAGACCTCCCCCCGCGGGGGCTCCAGGGACAGGCTACAGCGGCGCCGCCCCCACGCCCCACGCCAGGTGCCGCCATCTCCTGCAAACCCGCGGGCCAGAATCCTGGACCCCCACTTACTAACCCTGTGACCCTGCACAGACTCTGTAACCCCCGTGGGCGTCCGTGTCCCTCCCTCACAGGCACCACCTCAGCTCTGAACCCCGGCTTCCGTCAGGACCGAACAAGACCAGAGGAACGAGGCTCAGTGCCAAGCACATCTGGGCTGGCGCTCAGCCCGCNCCCCCCCCCCCCCGCCCCCCGGCCACAGAGCACAGGCTGCACCGGGACCTTCTGCTGGGGCCCAGGCAGCCCGCGTCGGCCGCGTGTAAGGTGCGAGGCCTGGGCCCCGTCCCTGGGCTGCCCGGCCTCCCAGCTCAGCTGGCCCTCAGGGGATTAAGGAGCACACGCAGCTGGGGGGAAACCGTATTACCCAAAGATCTGCTAGGCAGCCTCAGAGGTAATCCTCTTTCCAGAAAATTATGACACCCGGAGCCCACAGAGGAAGGGCTCAGATGCACTGAATCCGAGTCCCGAGCTCGGCCGTCAGAGGCGAGGTTCTGCGCGCGGCACGGGTTCGGCGCCGGGGACACGCGCCGTGGCCACGGCCGTCCTGGGACGACAGAACTGCTCTGACCCCGTTCCACAGAGGCCTGACGAGGGCAGGTGCTGGCCCAGGGCCGCATTTCCAGGAAGTGGCAGAGCCAGGATCTGAACCAAACCCCGCCTGGTGCCACCCGCCACCACCCGGCCCGCCCAGCCGCTCCCGAGCTCACCTGCGTGGGAGGGGGGGCCTCGGTCTCAGCTGAGGAGCTCCTGGGTTCTGTGGGCAGAAGAGTCACGATTAATGATGGACAGATCCCCAACGCTCCCAGTGAGCTGGTGGCCGCGTTAGCTAACGAGCGTCACGCTAGAATGAGCAGATAGCCAGCCTGAACGATTATAGTTAAATTAGTTACATAAACTAAAGAGTTACGTAAACTATGATATAGCCATGTTTTGCAACAGTCCTTAATAATAAAGGAAGAAAATGTTGAGGACGTAGTTATGTGAAAAGTGCAAGATGAGGAAGGCCCACGCGGTCTGGTGTGAAGTCCCTACAGACGAGCTCTGGGTCACTGCTGGTGCACAGCACATGCCTACGCACATGCACGCACGAGGAGCAAACAGAAGAACACGTCACCGGGTGGAAGCCCTACCACCATGTAAACTTTTTTCCTGGGGCGCCTGGGGGGCTTAGTCCGTTAAGCGTCCGACTTCGGCTCAGGTCATGATCTCGCGGTCCGTGGGTTCGAGCCCCGCGTCGGGCTCTGTGCTGACAGCTCAGAGCCTGGAGCTGCTTCAGATTCTGTGTCTCCCTCTCCCTCTGAGCCTCCTCTGCTCATGCTCTCTCTCTCTCTCTCAGAAATAAATAAAACATTAGAAAAAAATTAAAAACAAAAATAAAATTTTTTCTTAATGTTTATTTTTGAGAGAGAGGCAGACCGTGAGCAGGGGAGGGGCAGACAGAGACGACAGAGAATCCGCAGCAGCTCCAGGCTCTCAGCTGTCAGCACAGAGCCCAACGCGGGGCTCGAACCCACGAACCGTAAGATCATGACCTGAGCCCCCCGGGCGCCCCAGCGCTCTGATTTTCTTCTATTCGCCTTTCGCAATAAAAACACATAAACTAATTCTCATCCCCTGGGTGGGTTTGGTAGGCTTTGCCCAGGAAGGACCCCGGTGCAGGCACACGGGAGGCCCCCCTTCCTGGAACCCCGCCCCCGGCCCGCCGCAGGAGGCCAGGCGGCAGAGCCAGAGCACGGACACTAGGCCAGGCTCGCGGCAGGAGTGGCCCCGAGGCAGCAGGGCTGAATGTGACGGGCGTGGGCGGAATGCTCTGGGGGTTAAATCTTTTCTTTCCATTCCATCATTTTTCTGTTGAGAAATTAAAAACACTACGGAAATGGTGTCACGTTTCCAGGAGGAGAAGACGGGGACAGAGGTGACCCTGCTTCTGCTCAGGCAAGCGCGCCCAGGAGGACAGCGCCGTCCCCAGGAGGGGAGGAAACACACACCCGCAGCCCTGGCAGGAGGCCAGGGCACGTTCACCCTCCCTACGAGGAAACAGAGCCCAGAGACGGAAGGCAGCAGTCCAGGATCACACAGCAAGTCAGCCCGGGGTCAGCTGGGTGAGACGGGGAGGGCCCAGTCCCCAGAGGAGAAAAGGCAGATGCACAGGGGTGACGGAAGGCCAAGCTCAGGGCACGGGGCCCTAAGGAAAGCTAAACCAGCCCTGCCGGGAAATACAGCCGATCAGAGACGGCCATTCGATCCAGGACTTCCCAAGCCCAGCCACGTTCCCTTCATCTGTGGCTTTCAGGTCCCGTCCTTGATCTGTGGCCTCAGAACCTGGGGTTTAAAGGCTCTACAGGGGCGCCTGGGGGGGCTCGGCTGGTTGAGCATCTGACTCTTGGTTTCTGCTCAGGTCATGATCTTAGGAGTTCAAGCCCCTCGTCAGGCTCTGTGCTGACAGCATGGAGCCTATTGGGGATTCTCTCTCTCTCCCTCTCTCTCTGCCCCTTCCCAGCTCATTCGCCCTCTAAATAAACAAACAAACAGTAACAGAATATTTTAAAATTAAGTCTTACAGAACAAGACTTTTTAAAGGTCTTGGATGACCTAGATGGCCGTGGGGACGCCGATTCAGACCGTTCTGTCCCGGAGGGAGAAGGTAAAGTAGCTTCTGCACTGTTATGAATAATGACCTTTCCCATTTTACAGACGGACACACCGGGGCCCGAGGGCAGCCAGGCCCGCAGCACCGGCGAAACACTGCGAACGCGGCCAGGACCGGCCTTTGCGGACGGCCGCGACCCACCAGTTCCAAGGGTCCAGGTGCCTGCCGTTCTGTCCCATCTGACGCTCAGTGTCCCCGGGAGGCAGGCACCGTGAGCCAGGTTTACAAAGACACGGAGGCTCAGAGAGCCATCACCCACGTCAGGGAGCGCAGGGGATTTTTCTGTTTAAGCAGAAGTGTTTCTATTTCCTACCGCCTCCCTTCAGCCAGCGAGCTGGGTGGAGACAGGGCCCGCATGGCCCCAGAAGTGACCATGGCGGCAGCGGTAACGAGAGCCTGCACTTATTGAGCACTTACTGTGGGCCAGCCTCTGACTCCATGTGACTTAATGAGTTCAGGCTGCACACAGGACTCTGAGACGGCCTATTACTCACCCCCATCCTACACATGGGGAAACGTGCCTGGGACGGTCAATAACTTGTCCCAGGCTTGTAAGAACTAAGTGACAAATCTTTCTGGATCTAAAAACGGACTTTTTTTTCCTTTATTTTAAAACCATCTCTAGACTGAACGTTTCTCAGATTCAGAGACTGTGTCTTCCTCACTTCTGAGAACTCAGGATGTAACACATTTTTCTGAAGAACCGTGTCGTTAGCTAAATTTCGATTATGGAAAAGCACTTAGGAAAAAGACTCTGAAACACTAAGTGGGGTGGCCACTGCGTGTTTCCCTTGTACAAACATTTCCAAGACGACAGGAGGAACCTCTATACTCGGCACCAATAGTGAACTAACAGAAGCCCACACAGGAGTCTTGGGGTTCTGGTCCCGCAAGTTCCTAACACAAGAAACCTCTTTCCATTAACTTGAGGGTTGATCTGAGTTTGCTCTCTTGGGTTTTGAACAGAAAAATCCAATATAAAGATGGCAGAGGCTTTCAGGACAGAATAAATCAACTCGGTCCAGACACTGAACCTTAGACACTTCCTGCATTTCTGATCAGGGTGGGCGGCTTCCTCCCGGACAGATCGCCTTAGATCACATACGCAGGAAGTACCTAGCCTGGCGCACCTGATTTGTATTAAAATGGACCTGGGGCACCTGGGGGACTCAGTCAACTGATTGTCCGACTTCAGCTCAGGTCACGAGCTCATGGTTCATGGGTTCAAGCCCTGCATCGGGCTCTGTGCTGACAGCTCAGAGTCTGTGTCTCCCTCTCTCTCTGACCCTCCCCCACTCATGTTCTGTTTCTGTCTCAATAATAAACATTAAAAAATATTTTTTAAATAAATAAATAAGTAAACTTAAAAAAATTTTTTTAATAATAACAAGTCCTGGGGATGTGACACAGCACAGGGCCACAGCAACGGTGCCACATTGCTTACTTGAAAGCTGCCACGAGACTGGATCTTGGAAGTTCTCATCACAGGAAACAGATATGTGTAACTACACGTGGTGACGGACACTAAGCAGACAGCGTGACCATCATGCAGCAACAGATACAAATATCAAGTCACTGGGTTGTACGTCTGAAACTAATACGATGTAATATACCAATTATATCTCGATAAAACTGGGGGGGGCGCAGAAAACATACATTTCTTTCTAAGAAAATAATTGTAAATGGCATGTTATGACCTTCAGGGCAGGGCTCAGGGGCGGCAGTGCAGACAGGGAAACAGAGGCGGGCCAAGCATCAGAAGCGGAAAGAGAAAGGAGGCGGAGCTTACAGAGAGGCGAGGGGACAGGGAGAGAGGGACGAACCACGGAGCCAGACGCCCGCGGGAAGGGCCAGGGGCCAGCTGTCTGTGGCCCCCACTCTGGGCCCAGGCCCCGCCTCACACCTGCCTACGCGGCCCAGGCCGCAAACCGCCAGCCGGAAGGTCAGTCCTGCTGCCCCCCTGCGTGAACACCAACGCCCTCACAGAGGCGCTGACTGGCCTGGCACCCTGACTGGCACCCGGGGTGGTCCGCACCCTGGCCTGAGGTCAAAGGTCACACCACGTGGGAGAGGCGTGGCTGCGGCCCCAGCCCACCTCGCCCCTTCTTTTACGGCTCGGTGGAAAGCGCCAGTATGGCAATAGCTGCTTTTTACTTAACTGTTCACGTCCTTACTGAGCAAAATGAAGAGCTGGCAACCCCAGACGGTCCCGGAGTTCTTCTGGAACGTCACCAGGGCGGACGCCCAGGGCCCAGCAGCCCGGGCGGCGGACACGCGTGTGCAGGCGCCGGGCCGGCCTTGGGCCGCTGGAGCGGGGAGGCCCCTCGGGGCGCCGTCTCTCCAGAAACGTGTGCCCTCGGACTCTCCCACCGCAAACCTGCAGCCCCCGCCTGGGGCCGGCCGCACACCCTGAGCAGGCCGTGGGCGCGGGTCCCAGGCCCCCGCCCCGCCTGTGCTTTGCCAAGGGGCTCACCCGACACCACCGTCGGGGCCGTGGGAGGGGAGGCCTGGAGGGGCCTCGAGGGGCTGTCGGCCGCCGGCGAGCTGTGCCCCCTCCTTCTGGCCGGGCGTCCCTGNAAGCCGCACAGCCCCTCTCCACCCTGCACCGTCCACCCCTGCCCAGAGGAGGCCCTCCGGGCTCTGCCGGCACCTGCCTCACCCCAAGCCGCCTTACGCAGGTGCTGGCCCTCCCACCCCACTTCCCCCAGGTCACACACCCTGACTGCTCGCTTCACCGCGCTTCCCACGACCTCCACGTCCCCCAGGCGTCAGCACCACCCCCGAGGCCCGGGGACCTCGTTCCCACTGACCCTCATTCCCACGGGTGCACCCCAGTCTCCAGCCTAACCCCCTGCGCAGAGGAGAGCTGCTGGCTTTCTGTGTTGGGCATCTTTCCCACTGGGGCTGTGAAGACCCGCGAGACCCCGCACGCACAGGACGGGGCTCCAGACGCTTCGGAGAGGAGACACGGACGGAGAGGAGACCAAGTGTCCCGTCAGCCACGACGGCGACAAAGTCAGAGGCTGTCCGCGGCTGGCAGACGGCGGGGGCTCCCACTGCGGGGACAGGCCAGTCATTTAGAGAGGGGCATCCACAAACGAGACGAGGGGCAGGAAAAGGCAGCCAGACAGGGGAGCCCCAGGGGCCGGGCCAGCCGGGGAAGAGAAAGGGGGGCCAGGCAGACGCGGGGGCCCAGAGGCCTGCAGAGCGGACACGGCCTCGGGTCGCCCTGAGGGCAGCGGGGTTCACATGAGTAAGGACGCTCTTCTTGAATCGACACTTCAAAGAAGATGTACACGTGGCCAGAGCACGTAACAAGCTGCCACCACCGCTCATCCTCACGGGAGTGCAGAGCAGAGCCACAGCCCTGCCTCACAGCCGCGGGGATGCTGGGATCAAAACCCACAAACAAACAACAGAAATGAGCAGCTGTCACGAGGATGGGAAGAAGCTGGACCCTGGTCCTCGCTGACAAGAACGTAAAACGGTGCAGGGGCACGGGGGGGCGGGGGCTCAGTCGGGGAGCAGTTGAGCGAACGACTCCTGATTTCGGCTCAGGTCATGATCTCATGGTTTGTGAGTTCAAGCCCCGTGTCGGGCTCTGCGCTGAGCATGCAGAGCCTGCTTGGGATTCTCCCCCTCTCTCTGCCCCTCCCCTGCTTGCACACGCACACGCACTCTCAAAATAAACAACAAAAAAAAAGAACGTAAAATGGTGCAGCCACTGCAGAAAACGGTCTGATGGTTCCTCAAATAATTAAAAATAGAGTTACTGTGTGATTCAGCAATCCCACTTCTGGGTCTGTACTCAACAGAACAGGAAGCAGGGGCCCAAACAGACACATACACACCCACCTCCCAGCAGCACCGTTCACAATAGTGACAATAGTCACCGTTCACAAGTGACGGAACCCTGGTGCTCAACCAGAGGAGCGGGTAAGCGAGATGTGGTGTATTCAGCGGGCGGAACGTTACTCAGCCTTACAAAGGAAAGCGATTCTGACACGTGCTGCCGCGCAGACGGACCTGGAAAACACGACGCTCCGTGAAACAGGCCAGTCACGAGGACACACGGTGGTGATTCCACTTATACGAGGCCCCCGGCAGCGAGACGCGTAGAGACAAAACAGGAAGGGGCGACGCCAGGGGCTGGGGGTGGAGGGGGGGTCGCCGTTTAATGGGGACAGAGTTTCAGTTTTGCAGGATCAAGTTCTAGGGTGTGGACGGTCTAACAGCTGCAGAGAACTGTGGACATACTCAACGCCATCTTAACACACTTAAAAACAGTCATGATCATAAATTTCAAGTTATATATATTGTACCACAGTTAAACATTTTTTTAAAAATGTTTTATTTATTTCTAGGAGACAGAGAGAGAGACAGTGTGAGCAGGGGAGGGTCAGAGAGAGAGGGAGTCACAGACTGAAACAGGCTCCAGGCTCTGAGCTGTCAGCACAGAGCCCGACGCGGGGCTCGAACCCATGAACCGCGAGATCATGACCTGAGCCGAAGTCGGACGCTTAACCAACTAAGCCACCCAGGCGCCCCTCAGTTAAACATTTTTAAAGAGAAAGAAAGAACTTTCTAACAAAACAACCTCTTAGAGCGGTTTGTGATCATCTAAATTAAGTGGTGGGATAAAAGGTAAACGAGGGTGAGCCTGTTCCGAAACATGCCCTGTGCACACGGTGTGAGCAGCTCTCTCCCCTTGCAAAGGCTTTCGGGGCCACGGTGATGTTCAGCGCTCAGGGGAGGAGCGTGTCTGGGCTCAACGTGTATACAAATCAAAGAAAACCAGGGGCAGGTGACAGGACAGGGGTCAGGGAAGAGCGAGGAAGACACGCAGAGCCCGCGGCAACTCGTCCGGCTGTCCCGGGGCAGGAAAGGCACGGAGCTCACAGGGCAAAGCAGGGAGGGGAAAAGCCATGTCCTTTCCGGGGGAAGAACGCCAACCTCCGCATGCAAGCCTTCCCCCTGGGGCTGCGGTGGAGAGAGTGCCGGCCAGGGCTGGGCCTGAGCAACTGGTATCACTTCTATCTTTTTCTCTTTATCCCTACGTATTTAATAAACCAATAAACAGATACCATATTCTCTCTTTTTTTTAACTGCCTAGTATTTAAGAACAACTCATTTGTTTCGATTATGCTTCTGAGCTAATGAGATCTCAGCCTGAAGCAAGCCTGGAAGCTGTTCTCTAATGAAAACACTGGGAACAACAGAATGGGCTGCCACGGCAGGTAGTGAGCTCTCCATCTCTGGAAGCATTCAACCAGAGCCTGCACAACCACTCTACGCACTGTGATCCAGTCCCGGTACTGGGTCTGGGCCTGCTGAACCCTAATCTTCCACAGCAAGGAGTCGAGACTTCTCAGGACACCTCCAGTTGTTTTCTCAGGAAAAACGCGAAACAGCCGTGCGGGCTTGCTGCCCTGGGCTCGGGAGGCGCCAGCGGAGCTAGAAACAGGCCAGCGGCTCCTCTGGAAAAGCAGGACTGGGAACGGCAAGCCGACGAAAGGGCCACGGTTCCCACAGGCCCTGCTTTGCTTCTCTGCCATGAGAATGTACTAACTCGATACAAATTTCAGAATTTTTCTTATAAAAACAAGACACTGCGGGCACCTGGGTGGCCCGGTCGGTTGAGCATCCGACTCTTGATCTCAGCTCAGGTCTTGATCCCGGCGTCCCGGGTTCAAGCCCCACGTCCTGCTCTGCACTGATGGTGCGGCGTCTACTTAAGAGTCTGTGTCCCCCTCGCTCTCTGCCCCTCCCCCGCTCTCTCAAAATAAACATTAAAAAAATTAACCATGTAGTTACTAAACAATGCATTTTCAAAAAATATTTAATAACGAGAACGCTCACAGTATTCTCTCCTCCTCCCACACACTCGTATTTAAAAAAAGGAAAGCAGCCTATGAAAATGTTCTCACTGGTTTTCTCCAGGCAGTAAAAACACTTATAATAAGGGGCGCCTGGGGGGCTCAGTCGGTTAAGCATCCGACTTCGGCTCGGGTCATGGTCTCACGGTTCGTGGGTTCGAGCCCCGCGGCGGGCTCTGTGCTGACTGCCAGCTCAGAGCCTGGAGCCTGTTTCAGATTCTGTGTCCCTCTCTTGCTCTGCTCCTTCCCTGCTCACGCTGTCTCTCTCACTCTCTCAAAGATAAATAAACATTAAAAAAAAACACTTATAATAATATTTTTTCATATTTTTGTGGGATTTTTCATGTTCTATCACAACCACAGTAACTTCAATCATTCCCCAAAGGCAATTACTTTTACCTTTAACATCTTTTTTTTTTTTTAACATTTATTTATTTTGAGAGACTGAGCGTGGGACGGGTGAGGGGCGGAGAGAGACATGCGGAATCCAAAGCAGCTCCAGGCTCTGAGCACAGAGCCTGACACGGGGCTCGAACCCACGATCTGTGAGATCATAACATCTTTTTTTTAATGTTTATTTATTTTTGAGAGAGAAACAGAGAGACAGTGTGAGCAGGGGAGGGTCAGAGAGAGAGGGAGTCACAGACTCTGAAACAGGCTCCAGGCTCTGAGCTGTCAGCACAGAGCCCGACGCGGGGCTCGAACCCACGAACCGCGAGATCATGACCTGAGCTGAAGTCGGACACTTAACTGACTGAGCCACCCAGGCGCCCCGACCTTTAACATCTTTTTAAAGTTAGGAAATGTCAGTAGCTGTGGTTCACTAAACGCAGCTACAGATTCTTTGAGGCCCCAGTTGTGCAGCGATCACAGCGGCCGCACAACAGCAACAGCCACCACCAGGGGCACGTGTCCCTGGGCCCCGCGGCCTCCTTCCAAAGTGGCTGGTGTCTTAGCGCTGGTTGGGGGTGACCTGCCACACAGTAACCGCAAACCAGGCAGTACGGCCGAGACCCCCGCGCCCACACAGTACCTGTCCACGGGGCGCCTGTGGCCTCGGGGCTCCACGTGCTCCAGGAGCCGAGCCCGAACTCCTCCTGCGCCCGGAGCTGCACCCGGTGCCGCTCGCCTTTCCAGGCGTCGCGGATGATGCAGCGGTGCTCCAGCTCCTTGACCTGGGGCGGGACACAGCGACTCAGGGCGGCCCCCCAGGGACAGTGTGCCCCCCCCCCCACAGGCCCATGAGCGACATGGCGGCACGGTCGCCCCTGCCGCTCCCCGCCCTGCCCTCTGCGGCGGAAGCTGTAAGTCCCAGGAGCCTGCGGGCCGCACCCTCCGCACACCGGCCCCCCAGGTCACACCCCCACACAGCCCGTGAGGAGGGGCCTGCTGTCATCTCTCCCGTGTGACAGATGAGACAACAGGCTCAGAACGGTTCAGGGACTCACCCACAGCCACTCGGGCAGTGAGTCACCAAGCAGGAGCCCAGGCCGCGCTGCTCTTTCCGGAACCCTTCCTGCCCCCAGCACCCAGCGCCCTTCTCCGTCCAGAAGTAAGAGGAGAACTTACCATCCAAGTCGTGAACGTCCTTGACCTCTCGGCGCGGTACCGGAGCTCAAACCGCAGCTTGTAGAAGCTGGAGTTCCAGGAAGGAGGGTCCTGCCAGCTGACCCGGAGCCAGCGGGGGTTTCTGGGCACGGCAGTGACAGTGACGTTGACCGGCGGGTCCGGCTGCACNGAGCAGGGGCCTCGGGCCCCAGCCCCGCCCCGCCCCCCACGAAGTCAGAGGGGACCGAGGCAGCCGGGGTGGGGGTCCCGAAGAGCCTACTCACGGACTCCATAGCCCTCGAACGTTTGGGGACGGCTGGACTTGCTCCCGGCAGCATTGGTGACGCACAGGGACACCACGTACAAGGAGTTGTCCCCCTCGGGGACCGCCAGCTGGCAGGAGAAGGTCCGCGGCCCCGGGAGGTACTGGCACGGCTCCTCGGCGTCTCCCGCGGGCCTGGTCCCGCTGCGCACAGGACACGGGGGCCTCACCGCCAGCTCCTGCCCCTGGGGGCAGGGGGCGGCCGGCCCGGACGCCCGCTGCCTGCCTGCTCCTGAGCGCAGAGCCCAGCCCTCGCCCCTGCCCCCCAGCGTCCAGGCTCTAACCCAACAGCCTTGCCCCCAGGCGCGGGCGCAGCCACCACAGTCAGTACCACCCGGCTGGGGGAAGAGAGTTTCTGGCTGAAGATATTTGAAGTGAGTCACACTCGGGTCACCTAGCCTGGAGGCCTGAGACTTCCCACCTTTGACGGGTGTGAGCAGGCAAGGCCCGGCAGCCACTCCCGGCAGCCACTCCCGGGCCACAAGGGGGCAGACCCGCTGATTCAGGGTTAGGCCCGGGGCCCAGGACAAATTCCCTCCTCCTGGGAAGCCTGCCCCTGCGTCCCCAGCGGGAGTCAGAGCCTCCTTCCCTTCAACACCATCCGGCCCCCCTCCTGGGGTCGGGGGTGGGGTTCGGAGGGCTCTGGTAAGCTCGGAGCCCAGGGCACGTGCTGACCTCAGCCAGCGCTCGGGAGGGACGGGGGAGACAGCACGGGGCGAGGGTGCCCACGTGTGCACGCGCCTCTTCCGGGGCCGTGTGATCCGCGCAGGCGCCCGGGGCTGCTCCCCTCCCCCTCGGTCGGGGGTGGGGCGCAGGGGTGGGGGTGCCAGCAGCTGCTGCAGGGGAGGGTGAGCCCCGTGCACAGAGCGGCCTGAGCACCAACACCTGCCCGGCCCCACAGCGTCACCCGCCCAACCCAGCTGCGGGCTCCGATCCTCCCCACGGGCGGCGACGCATCTGTGCGGACCGTCTACACAGCTCTAAGCGGAGCCCCAGGCATTAATGTTAGCCCCCGACACTCTGCACACTCTGCGACAGACGCGGTGGGGACCAGACCCTCCCGGGCAAGTCGCAGCTCCGATTTCCTGATGCTCCGAAGACCATCAGCTCAGACTCCGTAAGAAAGGCCTGGACCACGGGGCCGAGACGGGCCGACCACAGGGCTCTTTCCAGCGTCTCCACCTCCCGCTCCCCACCCGCCCCAGCCTGCTCCTCTCCGGCCAGTCTAATGGACGCAGCCTGAGAAAGGCTCCCAGCACGGCTGACAGGAGCGGCCGCTCTTCGGGCGCTGGGGCCCTGGGGCACGGGACAGCTCCTCCTTGGGGCAACGCCCAAAATCTGGTGTTTTCAGTAACACCAGACAGGCTGGGACTTGACTCCCAGCAGGGCCGCCTGCCAGCAAGATGACCTTAAACAAGTTAATCAGTCTCTCAAGCTCCGCTTCTCCATCTGCTCAACAAGGAAAATGACCTCGGTTCGTGCTGTGGCCGTAAGCGCAGCGGCGTCCGGCGGCCCGGCCCCTCCCCCGCCCCACAGCCAGTCCCCGAGGCTGCGAGGCTGCGTGCGGGCCGGGCCTCAGGGGGCTTGAGAGGCAGATACTCACAACTTCCTCACCAGGAGCGTGGCCCTGGTCGTCCAGGACGGGGGGCTCCGAGGACCCCACTCACAGGACACCTTGCTGAGGAGGCTCTTCCGGAAGCAGGTGATCTGGGGCTCCTCGGGAGGGGCTGAAGCGAGAGCGCGGCCAGTGTGAGGGGGGGCACGGCCCTGAGGCCAAACAACCCCCGCCCCCCGCTCATTCCTTCCATCTCTGTAACTACTCCGAGTGGGGTAAAAAATTAACCGTATCTGCCAGCGAGGCACTGAGGGCACAGAGGTTACACCATGAAGGAGGAGGAGCACTCCAGGCCTCAGGCTGTTAACCCCTCAGGCCAGGGGGGGCAGGGGACCCTCAGCCGGGCAACCCCTCCCCCCCACGAGCCTGGGCCTGACCCCTCGGGCCAGCGGGGGGCAGGGGTCCCTGTCAGCCGGACAACCCCTCCCCCCCACGAGCCTGGGCCTGACCCCTCGGGCCAGAGGGGGGCAGGGGTCCCTCAGCCGGGCGACCTCCCCCCATGAGGAGCCTCCTTCAGGCTCCCTGCTGGCGGTCGTCAGTGTGTCCTCCCCTGGATGTGTCCGGCCAGGGAAACATCAGGAGTCTAAAGCGACAGCTGGGGGTACTCTGCACGCACAACTCACCTTCCACCAGCAAACGCACGGTTCCAGCCAGGCGGCCATCCCGGTAACAGGAGTAGTTTCCAGAGTCGCTGGGCTGCACCGACCTCAGAAGGAGCCGCCCTCTCGAGCCAGCACCACGGTCCGGCCGGGAGCCTGGGACCCGGCTCCCCAGCAGCCAGTGAACCACAGCGCCGTCTCCCGGCTCCTCGCCCGGGCAGGTCAGGGTCACGCTGGCCCCAGGCCGGGCAGTCACCACATCACTCGGCACCTCTGGGGACGGAGAGGACACCGCGTAAGTCCACGGCAACCAGGAAGGACTTTGCTTCTGACACGAGAAGTCACCGGAGTCAGAACTGCCCACCTCCCAAGGCCGACCGCTGGCCCAGGCCACGGCCGCCACGGCCCAATTACGGCAACGGCCTCCCGGGGGGCCCCCAAGCCGCCCCCGACTCTTTCGATTAGATAAGCCATCAAAGGCTGCCCCCATCCCAGCGTGAGCACCGAGCGTGAGGCCAGGCGCACAGGGACTTCCGCCACCTGGGCCCCCGCCCACCCCACGCCCCACACGACCTCCTACGTCACGTCTCAGCCTGAACCTCCCCTCCCCGAGGCCGTCGTCCCTCGCCCTGTCTCCCACCCCACACTGAGGGGGGCGCGGGCCCCTTCCGGTGTTTTCTGTGTCACCGCGTAGCTATCGACCTTCCCCCATGCGGCTCTGGGTCACCTGCCCAAGACTGTCCCTGAGGGACTCAGACCGGAGTGTGCGCGTGTGTCCCCCGTGTCCTGCTTCGTGGCTGAGCACGCGGCACCGAGACGCCCATCAGGTCCACAGAGCGACTTCCATCTGCGCCTGAATGAGCTTATGCTTAGACCAGACCCACCCATCGCTTTTTTTAAAAGACTCGTTTCATTTTTAAGTAATCTGTACACCCAAAGTGGGGCTTGAACTCACGGCCCTGAGACCAAGGGTCACGTGCTCCAGCTAGGCAGGTGAGTTCTTTGAGATTTTATTTCTACCACCCGACACTCTGACCACCATGCCCATATCTCTACTTCTCCATCTTCCGCTCGACAAAACTTCACAGGGACGTCAAGCTGACACGCGAATCACCCACCAGCTCCGAAGGGACAGACGGGGACCCTGCCACGCCCGCTGGTGCGCGAGGGGCCTACGGCGTCCCTCAGACACAGGCAGGCTGCGCGCGGGTCCCGGTGGAGGCCAAGGGCCCAAGAGGGGCCTTCACAGGACACTGTCCGTGTCCCCAACCATGACTCCGAGACAGTGAGCTCCTGCCAGCACTCATCAAAGAGCTCAGCAGTGAGTGCTCGTTAATAATGCTTAGTATCGGGTGCCTGAGGGGGCCCTCAGGGACAGGGGCTCCGCACACAAACCCCCGCGGAGCCCGGAGAAGCCGCACGCTGGACAGCTCTGGGGGTCCCTCCCCCCACAGGAGGTCCTGCCTCGCGTGCGACCAGCCTGAACGACAGCAGGGGCTGTTCCTTGCCCGCTCGCTCTAACAATGGCCAGAGCACTGGGGAGCTCAGAGAAACAGCAAATAAATAGGCTTTTCTTCGCGTTCACAAAAACACGGCTCCGGGAGCAGTGAGGGCCACTCCCTCTGCCAAGGGGCTTGAGTAACGCTTTTCTGAATCTTTAAAACTGAGTCACTATTTTTTTTAAGGGGGTGATAAATTATAAACCAGCTGTTGGCAACTACTGCTCATTCCAGCCCCTCCCCAAAATACATCCCTTCTAGGGGCACGTGGCTGCGACTCCTGATCTCAGGGCCGTGGGTTCAAGCCTCACGCTGGGCACAGAGCCTACTGAGAAAACAATGTGCAAAGTACATTTCTTGCAGAACCTGTGAACAGCACTGTGTTGACTAGGTTTCTGAAAGCACTGCGTGCGCGGCGGACAGACGGAAGGGAAGCCCAAAAGGAAATAAACGCGCTAAAACCAGAACAGGCAGTGTACCCGGCCACGCACCCAGGCCTGCGCCTGATGGGGTTCCGAGCCGGCCGTGACACCCACGTGGCGGTGCGGGCGCCCAGGGCACCTGCCCTGTCTGCCCCCTCCAGACGCTGGGACTGGAGTGACTTCCTGCAGTTCGGGGATTTTCTACAAGCCGTTCACTCTAGAATGAATGTGTACCTGACTTTCAGACAAAGAGGCTTCACAGCCTGGGTCTGTCCAGGTCATTCAGTCTCGGGAGGAGGGGAAGGAGGAGCAGAGAACAGGGGGCAGGGGCGGGCAAGGGTGAGGGCAGGCTCCTTCGGGTCAGGGAGGGGCGTCCCCCCACGCGCTCCGCATAGGCCCCGGGAGGCGCTGACCCCGCGCCGAGCACCGAACAGCGAGGGAGCCCGCGCTCAGCCGGGGGCCCGGGCTGCAGGCCTGAGCCTGCCCCTCCTGAGAACTCAACACCGCGGCCGGGGAAGGCCGGGGGCCTCGGCGACAGCGATGCCACCCTCACACCCCACACAGCCTGGGGGGCACAACGGCCTCTGATACAGGCCACCCCGAGAGAAACGTCCCGGACGGCCGCGCGGAGGGACCCGGAGAAGGGCCGAGCCGGGGTCGGCGCAGAGCAGCTGCAAGAGGCACCGAAGAGTGAAAGCCCAGAGGGCAGAGCCGGGTCCTGGGGCGGAGACAGAAGCCAGGGGCGCAGGCTCGGTGCGCGGCCCCAGCCCCCGACCCGACGGGGCCCACCCGTCTCTCCCTCTGTTTATCCTCCATCACCCGGAGAACAAACCGGCCGTGCCCCCCGCTCCCCCCCAGAACTGAGTCAGGGGAGGGGGAAGGGCAGTCAAGGGCCGGGAGCCTTCTTCCTTCCCACACAGGAAAGGGTCCCGCAGAGGACACAGGATGTCACCGGGGCCCAAGATCAGAAGACTGTCACCTCCTGAAAACAAGCTCAACCGCCTGCCCAGCGGGAGGGGACAGAGGCCCGAGCCCATCCCCCATCTCGCCAACGGCCCCCGCCAAGCCCCGGTGTCTGTGAAGCCCAGGTCCCTAGCGCCCGGTTCCCGCCCCTGATGCCTCGCCACGTGGGGTGGTCAGCTCTCAGAGGTCAGGAGGCACGTCTGGGTCTGTCTCAACTTGAAAACACACAATTGGTAAATTCATTATTTAATAGTTGATGACTCTGCTTTGCACAGGGATGCAGCCCTCACGCGCTGCTCTTCTCCCCAGAGTTTGAAGGGAGGGGAATTCCACAGCCTCCCTGCCTCCCCTTCCGCGAGAGGAAGCGAGCGGAGGCCCCGTAGCCCCCGGGACCCATCCTGCACCTGCAGACCAGACCCCCCGCTCCCCAGGGCCCGGGAGCCCCACGGCCGCAGGGGGCTCGGCGGCACGGCTCCGGGGAGCTGGGCGGAGCCCCCTCCGGACCTAAGCAGGTGCCAGAGACCGAAACAGCTTTGCTGTTTTTCTACTTATTTCTTCCCTCTTCAAGTAAACTTGCAAATGTCAGTAATCAGACAAACATGCACGCGGAGACACATTTCTCAACTCTGTTACGGCGCTCGGCCGCTCTTGCCAGCAAAAACGGGCTGGGCTGCCCGCCCCCTTTATGTAAGCGGTGAGCCAGTGGCCCAGCGCACGGCCACGGAGGACGCACCTGCCCATCCAGCCCTGCTTTCTGAGCAGGGGCTCGGGTCTGGCTGCCCGGCCAGCCGGCACCAAGGACGGACTCCAGCCTCTCCGGCTGCAGAGGCCCAGGGCCCCAGAAGGGGTCCCAGAGAAAGCAGGCCCCTTCTCAGCAATAAAGGCCTTGAACTGGAAGGAAGCAGCTGCTGAGAAGTCTCCAGAAGAACCTGTGTCCAAGTGAAGAATTCAGTCCCAGGGAGCCTATAACACACCCCCAGTGCCCCGTCTACCGGCTGGAACAGATTTCCTGGTTTCCAGTAATAACTGTTAACGCCCACCACCAACCGTGAGCCTTGGCGCGTGAGCCGCGGCGGTTCACCCGCGAGCCACAGCTCCTCACAGTCACCTTGTAGGAAGCCAAGCTGTCCCTTATCACAGCCGAAGCGACACAAGCTCAGAGAGGTTCAGGAACTTGCCCAATTCGCACAGCTCACGAGGCCACTGCGTCTGGGCACACATCCCTCTCCTTGGGGCAGGGGCCTCTCTGGGCGCCCCCACCTCCCCCGTCCCTGGCTGCCCACCACTGTCTCCTGCTATTTCCGTGCCTTTCCACCCATCACGGAGGCTGGTGGAAGGGGGTCCTGGGTGTGAGGGGTCTGGGGGTAGTGGCCCCCCGGCAGAGCCGGCCACCAGGAGTGGTGGGTCTGGGGCNCACACACACACACACACACACACACACACGCGCGCGCGCGCACACATTCTCTCCTGCTCCCACAGGTCACTCACTCACTGGCCTAAAATCCCCAGGGCGCAGGGAGAGGCCGCCACCTTCTCCAGCTCAGCCCCAACCCCACCCCCCCCGCCCCCAGCTGCACCCCTCCCCTGCCCGCAGCCGCACCCCTCCTCTCTCATCTGTGCTGCAGCACCTGCTTGTATTTGTCTTGTACTTGGCAGCGTCGTGTTTACCTTGGCTCCGCACGGAGGCCACACCGCCGCGCGGGGGGAGGAGGCTCCCCAGGACCCACACAGAGGTGCTGCTGGAGGCTTGGCTCCCCGACCAGCACCCCCGGCCGCGTCCTCCAGAGAAGAGCAAGGGGCCGCGCCCTGGCGGCCTCGGAGGGAATCTGCTGGCCCTGCCCCGGTCCGGCCTGGCCGCCCCCGGAGATTATCACCTAACTGGAGGGCAAGACATGAAGGGCCGCCCCCAGGCCGACCGGGCCAGGTGCCCACGGGCAGCAGCAGCCTGGGGGGGACTGGAGTCCTGCCCTCTGCCCCCCCCGCCCCCCCGCTTTAGACCTGACGCAGCTAACGATTTGAGGTGCCGCAGAGTAGAGGTGGGGGGAGGGCTGCTCATGTCTGCTCCTCTTCTGAGGGGCAACCCCGAGGGCACGCCATCTGTGAAAATTCACCAAGCTGCACGTTTACACTGAGCACGCTCATTGTGCGTGTGCGGTGCTGCCACGCACATTGTAATGAAGGCCCCAAAGTCCGCTCCCGAGTCCTACCGCTGCCTGAGCCTGGGCCTACGACCCTCCCCACGCAGGTGCGCACACACCTGCACCTGCACACACACACGCACCTGCACACACACCTGCACGCAACACACTTATTCACACACCTGCACGCACACGCACCTGCACACACACCTCCACGCAACACACTTATTCACACACCTGCACGCACACGCACCTGCACACACACACCCGCACACACACGCGCCTGCACACACACCTGCACGCAACACACTTATTCACACACCTGCACGCACACGCACCTGCACACACCTGCACCTGCACACACACGCACCCGCACACATACCTGCACGCAACACACTTATTCACACACCTGCACGCACACGCACCTGCACACACACGCACCCGCACACATACCTGCACGCAACACACTTATTCACACACCTGCACGCACACGCACCTGCACACAACACACCTGAGCACACCTGCACATGCACGCAACACTTATTCACACACCTGCATGCACACGCACCTGCACACACGCACTTGTGCGCACACACCTGCACCCACGCGCACCTGCACACACACACACCTGCAAACCGCACCGATCGGTCCAGTTCTCCCCACGTCCCCAAGAAGGAGGCAGCTTGGAACAGGAGCAGACAGCTGCGAGGCCAGGCCCTGGGGCCCCTGCCCCGCTGTGTTCGGAGATGGAGGACTCAGCATCACCAACGTCAGTGCTCCCTACACCAAATTCTACTTGACCCTAAAGAAAATACCAAGAGGAATGTTTTAGAACTGGACAAGCTGATTCTAGCGTTCAAGGGCAGCCAGGACAATTCTGAGGAAGTGGGGGGAGGAGATGGGGATCAGCCTACCAAACCTTAAAGCACATCATAAGCCACAGTCATGAGAGCAGTGTGGTACTGGCACGAACAGACTGAAGCATGGAAAAGACTGGAAATGGCTCAGAAATAACAACAGCCCAAAATAGCTTAGTCTGCACTAATGAACTGCACGCTTTAAAATAGCTAAGATGAGGGGCGCCTGGGTGGCTTAGTCGGTTAAGCGTCCGACTTTCACTTAGGTCATGATCTCGCGGTTCGTGGGTTCGAGCCCCGCGTCAGGCTCTGTGCTGACTGTCAGCTTAGAGCTTGGAGCCTATTTCAGAGTCTGTGTCTCCCTCTCTCTCTGACCCTCCCCTGTTCACGCTGTCTCTCTCTCTCTCCTAGAAATAAATAAAAATATTAAAAAAAAAAGAAAAAATAAATAAAATAGCTAAGATGAGGGGCATCTGGGGGGTTCAGTCAGTTTGGCATCCGACTTCAGCTCTGGTCGTGATCTTGCAGTGCGTGGGTTCAAGCCCCGCATTGGGCTCTGTGCTGACAGCTCAGAGCCTGGAGCTGCTTCAGATTCTGTGTCCCCCTCAAGCTTTGCCCCTCCCCCACTCACACTCTGTGCCCCCCCCTCAAAAATAAACATTACAAAAAATTTATTGTAAAAAGATCTTTAAACCGCCAGAATAAAAAGAATAATCTTTTATAATAATATTGGCATAGGGAAGATCTTATTAAATATGATACAAAACCGAGAGGCGCCTGGATGGCTCAGTTGATTAAGGTCCAACTTCAGCTCAGGTCATGATCTTGTGGTTCGTGAGTTCGAGCCCCGTGTCGGGCTCTGTGCTGACAGCTCAGAGCCTGGACCCTGCTTCAGATTCTGTGTCTCCCTCTCTCTCTGACCCTACCTCATTCACACTCCATCTCTCTCTCTCTCTCTCTCTGAAAAATAAACAAGCATTAAAAAAAAATTTAGGATACAAGACCTAGACATTGTAAAAAAAGATTGATAAATGTAACTACAGTAAAAATAATCTGCATAGTAAACACCGTCTCCCCCAAAAAGGTCAAAAGACAGATGACAAACTGGAGAAAAACATTCAGAATTCACATCATAAATTCCTTAATATGTGAAGGGCTCCCGTAAACAGTACGAAAAAGACAAGAGCCCAATGACTAAGACGACGCAGTTCACGGGAACGGACGACGTCTCTTGAACACGAAGCCCCGTGCAGCCTCCCTGGGATGGGGGAACGTGAGTCACCTCCCGCAGACACCATTTTCCGCGTGGCTACGCGCCCAGGACACACTCGGCAAGCGTGCGCGAGCAGCGCCTCCTCGCTGCAGGAGGCAGCCTCGATTCTCTCTCAAAACCACCAACGTGCACGCCTGGGACGAAACTGTCCCGCGCGTGTCCTCACCGCTGCACCAGGAGGGGCGGGCGCTCCTCCCCGCAGCCCTGCAGACACGGCGCGGCGCGCGCAGGGGCCCAGGAAGGACGCTGGGTAACACACCCAGAGGATCCAGGCCGCGACACACCGAACTGTCAAGAGGAGGCTCTCCCTCTGGACTCCCTCCTGGTCCGCCGGGCGCGGGGCTCAGAGCCCAGCTCCTCTCAGCTTCTCCGTCACACGGAAGCCCTGAGAACACTTCCCTCAAAGGCAGCGTCGGGGACCAGCCAGACAGTGAAGGGGAGACCCCCGCCCCATCTTCCAGACGCACCTAACCTCTCCGGAGGTGTGAGCGGCTGTGAGTGCAGTTTCTCGGCTTTTCTGCGGGAAGGCCCTCGTGCGCTAGCCTCCCCTCCTCCCGTCCGACGGGCTCGTGGGACCAGCACGCCCATCGGGCCCCCTTCCGTGGGAGAAGTCCCGTCTGCCTAGGCTTCAGGCGACCTGCCCCAGCGGCCGGCGGGGGACAGGCCCGGCCCGCCCAGCCACACCCGGGACCAGCTGCCTCCCTTGGAGAAAGAAGGTGACGCGAATGCCCACGGAGAGGGGCGGTGTGCCCTGCGGCCCTCGGCACTGCTCAGCGCATGAGAGGAGGCGGCACACCCCCCCGGGCCACACCTGTGTTGGTGAGGCTCTCATGTGGATGCTACGAAGAGAGAAGGTGACCTTGGCATCCTTGTACTTTTCATCGGGGGTGGGGGGGGTGGAGGTGGAATTGGCAACACATGTGATTTAGTGCAAAGAGCAGGGTTCAGAGCCTCACCTGTCACTTCCCTGCTGTGTGATCTTGGGCAAGTTGTTTAACCTCTCTGAGCCCTGGTTTCCTCCTGCCCACTCAAGGACACTGCTTCAGCAGCTCCTCCCCTCTGCCCACTCTCGGCTGTGCTGCATCACTTGCACGAGCGTGCACGCTCGCTGACGGCTTGCTCATCTTCTAGAAATCCCTCTCTGGATCCCACTTGCCCAGCTAAGGCGGCCTCCATTTCTTCCCCCCGTAGAGCCGTCCTGTCCCCTGCTCCCGTGCGCCCGAGTCCAGCCCTGGCTGCCCGCCTCCACCCAAGGTCCACCCAAGTGCACTGCCGTCCCTGCCCGCGGGGCACCGGGGACGCTGGACGGTCCCTCCTCCTCGGCACGCCGCCCTCACAGGGTTTCCAGACACCAGCTCTCCCGGCCGCCTCCCCCCTCCCTGCTCTCCAGCCGCACTCGCCCTGCGGGAGACCAGCCCCTCCCAGGGCTTGAAATAACACCTACTGTTAGACGCCCCTCAGAGTCGCACCCCGAGCCCAGGCCTCGGTCCCAAACTGCAGATACCTGCGTCCCATCATCTCATCAGCACCCGTCGTCGGTTGTGTGATCGACGTGTCCGTCTCAGTGCGTCCGAGGCCAACCTCCCGGCGCCCCTCCCGCAAATGTGCCATCGGACGGCCTTCGCCGTGTGCGTGGCCGGCCCACCGCCCCGGGGCTGGGGCTGCGGGACCGCACACCTCTCCGCTCGCAGCCGGCACTCACGGCGGTCGCCGGTCACCGGTCGCCGGTCACCGCTGCTGTTCCGCGCGCGCACGGAGGGAAGACGCAAGGACGCTTCTCGGGAAAGGGAGTTGGGGGGTGGAGGGACACAGACCAGGGCCTGGGGAGGCAGCCCGGGGGCAGGGCCTCAACGAGCCGGCAGAGGGCGGGGGGAGGGGGCCTGCTGGGGGCAGGACCCAGGTGCCTGGACCTAGCACCACCTGCAAAAGGCCCTGGCCCTGCCCGGGACTGCAGACCTCTCCGGATCGCAGGCCCAGAGGACGGGAAAGCGCACAGATTAATTATCCAAAGGAGGCTCCTGGGGCTTGGCCAGAGGGAGGTCTGAGAGCTCGGAGCCCTCCATCACCTGTCCCGCGCCCAAGGGCCCTCTTCTAAAGAGCCCCACCGTGGTGGCTGTGAGTGACGTGACACTTAGCACTTGCCAGCCCAGCCGGTGTCCCCAGGGAGGCCCCTGCTCCAGAACCTGACGGGCCTCAGGACCAGAGAGCATCACACTGCTGCAGAGGCGGCTGGACCTTCCCTGCCCCACCCGGGTGTCAAAGGAGCCCCTGGATGGTTTCGCATTCCGTCAGGCCTTCGTTCACGTCACCCTGTAGGGAGACGGCCCTGGCCATCCCCCACCAAGGTCCCTGCTACAGGCCTCTATGTCCACACCGTTCCAATCCCCCCAGCCTTCCTCTTCCTCCTCAGTGCTAGTGAGCATCAGATCACGTATGAAGCTCACACCTCGCAGACAAGCTCCGGTGGGGCTGGGAGTTTTGCCCATTTTGCCCATTTTTGCACCCACGACTGTGAGAGCAGCATCTGGGACACACGAGGAGCTCAAAATGCTGTTTCAGGCGGCGCCTGGGGGCTCAGTCGGCCGAGCCTCTCTGACTCTTGATTTCGGCTCAGGTCGTGATCTCACGGTTCAGGAAATCAGGGCGCACGGCGGGCTCTGAGCGTTCGGAGCCTGCTCGGGGTTCTCCAGCTTTCTCCCTGCCCCTCCCCCACGGCAGACGCTCTGTCTTTGGAAGGCTGGTACCACGAGCCCGTTAGGCAGCTGGAGTTTCTCAGTCTCTCTCTGGGATTTACATGTGGCCATTTTCAAGCTCCTTTTGGGGTGGAGTCTGGGTAGCCGGCCCCACACAGGCCCCACAGGGCTCTCCGCGGACTGGATGTCTGCGGCCATGAGCAAACAAGGGCAGAGCCAACGCGGGAGAGGCTGGCGGCAGCCCCGCAAGCACGCGCCTCGGCGGGCCCTCCTCACACCCGCGCTCACAAGCAGTCTGTTCCCGACTGTTCCCGAGCCTCACGCCCCGTACTTCTCTTCAGCACACCTGGGGTGGGGGCCAACACTTGGCCAACACACACACGCACACACACGCACACGCACGCACATGCACACGCACACACACGCTGCAATTGGGATGCAAGCAGCCCCGGTGCTGCCTTCTGAGAAACCCTGATTCTGGGCGAGGCTAGAACGCAGGTAGACACTGGGGGCAGGAAGAAGTCGCCCTAAAGGGAAGTTCAGCAGCTGAGACGGGACCTCGACAGACAAGCTGTACGTGCTTGTTTCGAGCCGGCTTGCTCTGCAGAGCGGAAGGGACCTGAGTCACCCGTGTCCAGGCTTCCCACGCCCTGCACCTGAGTCCCCGCCTGTCGGGTGCCCAGAGAGCAAGCTCACCAGAGCCGTCCTGTGGGCTCCTGGCTCCGGCGACAAGAGCCCCCTGCAGGGAGAAGCGGGGGGGGGGGGGGCCCCCCAAACCTGCCCCCTCCAGCCTCTGCGGGCCCCTCGCTCCTCCAGAGCGAGCTCTCCGCACCCCTCTGCCCTGCGCTTCCTGAACAGGGTCTTAATCCCTTCTCCAGCCCATGGGCTGTCTGTGTGTGGGCGCGGGGGAGCGGGGTATTTTCTACTTCTTGCATTTTCCTTCTGAGCTGGGCTTTCGCTTCCTCCCCTCGTTCTCAGTTCTGTCTTCCGTGGGCCGCCCAGGCCTGGCGACCGCGGCGCGCGTCCCTCTGGAGCCCGAGGGAAGCAGAGACGAGCGCAGGCGGCGGCCCCTGTGATGCCTGCGGCCACGGAGGAACCGGAGTCCGGAAGCCACAGCCGGAACGTCCGGGGGCAGGTGCCCTGGGCGTGGTGCAGGAGCGGGCAGGGCGGGGCAGCTCCATCCACCTCGGGGAGTGGGGGTCGGCCTCCCCCGGGGCTGCCCGCATCCCACCCCAGCCTCCGCCTGAGAGCGGGACGCGTGAGGCAGGCACGGAGGCCTCGGGGAGCGGCGGCCACCGGCGGCGCTTAGGGGTGTGCGCTGATGGGGGGCCGTCCGTCTCCTCCGAGCAGCACGGGGCACCACCTCACCCCCAGAGTCGGGCTGAGGATGCCTGCCCAGGACAGGACTCGTCTGTTCCCAGGAACCTGCAGGCTGCCCCTCCAGGGCGCCCCGAGACCGACAGTAAGCGCGTGGAGAAGCGGTGGCCGAGCCCGGGCGCGGCTGGGCGGGCGGCCGGCCCCGCGCGAGGGCCTGGCAGCGGGGGGCTGAGCACAGTCAGCAGAAGCAGAGCCCTCTGCCCTCTGCCCTCTGCCCTCTGCCCCGCCCGCCCGTCCTCCGGCCACGGCGCCCCGCTCGGGCTCGTTCCCAGGGCCCGGCGCCCTCGCAGGCGGGGCTGNACCGGCCGCCCGGGACGCCGCTTCCGGCCGCGGGCGCCGCACCTGGGCGCCCCCCCAACCTCTCCGGGCCCCTGTGGCGCGCGATTTCGACTTTTGGTTTCGAGCCCGGGACTTTGTGTGAAAGGAGCACCTGGGCGAGCGAAGGACTGAGCGCGCGGGCGAAGCCGAGTCCGCGGCCCGGGGGGCCCTCGGAGCCCCCCGCGGAGCCCTCGTAACCACCCTCAGAGATTCCGATTTGACGGATCCGGGATGAGGCGTGGGCGCCCGGCCC
>NW_027530010.1:722734-727843 GCF_008692635.1 Crocuta crocuta | reverse complement strand
GGCGTGGGGGGCCGGGGGGGCGGGGGGCTGCCCCCTGCAGACCTCCCCCCACTGCTGTTCCCAGTCTCTGGACCTTCCTGTTCCCCGTCGGTCGGCCGCCGGGTCAGGGTGAAGACCCCGACGACGGCTGCACACGCGGCGCGGGTCTGGGCGCCGAGGATCAGCGGCGTCAGAACCTGACGTCCACCCTCCTGGTCTGACCGACAGAAACGGGTTCTTGGCTTTCAAGAGCAACCACCGGCTCCCCAGGGAGCCCGAAGCTGAAAGGGTGGCCTCAGAGCCCCGTGTGAAGGGGTGGGGGCTGGAAATCCCGAAATAAGGTCTAGGCTGAGAAGTTTCTAACTGCTAATTAGAATCTGCTTTTCCACTTTGGGCTTCAGGCGGCTCCTAACGCAGACCAGGGTCCGGGGGCAGCTGGAACGGGCCTTTGCGGCCGGAGCCCCCAGGTGGGCGGACCCTGACACGGAGGGACAGAGCTCCTGAAAGCGGCCTGCACACCCCACGCATCCGGGTCTCTCTGTGGGAACCATCTGAGGACCAGCTCTCACCGGAGGGCACCACGGGGGGCAGTGCGGACACCCCTTTTCTGGCCCCCAGCCCCCTTCCGCCAACCGGGGCGTGTTCCTGCAGTCACCTTTGTCTCAGGGGAGCTGAGGGCCGGACTGCCTTCCTGCCCGTCCCTCTCACCCCGGACCTGAGGCTGACCTCTCGGGCTCCGTTAGCTCCGTTAGCGCTCTGCCAGAATAAGTACATGCACGGTTTTGAATCCAAAAGGTACTCACTCGGGTCTGTTCCTCCTCCCCTGGGCCTCAAGAGGTGAAATGGTTCCCCAAAGGCAAGAGCCACTCAAGACCCCTAGACCCTAACTCGAAGGGGTGGTGTTATCTCTTTCAATTGCCCCCCCCCCCCAGGCTTGGGCTGAAGTGTCACCGTGAGGGTTCAAACAATACCCTTTGTTCTCGGTCACCTTTAGGGCCAATGACCCTAAGTGCTGCTGGGTGGGTTGGGCTGACAAGCAGGCTCCGCCTCTGACCTCTGGCCCTAAATTGTCAATTATTGCCAGAAAATGCGTTTTATTTCCCCAAACCTTCCCCTCCCCTTTCTCGTCAGCCTCGGAGGAGGGTGACTGTGTGGGGAGCTGGGGGCCCCCTGATCAGCAGAACTCGGTGCCAGGCTAGCGGGGCCCCCTAGAATCAAGCCCCAGACAGGCCCCGGGGCCCTCAGCCTTCCTGGGGACACCTGTCCACTTCCACCATCAGAAGGTACGCATGCCCGGCGGGGCTCGCCCGTGTGGCCCCAGGGACCACCTGCTGCGGACCCCGCCTTCCGCTGCCTGCCTGCCGAGTGTAGCCCGGGGAAGGGACTTGTCACAAATGGGTTATAACGTCTCCCCATCTTGTAGTATCTACAGAATGTTACGATTATGTTAAATTAAATCTGGACTTCTCGTGTGACCTTGCCTGTCGTTCTGGGGATTCCATACAAAGGAACTGAAAGCAGGGACTTGAGCAGACATTTGCACACCCATGTTCAGGGCAGCATCACAACAGCCCAGCGGTGGGAACAACCCCAGCGCCGGGCACGGATGACCCGATAAACAAAACCTGCTCACTCCCTGTACAAGGGAGTATCGTTCAGTCTTCAAAAGGGAGGCAGTTGCACACACACCCGAACACGAATGAACCCTGAAGACGTTATGCTGAGAGAAATAAGTCACAAAAGGAAAACACTGTGTGATTTCACTTGTAATCAAGAAGCCAGCGGTTCATCACAGCCACCGAGTCCGGCAGCGGCTGCCAGGGACACAAGACTGCGCGTCATTGTCCAATGTGCTCCGGAGCTCAACTTCTGCGACACGAAAGGCGATCTAGAGACTGACGTCGGTGGCGGCCGCAGAGTAGTGTGAGTGTGCCCAGTGCCACTGGACCGCGCACTTAAACGTGGTTCAACTGGGAGCTTCCGGGCTGGTTGCCCATTGGGGGGGCGTGGCGCCCCAGGGCGGGGGAAGTTCCTCGCTCCCTCCCCTCCCTCCCCTCCCTCCCCTCTCCTGGCTCCAGAGTTACAGCCTTTGGAAATCAGCCTGTGAGCTAGTGGCAGTTCCTAACGGTGTGGCATCCACAAGTCACTGTAAGTGTGACAGTATCTCGGGCAATTGTTGAAGAGCATTCTCTGTTCAAGGATTTCAAAACACTTTTCTAATGTTTTTAGAACTCCTTTTGTGTTACTGAAGGCTCATTTTCTAGATCATTCCTAATTTTCATGGCACATACTCTTGGCCAGCTTTAATTTTTTAATTTTTAATTTTTTTCAAGTTTATTTATTTTCAGAGGGAGACAGAGAGAGCGAGTGGGGGAGGGACAGAGAGACAGGGAGAGACAGAGAGACAGGGAGAGACCGAATCCCAAACAGGTTCCTCACACTATCAGCATTGAGTTGAATGCGGGGCTCGAACTCACGAGCCGTGAGATCATGACCTGAGCCAAAGTCGGGTGCGTAACAGACTGAGCCACCCAGGCACCGCCCCTAATTCAGTATGTGTCTAGAGTCTGCTACCTTGCAAGTGTTTCTTTTCTTGTAAGAAAATGATAAACATAAAAATTATATATTTTTAAATGGTAAATATTCTATTATGTACATTTTACGAACTTTTAAAAAAGCATCACTATCTTAAGGTTAAACAAAGTAGGAGCTTGGAAATGCAGACACACAAATAGATGCAGCTCGTAGAAGAGGGGAGGTGGCTCATCCCATTTTAAGGGTGTGATGTGACATTCCTTCAGAGGGCAGACTTCCTACATGCAACATACAGTAGAATTCTGTCGACACAGACTCTGAAACCAGACCGCCTGGGCTTAAATTCCACTCAGCCACTGTGTGTCCTGAGGCAAGCTACTCGATGTCCCTGTGCCTGAGTCTCCATCTGTAAAACAGGGGAAGTAACAGTAACTTGTTGAGATTCTTATGAAAATTACGTTAGTTAACATATGGAAAATGTTTGGAACGATGTTCGGTACATGGGAAGTTCTAAATGAGTGTTTGCTAAGTACATGTAAACATGTAAACTTCCCAAAACACATTCTTGCTAGACAGGGGACTCTATCTGGATGTTTTAAATGATAGCCCATTATATGCCCCATAAAATGAACAGGTCCAACTAGAACTTGGCCGTGAGGAGCTCTGGGAGGCCCCTCCCGCTCATGGGTTTAACAGTGCTCTGGATTCCAGGACAATTTACCAGCCGACCTAACAGTTCCAGCCAGTTTGCTGCCGACGCCACCAGTGATGCCCCGTTGGGCCTGGGGGCCTGTCTGCCGAGCCCCTTTCCTGGGGCATCCTGGAAGATGCTCCGAACTTGGATCCGCCGTTGGTGTTTGCACTTCCAGGCGGAGGCTGCTTCACACTCTGAAGTCCCACAGAACGAGGAATGAGGAACAGTCACCGTTCGCATTGCTGGTCGCGTCCATTAGCTGGCTCCCTAGCACCCACCATTCCTGTGTCCGCGGACTCCAGACCCAAACTGCCTGAGTTCAAATCCAGCTGTGCCACTAACGTATGTGTTTCTGGGGGAACGTGAAATGGCGCAGCCTCTGTGCAAAAGATTGGAGGTTCCTTGGAAATTAAACACAGAGCTGCGATTAGATCCAGGAGCCCCGCTCCGGGCGCACGCCCAGCAGAACTGAGAGCAGGGGCTCAACAGACAAGCTGCATGGCCACGTTCTCAGTAGCGCTATTCGTAATAAACGGTAAGAGAGAATTCTTCCTGCCTCGTGGCCTTCAGACCTCCCTCTGACCTTGAATGAGAACATCAGGTCTTCCTGCGCCTCTGGCCTGCTGGCCTTCAGATTTGGACAGAATGCCTCTGGCCAGCTCACCCCGCCGAGATCAGCACTCGTCAGCACCCAAAATCCCGCCAACCAGCAACTCACAATAAATCTGTCGTGTATACTAATAAATTATATAATAAACTTACATAGAGGGGCGCCTGGGTGGCTCAGTCGGTTAAGCATCCGACTTCGGCTCAGGTCATGATCTCACGGTTCGTGGGTTCGAGCCCCGCGTCGGGCTCTGTGCTGACAGCTCAGAGCCTGGAGCCTGCTTCGGATTCTGTGACTCCCTCTCTCTCTGACCCTCCCTCGCTCATGTTCTGTTTTTCTCGGTCTCTCAAAAATGAATAAATGTTAAAAAAATAATAAAAACTAAAAAAGCAGGCACGTGGATGGTTTAGTCAGTTGAGCGTAGCTGACTCTGGATTTTGGCTCAGGCCGTGATCCCAGGGTTGTGGGATGGAGCCCGCATAGGATGCTCTCTCTTCCTCTCTCTCCCCCACTCATGCTCTCTCTCAAATAATAAAACACAAATTTAAAGAGATGTACTATGCACATATTTGGCACATACGCCTCCCTCCATATCCGCCCGCCCACACAGAACATGTATGTACATGTAAGTTCACGTCGCCTTAGGCTCTGTTTCTCTGGAGAACCTTGGCTTTGGGCAGGAGTGCGAGTGACACACCATCTCTGGCGGCCCGAGGGTCTGGGGGCTCCTGTTTGGTCTGAGGGAAGGGGGTCCCTAGCAGAGCTCGCACTCAGCTGGGCCTTACTGGTGCCATTTCCACGGACGGAGGGCCGGGGCGGGAGGGCCGGGGGCAGCACTTGAGCAAACACAGAAAGTCAGGACAATTGGGACGCATTTGAAAGCAAACAGCCCGGCCCAGCGCGTGCTCACCGCTTGCGTGAGCCGCCACTCGGACGCAACGGGTGACGAGGTGGCCAGATGTCCCACACGAGACCTAAGTGTCAGCTCCCGCCGGAGACCCACGGCCTCCCGAGTTCAGTACAAGCCGCGCCGCGGCCGGGCCCTGTCCCCCAGGCCCCCCAGACCCCCTACGGTTCCGCCGGAGGAGGCCTGAGGTTCCGGGATGAGGCCCAGGAAGGCGAGTGCAGGCGCCACCGTGGGGAGGCCAGCGGGGGGCCCTGGGGAGCCCTGGGGAGCAGCACCCTCCTCCCCGGGTCCCCCAGAGGCCGGCAAGGGCCGCTCCGCGGGGCTCCGAGCCGGGGCGGTGAGGAAGCAGGTCTGCAGAGCCCTCGCGCCCACGGAACCCCCGGCAGG
>NW_027530010.1:720556-722643 GCF_008692635.1 Crocuta crocuta | reverse complement strand
TGCCCGGTGCGGGCCCCGCAGGCGGCACGGGGAGGTCCGGGCGCTCCTCAGACGAAGCGACCCAGCCGCCCCCACCCTCTGCCTTTGTGAGTAAATCCTCCCGGAACTATCCTAGTTCGAATGAGCCGCGTGTTTACCGCCGGCGCCTCCCTGACGCGGCCCCTTCTCAGGGCTGCCAGGCAGGCGAGAGCCGGCAGCTCGGCACGGCCGGTCCAGGGACAAGGCTCAAAAAAGGGGCCACGACCGGGGCCTGGGGCTCAGGCGGCTGGGGGTCCGACCGCGGCTCAGGGCGTGACCTCGCGGTTCGTGGGTTCGAGCCCCGCGTCGGGCTCTGTGCTGACGGCTCGGAGCCTGGAGCCGCTTCGGATTCTGTGTCTCCCTGTCTCTCTGCCCCTCCCCTGTCTCTGTCTCTGTCTCTGTCTCTGTCTCTCTCAAAAAGTAAAAATAAATAAATAAAAAGCATTTAAAAATTTTTAAAAAAGGAAAGGATCACTACTGTCCCCGGGGAGGTATGAGGTGTGGCTGCTGGAAATTAAAAACATGACAACAGAGGGCGCCCGGGGGCTCAGTCGGTTGGGCCTCCGACTCCGACTCNGGAGGAGCGCCGGGGAGCACCCGGGAGGAGCGCCGCAGGCCGGGGGAGCACCCGGGAGGAGCGCCGGGGAGCACCCGGGGGGAGGGCCGCAGGCCGGGGGAGCACCCGGGAGGAGCGCCGCAGGCCGGGGGAGCACTCGGGAGGAGCGCCGCAGGCTGGGGGAGTACCCGGGAGGAGCGCCGCAGGCCGGGGAGCACCCAGGAGGAGCGCCGGGGAGCACCCGGGAGGAGCGCCGCAGGCCGCGGGAGCACCCGGGAGGAGCGCCGGGGAGCACCCGGGGGAGCACCCGGGAGGAGCGCCGGGGAGCACCCGGGAGGAGCGCCGCAGTCCGCGGGAGCACCCAGGAGGAGCGCGGGGGAGCACCCGGGAGGAGCGCCGCAGGCCGGGGGAGCACCCGGGAGGAGCGCCGCAGGCCGGGGGAGCACCCGGGAGGAGCACCCGGGAGGAGCGCCGCAGGCCGGGGGAGCACCCGGGAGGAGCGCCGCAGGCCGGGGGAGCACCCGGGAGGAGCGGGAGCATCCAGACATTCGAAAGAATGCCTGAGAGTTTGCAGCTTCCCACGAAAACGCCCCCATAACAGAATAAGCCCCTGGGAGCCATAGGAGGGAAAGTGCGGCAGAGACCCCCGGGCCCAGTGGGCGGGGGCGGGGCAGCCATGGGGACTGGCCTGCACCCGGCGGCTTGATCTTGATCCTCTGTCTGCCGCTGGAAAACAACCAGCCGTTGCCGCCGCTGCCTCCTCCTCCTCCTTCTCCCCCTCCCCCTCCTCCGGAGCGCTTAGCCCTGGGCGAACGGGGACTTTCCAGCACCTTCCTTTCCCCTCCCCACTCCCCTGCCTTCAGCCCTCAGAGTCCCAAGGTGAAAAATCAAAGACACACACTTCTGCCTCCAGGCACCACACCCTGTCCCCTTCCTGCACAGCCACCTCCACCCTGAGGGGGGGAGGGGAGCGGAGAGGAAGACTCTCGATTCACTTGAGAAAAAATAAATGGAAAGTTGACCCTTCTGTTATCTCTGAGTCACAGGAGAGTAGGGCAAGAAGGACCCAGAAACCTAATGAGTTGGGTGGGACAAGCTCTCTCCCACCGAACACCCTTCAGGGGCTCTGGCTTATTCGAGGAGAAAGCTGAGTGCCCTGGGCGGGCAAAGGGTCCACAGAAACCGCCCCGCTTTCACGTCCCGTGTCACCTGCGGCCGCTCTCCCTCACTGCCTGGGCTCCCGCCGCGGCGCACCGCGCTCCTGCGCCCCGGGACGCCCCGGGACGCCCCGGGACGCCCTGGGACGGCCACGCGGTGTGAGCCCCGGCCCCACGCTGGAATGCTCTGCACGTCACACACGGGCGCGCGCGGCCCTTCGCTCGGGAGTCCTCAGGCCGCCTCGGGCCACCGCGGCTTTTAATAGCACACGAGGGATGACTCTCCTGAAAGAAGCCAGACACAAAATTGCACAGTACGTGATTCAATTTATATAAAATGGAAAAACTGGCAAAAC
>NW_027530010.1:714180-720431 GCF_008692635.1 Crocuta crocuta | reverse complement strand
GTGGTTACAGGGCCGTTCGCTTCTTAGATATTTCTAGATTTTTGTCTCTGAAGCTTGTCCTATATTGCATTTTTCTTTCTAAAATACCTTTAAAAGCTGAAATGCATGTAGCCACAAAGTGCACCAAACTGAGGTGTACAGCTCAGTGAGTTTTTTCAGAGGCGCCCGTCTAGTTGAATTACTCATGTGTTTGGATTTGAATCATAGCATCTTAGCATTTCTTCTACATTTAATCTCACTTCTATTTTTCTTTTCCTGCTACTCTGAGTTCTTTGGATTAATTATTTTTTAAATTTTATTTATTTATTTTTGAGAGAGACAGAGATCATGCGAGCAGGGGAGGGGCAGAGAGAGGGAGAGAGAGCCCCAAGCAGGCCCAGAGTCTGACACAAAATCACACGAACCACAAAATCATGACCTGAACTGAAACCAAGAGTCAGACGCTTAACTGACTGAGCCCCCCAGGCAGCCCTTGATTTATTATTGTTAATACTCCATTTTTCCCTCTATTCAATTCCTTTTTTTAAATGTATATTTATTTATTTTGAGAGAGAGAGATATATAGAGCATGAGTGGGAGAGGGGGATAGAGAGAGAGAGAGAGAGAGAGAGAGAATCCCAAGCAGGCTCAGCACTGTCAGCACAGAGCCCCACGTTAAGGCTCTAACCCATGAACCACAAGATCATGACCTGAGCCAAAATCAAGAGTTGGACGCTCAACTGACTAAGCCACCCAGATGCCCCGCACCTGACTCTTGATCTCAGCTCAGGTCTTGATCTCAGGGTTGTGAGTTCAAGCCCTGTGTTGGGCTCTGCACTGGGCATGGAGCCTACTTTAAAGAAAAAATGAGGGAAAAAAAGAAGTCCTACAACTCAACAACAAAGACCAAAAGAAAACAAAGCAAAAACAAAAACAAAAAAACACCTCCTCCCCCCCAAAAGAATACAAATGGGGAAAGTCTTGAATAGACATTTCTGCAAAAGGATATACAAACAGCCAACGAGCACATGGAAGGTGTTCAAGGTCATTAATCGTTAGGGAAACACAAATCCAAAGCACGTGAGATAGGATGGACTTAGAGTGAGTTATTAGTGAAATAAGTCAGAGAAAGACAAATACCATGTGATTTCACTTCCATGTACCAGAAAGCAGAAGGCAGACCTGTAAATACAGAGGAGAATTGGGTGGTTGCGGGGAGGGGGAGGGTGGAGGCCAGGTTCCGGGAGGAGCATAGTCAGTGGGGCTGTGAATGCGTGAGTGGGGACAGATGGCGGCGGCACATGTGGTGGGCACAGCATGATGTATAGACGTGTGGAGTCACTAGGTTGTACACCTGACACCAGTGTAACATCGTGTGTCAGTTATACTTCAGTTAAAACAAAAGCCACCATGAGACACCCCTTCGCTCCCAGTAGATGGCTGTGCTGAAAAAAAAAAAACCAGATTAAGAACAAATAAAAAGGAAAAGAATAAGTGTTGGGAAAGAGGTGGAGCGATGGGAGCCCTGACGCTGTGGACAGTAGTGGACAGCGGGGCAGCGGCACACGGATGTTCACGGCCCCCTACACCATCGCATAAAGGTGGGAACCGCCCAAATGCTTCTTGACCGAGGAATGGAAAAAATGCGGTTTCACACGATGGGCTCCTATTTCGTCCCCCAGAATGTAATCGGGTGCCCACACCTCCTACAATGTGGATGAGCCTCGGAAATACCGTGTTAAGTGGAAGAAGCCAGGGACACAAAAGGCCGGGTAGTGTGTGTTTCCTACTGATAGGAAATATCGAGACTATGGAAACCCAGAGAGGCCAGAAAGCATGTTAGCGGCCACCACGGGAGGGGGTGCGGAGGCATGGGAGTGGCTGCTTCGTGGCACCAGGTTTCCACTCGGGGTGATGAATGGGTTCTAGAACCAGGCAGTAGTAATGGTACGAATGTACTTAATGCCACTGAATTTTGGATTTTTAAATGTTTACAGTTGTAAATTTTATGGTAATCTGTTTTACTGCAGTTAAGTTATTGAGGATCCCAAAGAGCTGTTCTTTATGTGGATTATATCTAACACGGGTTATCATTTAGAAATTAAAATTGGGGGCACCTGGGGGGCTTAGTCGGTTAAACATCCAACTTAGGATCAGGTCATGATCTCACGGATGGCAAGTTCGAGCCGAGCCCCGGCTCTCTGCAGACAGCTCAGAGCCTGAAGTCTGCTTCGGATTCAGTATCTCCCCCTCTTTCTCTGCCCCTTCCCTGCTTGCACTCTGTCTCTCCCTCAAAAATAAACATTAAATAAATAAATAAATAAGTGACGATCATAAAGATACTCACTGGACTTGAGAAAAGAGTAGAGGACACCAGTGAGACCATTAATGCAGAGATAAGGAACAACATAGCAGAGATAAAGGGCTCAATGAACAAAATGAGAAACATGCTTGATGGCATGAACAGCAGGCTGGAGGAAGCACAGGAACGAATCCGTGACTTAGAAGACAGTCATGGAAAAGCACTGAAGCAGAACAAAAAGGAGAAAAAAGAATGAATCTCTTCACAAAACGAGAAGAGATTTCGGGAACTCAGTGACTCTACCAAGCATAAAAACATTTGGGGTGCCTGAGTGGCTCAGTCAGGTAAGCGTCTGACTTCAGCTCAGGTCATGATCTCGTGGTTCGTGGGTTCGAGCCCCGCGTCGGGCTCTGTGCTGACTGCCAGCTCAGAGCCTGGAGCCTGTTTCAGTCTGTGACTCCCTCTCTCTCTGACCCTCCCCTGCTCGCGCTGTTTTTCTCTCTCTCTCTCTCAGAGATAAATAAAACATTAAAAAAAAGAATTTAAAGAAATAAAAAATTATTAAAAAAAAAATCTTAAAAGCAGCGAGACAAAAGAGCACATTCCCACAGAAGCGTGAACACAGCTCCCCTTTGCTGCAGCGTCCAAGCCCCTGAACTCGTCCCTCCTTCCCGTAAACTGCGCCAACGGCCTGTGTCGCCAGCAACAGGGCTAGTGAAGGACGCCGTCTCTCGCGGAAGCGCGCGTCCACCGCAGATGGGAAACTGAGAGGCCTGGCTCGTCACCCGAAGCCTTGTTTCCGACTCTGGCGTTTTTTGCCCAAAGAGCCCGAGCCCCCTGCCAGGGTGTCCGCAGGCCTCTCCCTCCGCATCCGCGGCGCCCCCACCCCGCCCCGGGCCGGTGCACCCGGGCCCCCCAGGGTGCTCGTGCGCTCACTGCCTCCTTGTGCCCGAGGCCCCTCCGGGCGGAACAGGGGGAGGAGGAGCCCGCAGGGACCGGCGACGCGAGCCGTCCATACAACCTGGCCCTTCCAGGCGGGTGCGAAGACGCCTCTGTGCAGCAGGGGTGGAACGCGCTTCCGCAGTCCGTGGGCCTGCCCCCTGGTGACCTCGGGGCTGAGACACGGGGCGTGTCACGTGCCCCGAACCCATAAGGCTCCGGGCAGCCGAGCCGGCGCCGGGGGAAGTGGCCGAGGCCCAGGAGCGCGGCTCCCGAGGGGCCCTTGTGCCCAGACGTGTGCGAATCGGTGGTGGGGACACCGCGGAACGTGGCTCCAGAGACGGGCAAGGGCTGCTGCGGGTCAGACCCACGTGGGCCTCCGTGGCTGACCACGTCTGTGGCCTCTCCGCAGAGCAGCCGCTCTGCTCTCCCAGGCGCCAGCCCTTCCCCTGCAGCAAAGGCCTGAGCTCCCGCTCCCGCAAACCCACCTCGAGTGCCTTTCCCAGGCCCTGGGACGGCGGCTGGCGGCCAGCGGTGTCTGGCCCGGGGCAGGGCGGTGCCCAGGACGGGGGTGCCTTGGGCTCGCAGCTCCCTCCGCACCCCTGCAGGACCTCGAGTAAATCCGGCATCAGTCCTCCTCCCCATGCTGGGGCCCACCCGGGTCAGTGCTGGACCCCGAGGGACAGAGACAGCGTCCCTCCTGGGGTGTTTTAAACACCACCCCCGGTCATAGCAGGGTGGACAGTTTCTGCAGAATCTCCAGCCCAGGAAGTCTGAGCCTGGGGGACCCCGTGTCTTCTGTCCAGAAATATTTCTTAAGGGAAAACACCCAGGGGCGCCTGGGGGGCTCAGTCAGTTAAGCGTCCGACTTCGGCTCAGGTCATGATCTCCCGGTTCGTGGGTTCGAGCCCCGCGTCGGGCTCTGTGCTGACAGCTCAGAGCCTGGAGCTGCTTCAGATTCTGTGTCTCCCTCTCTCTCTGACCCTCCCCTGCTCACACTGTCTCTCTCTCTCTCTCTCTCTCAGAAATAAATAAAACATTTTAAAAAATTAAAAGAAAAAAAGGGAAAACACCCCATAGAGTTCTGTTTGTTTCTTATCGATTCTAGGCCCCAGGAAATGTTTGGGAAAGGCCTTCTGTTGCCAGCCCAGCAAGGTGGAGCAGCAAATCCTTCTGCCCGGAGAGCCGGAGGCCCGGGCGGTGCGGGGTCTCCCCCTGGGGCCGGGCGCTGAGGCCCAGAGGAGGCCCGTGCTGAATCTGAGAGCAGAGCACCTTTTCTTTCACTGGACACACAGCCGCCCGCCTCTCCCCTCCCTGACCTTGGGGTCCAGCTTGCCGAACTCAGCCCCCCACACAATGGTAAAACATGGGTGTAGGCTTCCCGACTTTGTTCTGGAAACAGAGATAAGAGGGAGAAGTCAGCCCCTCCCTTCAGCTCCAGGGCTCAGCTGTGGGCATAGAGACTCTGCTTAGAGGGGTCCCTCCTCAGTGGAGACCACGGTCCACAGCCCCGGGTCTTCCTGGGCTCCGGTGGGTACGCAGGTAGACACAGCAGCCCGTCTGCTCCGCACCCGTCTCTCCCCTTCCCCCGCGGGGCGGGCGACGCCGGCGTGACACTGTTTTGAGCATCCTCCTTTAGGGGAAGACAGGGCTGTCGTGACCCCGACGGGGTCAGCGTCCCCGGGAAACAGCAGCTCAGGGCATCAGTTTAATTCGTCCCACGCTCCACATCAGGAGCATAAAATGTGGGCTACGGGGCGGCGGCATCGGGGCAGGTGTAGTGGGCACTCCTCCAGGGCGCGCGTCTGGTCCCGGTGAGTGGGGAGTGCGCCACTCACTGAAACGCAGGCTGTCGTGGGAGGAGACGTTGAGAAAAATAGTGTGCGACCTGGGGCACGTGGAATGTGAGCAGCTGGCGGGCCATCCAGCCCGAGACGCTCACGGACCGCTGGACCCGAGGCCTTGAGTGTGGGGGGAGCAGACCTATAGGAACAATCCCAAGTTTCATTTATTTGTATTTATTTATTTTAAGTGTTTATTGATTTATTTTGTGAGAGAGAGAGAGAGAAAGAATCCCAAGTGAATCCCAAGCAGGCTCCCAAGCCAGCACAGAGCCCAAGGCCGAGCTCGAACTGCTGACCGTGAGATCACAGCCTGGGCAGACATCGAGTCAGACGCGCAGCAGACTGAGCCGCCCAGGCGCCCCTCCCAGATCTCATTTAAACTGTGGGTTTCGGGGCGTCTGAGCGGCTCAGTCGGTTAAGCATCTGTTTTCGGCTCAGGTCATGATCTCACAGTTTGTGAGCTCGGGCCCTGCATTGGGCTCTGTGCTGACCGTGTGGAGCTGCTTGGGATTCTCTCTCGGCCCCTTTCACTCTCTGTCCCTCTCTCAAAACTAAATAAAAATTAAAAAGTAATAAAGAAATAAACTGTGGATTTCCACGGAGCCGCTTAAGGCCCTTCAGCAACGCAGAAGGGCCCAGAGCCAAGATGAAGCCTGGGGGAAAGGCGCAGAGGGAGGCTGAGGAGCAGCCACAGCAGCAACGAATGTGGCGACAAGTCAGACAAGTATGGGACCGCCAGCGAGGCCAGACCTGGAGGTGTGTGCTGGGCAGGGCCAGGGCCGAAGGGGGTCCTAGTGAGAGGCTTCAGGGGGCTGGGGGAGGGGAGGCACTGAGCTCAGGGGAACCGGTGAAGAGAAACTCAGGAGGGCAGAGAGGGCCCCTCCAGGGGTGGGCAGCTGAGGCAGGGTGGTGGGGGGAAGCGGTGGAGGGAAGGGGTGAGATTCCAGTAGCCCGAGGGGCCTGCGGGGGCGGGGCACCCTGCCCCCTCTGCAGAGGAGCCGGCACGGGGATTTGCAGGGGGGGAGGTGGAGCGCGCCCAGAAGCAGGGCAGCTGCAGAGGCAGGAGGTCATCTGTGTGCAGGGAAAGGACCGCCGTGGACGAGCCAGGAGGGCAGTGACCAGAGGGACACGTGCGCAAGTCCACAGCGCGTGCAAGGAAGTGGGAGGTCAAGGGGGAGCCCTGGGGG
>NW_027530010.1:712127-714144 GCF_008692635.1 Crocuta crocuta | reverse complement strand
GTGGGGAGCTGCGGCTCAGTGTTCTGGAAGGTCCCAGGGAGAGGCTGCAGGCAGGTGCAAGTGTGTGTCCGGGGCCCTGGGGTGCCGCACCCACCCTGGATGGCTTCTCCTCAAGGGGAAAACCGATCTGGCCTCCACTCCCCCCTGCGGCTCATCAGCAGCGAGAAAGAGGAAGACGGTCACCAGTGACACAAGACTGGTCAGGTCACGGGGGAAGCTGACTGGGGGAGGGGCGTCGTGGGCCCCCAGCGATCCAGGGCCTCCCCCGGCCCCCCGGCTCTGCAGGAAAGCTCACTTCATCTGCTAACCTCAAATTCCTGCTCCTGGGTGTTCACTTCTGTGAAAAGCAGGGAGAGCGGAGGCTGGAGGGCGGGGGCCGGTGGGAAGGGCATGGGCCAGGGGCCAAAAAAAATCCACGGACAGTGTTTACCTGCTCCTTCCCCCCCCCCGCCTGGCATGTGTCAGGGATGTGCGGTTGCCTTGTCTGGAAAAGCAAACGGTTCAAGGCCCTAAGCACCCGGCCACTGGCTGGACACGATGTCCCCGTGGCCGGTCCATGGCCGTCCCGTCCACGGACACTCAGTCCTGGGAGGCCTGCGGAGCGCGCACTAGGGCCCAGCAGCGGCCCCCACCCCCCAGCGGCCGCCAAGAAGGCCGGTCTTTATTGATGAGCCAGCCTTGATCCAACATTAGAAAAGACACAAGTTACACACCTCTCAGAAACTGGAATTTTATAAAAAGGCATTTTTTCTCTTACGTCCATAAAATGATAGAATTCTTCCAAGTATAGAAATGTGTCATAAATTATACAGAATGTTCCTTAATTACAGCTCAATGCGACTTGGTACTTTCTTCCCTCCCTGAAAAAGGAGAGAGAACCAAAAAAATAATATATATATAACTGTATATATATATATATATTTATATATATATATTTATATAATATAGACAAACCAAATATGAAAAAAAATCTTTTCCTCTTTGGTATAAAAATCAGACTCTCACCTTGAGAGACACACAGACAGACATGATGTTGGGTTTGTAAACTGTGCGGCCAGAAGGGACCCCCTCCCCCTCTCCCCTGCCCAGTGCACCTCCCTGGAGGCAACCACTTGGAGGGTGTGAGAGCTGCACCCCTTCCAGCCACGCGCCAGCCCTCGGCACCCCCCCTCCCCCCGCCGAGACTGAACTGGTGCCAAGTGGCCCAGGAGAAGCCTGATGGGCGGTGGGGGAAGGACAGTGCCCCCTGCCCACCCCCTGCGGGGAGCGGGGGAGGGGGGGCCCCTAGTTTACCGGAGGGGAGGAGCAGCGCCCCCAGCAGGCCCGGCGCAGGCGCAGGAAAGTGCCGGAGGAGGAAGGGACGACAGACAGGACTCTGCTAGGGAACCCAGACCCACACTTAAAGGGATCTTTTTTAGGACGACATCTTACACCCAACCCTACGTCACTGAGAAGGGCGGCCCCCCTCTCCGGCCCCAGCCCCAAACCAGCAGGACTCGGGACCAGGAAGGGGTGTGTGTTTGGGGAGGGGAGCACTTCACTCTCAAGGTGAGGAAGACGACTCTGTGCCCGGCCAGCCCCCGGGGCCCAGCAGCAGCCGGAGGCCGGGACAGGGGCCCCCATGCGGCCACCCTGTGTGGCCTGGTGTGTGTGGGGGCCCCTCCCATGGGCCAGCCTCCTCTTCCCACAACGTGAAAGTCGCTCAGAGGCCCCTCCACTTGCCAAAGAAAGAAAACAAAACGGAAATGGACACGACACAAACCAAGGAGAGACGCACACACGACGTCCGGGCCGCGGGCCCCAGCACTCTGGCTTCCGGCGATACATTCTCATGTAGTTCGGGAACGGGGCGCTCGGCCCCTGGGGGGGGGTGGGGAGTAGAAAAATAGAGATTGGAGCCTCCCCGCAGGCCCCGGGCGGGGGCAGACCCCAGCTCGATCTCGTCTTCTGTTCTTGGTTCCGCGTTGGAGCCCCTGGCTGGGCCGGAGCCCGCGGGGAGGGGCGCGGGGTGCCGGGC
>NW_027530010.1:707577-711652 GCF_008692635.1 Crocuta crocuta | reverse complement strand
CGGGCATTCGAGGCAGGGGACTTTCTGACTTGGGGTCCCACCCCCAAGCAGCCAGCCAGCCAGCCGCTCACCGTGTCAGAGAGATCAGGCTTCAGGCTCAGCTTGAGGAAGCGAAAAGCGACCACAGGCAGGATGCAGACCACCGTGGTGAGTGCGATGGTCAGCCACACAGTGGGCTGGGCCAGGGTGCTCTGGGCGTTGCCTGCGGACGTGGGGGGGACACGTGGGGGGGGGACACGGGCAGAGAGGCAGCCCACGTCAGCTCCCGAGTGCTCCCCGCTCCCCAAATGTGTTTCCCCAGCGCCTCGGGCCTTTACCGGAGGCCTCTGCTGTGTCTCACAGCCCCGCGCCCCCCACCCCTACCTGCTTCGGGGCTTCCCAGCTCAGGAAACGCCACCACCCGCTCCGCTGCTCCAAAAAGGCCTGGAGTCAACCCCGACTCCTCCCTCGGACTTCACATCCACCTGGGGACTCGGCCGCGGCCACCTGCCGCCCCCAAGCCTCCCCCGATCGTCACAGAGCCTGCTGACCGGTCTCCCCGCTTCGTCCCTGTCTGTGCCCAGCCACCCACAAACAGCAGGCGCCAGCCTTCAGGCAAACCGGGCGTCTGGTGCTTCCCCACTCGGACTCTCCAGTGGCTTCTGCCGTGTTTCCATCATCATTCACACCTCTGGCCCTGGACCGAAGAGCTTAACGACCTAGACCCATTCTTACCCCAGGACACACACGAGGCCCGCCCTGCCCGCCGCCTCTCCCTCTGCTGCTGGGACCCCCGGGCAGCCCCTCCCCTCCAGCTTCTGGTCCTGGCTGTCCGCTCCCCTTACCCAGGCTTCCCTTCTCCCAGGTCTGCGCTGACCGCCGTCCCTCTCCACCCCGCGAGGCGGCTGCCGCAGCACCTCCTAGTCCTGGGGGTTTTATCCGCTAACCTGTAAGCTGCTTCGCGGTCTCACGGACGCGGAACCCGGGAGAGCAAGCGCACTGCCTGTTCCGGGAATTCCTGCCCCCCCAGCACCCGGGAGCGTGAGAGGCATACAGCCGGTGCTGACTGGATGCCCCCAGGACGGACGGACGGACAGCTAAAGCCAGTGCGACCCCTGCACGTGTCCTTCGTGCCCCTGACCGGCCACGGGCCCCTGGGGGGCGGCCGGCGCCCGTCTGCAGAGCTCCTCGCTGCCACCTCGCTGCCCCTCCCACAGCAACCCTCCGCTGCCGTGCCCCCCTCTTTCCTCGAAGAAACAACAACAAAAAGACTCCTAGTAAATGAAAAGCAATTCTGACACCTGGATGGCCTACCTTTCTAGCTGTTTATGCCTCCGGCGCTCTGGCCTAGAATCAGAGCGCAGCCCCGGCTCCGCTCACAGCAGCCTCCTCTGTGGGGCCGCCCCGGCCACCTGCCTCCAGGCGGCTCGCTGGCCCGATCTGCCCCTGCTCGGCCCCGACCTCCCTCCGAGCCTGACCCTGCACGGGCCTGGAGGGACCGTCCCCACTCCCACACCCTCTAGGGCCAGGCCTCCATCAGAGACATGTCACAGAAGGCCTAGCACACAGGAGGGCTGGACAGACGCCCCACTGGTCCAGAAGAGCTGACCCCCCGACTCGGGAAGCAGCCCCCGGGACTCACCCACAAACCGGAACTGGTTTGGGAACATGCCGAAGAGCCCATCGCTGTGCATGGCAAAGAGGATGGCAAAGTAGGCAGCCAGGCTGCCCCAGATGAAGAAGTGGTTGATGGCCGTCCAGTAGCCTGTATCCAGCCCGATCTGCGGACGGCAGGAGTCACAGGCAGAGAGGGCGCCCCCCGCCCCCACCCCCATCCCGGGGCAACCCCGGACGGGAGGCTCCCTCCGTCCCGAGTAGAAGGCGGGTCAACCCCCCGCCCCTACCTGCACGCTCACGACGATGACCAGCGAGGTGGCCACGGTGACTGCGAAGGACTGGTAGTCGGCCAGCTGGGCACCGTCGTCCCGTGTGGCCTCGGCGAACACGCCGTAGGGGATGAAGAACATGAGCACGGACGTGTAGATGCCCTGCGCGATGCAGATGAAGAACTCGCGCTTGTTGAAGAGCAGATTAAGCTGGCCCGGCTCGTACAGCTTAGGGTACTCCATGCTGCGCTGCTCGGGGACGTCCTGTGTGGGGACGACCAGTGGGCCCCGGGGGCCTCAGGACGGACGAGGGAACAGCCCGCCAAGGCCTCCTCCCTCCTGGAGCCAGCTGCCCCCGCCCATCTCCGTCCAGGAAGCCGGAGGCTCGCAGGCACTTCGGCCCCGGGAGAGCTGCCCCCTGAGTCCGCGCAGGCGGTGGGTACGCCGCCGGCATCCACGCAATCCCTCCCCTCCCCGCTGGACCCCCGCCCCTGACCTGGTCGAAGACCCCCATAGCCAGGACTGGGAGGGAGGTGTACACGATGTTGTACAGCGTGATGAAATACTGGTCGTAGACGGTCTGCGAAGAGGACAGGGAGCAAGAGAGAGTGAACAGCAGTCTCTCCAGTACAAACAAGGCAGAGAAAGGATGCTGAGTGGTACACGACGCCCTACAGAATTTTCTGGGGTCTTATCTGTTCAACAAATGTTTGTTTTTGGTTTTTATTTATTTTTATTTTTATTTTTAAAAAGAAAATTTTTTTAATGTTTTATTTATTTCTGAGAGAGACAGCATGAGCAGGGGAGGGTCAGAGAGAGAGAGGGAGACACAGAATCTAAAACAGGCCCCAGGCTCTGAGCTGTCAGCACAGAGCCTGACACGGGGCTCGAACCCAAGAACCATGAGATCATGACCTGAGCCAAAGTCGGACGCTCAACCGACTGAGCCACCCAGGCGCCCCTTTGGTTTCTTTTTTAAGTATGTTCTACACCCGATGGGGGACTTGAACTCACGACCCCGAGATCAAGAGTCGAGTGCTCCACCGACTGAGCCTGAGGCGACCGGACGCCCCCAACAACCAGCGGTGAGCCAGACAACAGCTGGGCCCTAGGGGGACCGACCTGATGGACAGGACGGAAGGCGTCTGCCCCTGAGCGCATAGATGGGCCAGCAGCAAGCCCCCTACCTGGGCTGAGAAACCGCAGAAGAAGCCAAACCAGAAGTGGACCATGGTGAAGGCGAAGTTCTTGTAGAAGAAATAGCAGAGGAACTTGCACATGCGCAGATAGGACCAGCGCCCATGCACCAGCAGGAGGCGCTGCAGGAACTTGAACTGGGAGAAGGAGTAGTCGGAGGCCAGCACCGCCTGGATGCCCTCCTGTCCGCTGATGCCCACGCCAATGTGGGCCGCTGAGGGACAGGAGGGGATGGGGTGGCGGGCAGAGGGTCACACGCTCAGAGTCCCAGTGAGGCAGACGGCCCCTCCCCCGCCCGCGCAGCCACACTCACTTTTGATCATGCTGACATCATTGGCTCCATCCCCAATGGCAAGGGTCACGGCCTTCTTGTGCTTCTTAACCAGCTCCACCACCTGCGCCTTCTGCAAAGGAGTCACGCGGCAGCAGATGACGGCCTTGCACGCACAGGCCGTCTCCAGAAACTCCAGCTCCATGTCTGCCTCCAACGCGTGGGCCTGCAACACAGGGCGTGAGAGCGCCATCTTCCCGGGGGGGCCGAAGTCGCTCCCCCCAGCCCCACTGTGAGGTCAGGCCATGTCAACAAGGAAGAGGGGAGACCCTGGCCGGAGCAGCCGTGTGCGCGGGGACGCTCACCAGGCTGTGCCCGTTGATGACCAGCGCGTACTCCCCCGCGACGGCCTCCAGGACAGAAGCGAGCTTGGAGGAAGGACGGTTCTCCTGGCAGGCGAAGCCGTTCTCCACCGCGTGGGGCGAGTCCGTCATCTTCTCCCGGGCTCTCCTGGGGGTGGAAACGCAGCCGTGGCCCCCAGGACGGGAGCAGGGCCCTCGAAGAGCCGGGTGCCCGCCCGCCTCGGGCCTGCGGCTACCTGAGCTCCTCCCGCACTTCCAGAACTGTGTGGCCCGTGACCACGAACACCTCGGTCACGTCGTCCGTCAGCATCTTGCAGGAATACCCGATGTTCACAGCCGTCTCTGCCGACAGAAAGGCTGGCAAGGTCAGTACCCCGTCC
>NW_027530010.1:704355-707557 GCF_008692635.1 Crocuta crocuta | reverse complement strand
TCCGGCCTTGGCTCCCCGCCACTCTCACCTTGCTTATCCCCGGTCAGCACCCAGATCTTGATGTTGGCCAGCGTCAGAAGGGCAATGGTCTCCGGAACCCCTTGCTGAAGCCTGTCCTCGATGGCCGTCGCGCCCAGCAGCTGCAAACCCCACAAGGGGCCCTGACGGGACAGTCCCCGGCCCAAGCCCTCCCTGAGCCCCCCCACCCCCCCCGNCGTACCACCATGTCACGCTCAACCTCCTCGTACACGCCGGCCAGCCTGTCTTCCCGGCTGTCCTGGGCCAGGCTGGCCTGGAGCCGCCGCTGGGCCCACGCCTCATAGTACACTTCGTCCAGGTCCCTGTAGGCCAGAACCAGGGTCCGCAGCCCTTCCCCTGCGTACTCCTGGGGACGGAGCCAAGGGCACCAAGGTCACCGGGGCCTCAGCTGCCCGGCCCCTCCCAGCACGAGTCCAGCACGGAGGCCCCGCCCCCACACCTACATTCAGGTGGTCGGTGGTGGTATTGAGCAGCTCCTGGGCGGAAGGGTGGAGCCTGTCCAGCAGAATGGTGTCCGCCCCTTTGCAGTAGAGCCGGATCCTGCCCTCTGGGTTCCGCACTATGTCACAGCAGCGGAAGCGAGTCCCAGACTCAGGCGGGTGAAGACCCCCCGAATCTCAACACACAAACAAGACCACCCAGCACCCCTCACGCGTTCCAGGCAGGGACGCTGCCCCCCACAAGCCCATGGCAGCCCATCCTGGCCCCACCCGCAACCCCAACCCTGACAATGACCCCCTGTCCCGTCCTCGCCCCGCAACCCGGCCTCGTCCGTGACTCCGTCTAGGCGTCACCTGCGACTCGCAACTCCGACCCGGCCTCACCTATGACTGACATCCGCTTGCGGATGTTATTGAAGTCCAGGATGGCCAACAGCTGATAGGTGACGGCTGTGCCCATCTCATGGACGGTGATGGTTTTGGGGGTGCGAGAGCGGAACACGAAACCGAAGTTCCTGGCTGCAGTGACCAGGGCCCCCTCGTCCGGGGACTGGGCCTTGTAGTACAGCTCCCCTGTGCAGGGGAGGAACGCGTGTGCTGTAAGTGGCCGCTGGGAGCCGCACGTCCCGCCAGGCTGCCCCTGCCCGGCCGCACCGCGGGGTGGGCTGAGGCTCCGAGTCAGCGGGGAGAACCGGCCGGCCCTGGACTCACCCTCGTTCTTCTCTTCCGACATAACGGTATGACACAGGGATAGGAGGCGGAAGAACTCGTGCGTGTGGGGGTCCCCCATCTTGACAGCCTCCAAGAGGGTGGGGTCCCAAAACAAGAACTTCTTGTCAGCCAGAGGGTTGAAGGAGAAGTCGACGGGCTGTGGCCTCTGGAGAGAAAACAGTGCAGAGGCTGGGGGCCAGGCTGCGCCCCGGGGAGGCCATCCCCACCCCATCTCCTGTGCGGAGGACAGCTCAGATCCTGCCCGCCGTGAACCCCCAAACCTCTCACTTCTGCAAACACCCCTTTCTCCAAGCAGTTTCTGCTCCTTGACCAGAGAACACACCCCTCCTGACTATACCCCCCACTCCTGGTCAGGCGGCCTGGGTTTAGCTGGCGTGTAGAGTAACTACGGAGGCTGGCCCTTACCTCTCCCAATTCAGCTTTGTGTCCCAGGACATCAAACACGTCCCCTACACGCACCGGGACAGAAGGAGAGGCCGCGTCAGGGCTCACAGAGCAGCGGAGAGGCCGGTACAGAATCCCCAGGCGTTGGGGACCCTCAACCCCAGCCACTGAGCCGACGTCACACAGATGCGCACCCTTGACCCCAGGCCCGAGCCCCCTGAGCCCCCATCCCTGACCCCACCTGCTCTCCTGCCAGGGCCCCTGGTTCCCGGAGATCGTCATCCTACAGGCCTGATGACGGACCGAGCCCCACACGACCCGTCCCCAGCCACCCCGTGGGGCCCCCACAGGCCCCGGAGCAGCAAGGCCACACCGGAGGCCACGGCCACGTTCCATAGGCTCACGAGGGCCCTGAGCAGCAGCAGGGGAGCTGCGTGGACGCCCAGCGTCTTGGGCTTCACCTCGAGCAGCCGGGGAGCCCTCTCCTGCCTGGGGCCGAGCCTGGGGTGAGGGCGTCAGCAGAGGGCTGGGGAGGGGCTCCGTGGCCGTGTCCTGTCCCCAGCGTCAGGACGAGTGTGGAGCCCCGGCCCCCGGCCCTACCGTAGCTGCGGCCGCTGATGGAGCACTTGTTGAAGACCATGATGTTCTGGGTGAGCGTGCCCGTCTTGTCGGAGAAGACATACTCCACCTGGCCCAGCTCCTCGTTCAGGGTGGTGGTGCGGGCCTCGGCCGGCGTCTGCCTCTTCACACAGAACATCTTCCTGTCCCAGTTGATGAAGTAGCTGTGGCCCAGGCGGATGACCTCCACGCTGCACGGGGGGCGGGCAGAACAGCAGGCTCAGGCAGGGGGCCAAGGAGGCCCCCACCCACATGGGCCTTCGCTGCAGGCCCCCCGCCTGGGGACGGACGGACGGACGGACGGAGCGGACACCTGGGCAGGAAGGGCAAGGAGAGCCCCCTGACCCCGACCCTCCAGTGCTGTCCGGACAAGAAGGTGCACAGGGCCTGGGCAGGCAGGACACACAGCGCAGGCAGAGGGGCTGCAGGCCGGGCTGAGCCAGCTCTTACCTCAGCGCTAACCACACAGAGACCGTGCGGAGAGAACGAGAGAAAGGGCGTGAGAAAGCAGAACGGAGAGACAGGAGGGCCCTGGCCCCTCGCTGCCCGCGGCCAGCGCTCTCCTTCCACCCAGCCCAGGCCTCTGGCTTTCCGAAAGGGAGCCAGGCAGCCAGAGACGCCCACCCTGCACGGGGAAGTCACGTCGAGCGACGGCGCGCTGCTCTCCACATCCCGGGGCCTCCCCAGCGCCCCAGGAAGGCGGCCATCAGGGCCAGCACGGACCCGGCTTTGAGGCACACCCGGAGCCCTGCTTCTGACCTGGCGGAGGCTGGACCGGGGCCCGGTTACCCAGCAAACGCACGACCGGCCGGAGGGGTCTTCTCGGCCTTCACCCCACTGAGTGGGTCACGCCCCCTAACACACTGTGGAGCCTGACTTAGCAAGAGGCTTCCTTACGCTGCAACCGTGGGTGCTGGGTGGACCGGATCTGAACCCGGACAACAAGCCCAGAGACGGGGAAAAGCCAGGCTGCAAACGAGCAGGCATTG
>NW_027530010.1:695779-704348 GCF_008692635.1 Crocuta crocuta | reverse complement strand
ACGTGTTTCCAAGGTTCACTCTCCAGCCTAGGACCTATCAGTCGAGCAGCAAGACGTCCCCACGAAGGAGGTGGGGCAGGATTGTTCCTGTTCTACAAGTGGAAGCCGAGGCCCCGGGTGCCTGTGGCTTTGCCTGAGGTCATGCTGCTCAGTGATCTAGAAGAGCCCCCAGGGTACCCCGGGGGGAAATGCCCCATCGCTGGGACTCGGGGCGGCGGGGCCACGGGAGGGCCATCCGGGGGTCCGTGTGGACCAAACACAGCGCTTGGGAAGAGTCCCGAGCTTCTGGAAAGGATTTCTTCCCTTTCTCAAGCGTCTCAGGTCCCCTTATCTCAAGCGCAAGGCTCTAAGAACACAGGAAATTTCCTCCTTCCTCTCCCTGCTTGCTCCTCCTGGCCGGTCCCTGCTGACACTCTGACCACCACCAACACCCCAGAGGGCTCCTGCGTCTGGGCCCCGCTGTGTGTCCCGGCCAGCACTTCCTGAAGCAGCCCCGGGATGGGTTGTGAAGAACCTTCCGGCGGCTTACTAAGTACGAAGTCCACTGGCAGAGTCAAGCCCTTCCGCAGCGAGGACCAGGCTCAGGGGCCCGGCTCGGCCTCCGGCTGCCCTGTCACAGCGGCCGGACTGTGGCCCTTCCTGGTCCCCTCCCCATGCCTCCCTGCTTCGCCTTCGCTCGGCCCGGCCGCCTCCTCAGACGTGTCCTCCCTGACTCACTGCCCAGCGGACGACGCCCTCCCCACGCCCGTGGGGCTCCGCGCCTCCCACACGGCACCGCGGCGGGAAGGCAGCATCTCCCCTCCCCCACAGCTGCGCCCCCGGGTCCCCTTGCGCCCCACCCCAGCCGGCAGGCAGACTGACTTCCGCAGCCCTCCTGCCTGGTTTCAGATTGGTCTCTCCCAGACTGAAGCTCCCGCGGGGAAGAGGCCCGTTCCCAACACGTCTCCGTGGGCCGCGCCGCACAAAGGCGGCACGCAACCAGCACGCACCGACGGGTCCGCGCGGCCCGGGCTCCGACACGGCCCAAAGTGCCGGGAGCCGCAGGGAGTCTGCCCCGCGTGCGGGTGGGCGGGGGGCAGGGCGCCTGCGGCACCAGGAGACCCAGGTCCCTCCCCCGGCTTTCGCCTTCACGGCAGCACGTGCCCGGCGCGCCCTGCGACGCCTCAGGGTGCAGCAAGTGCGTACCTGACGTAGAGCGAGATGGGCACCACGGTGTTGAGGATGATGATGTAGGACCAGAAAGAGAGGAAGCCAGAGACCAAGGCACTGTCCACCGCCGCGTCCCAGGGCAGGTAGACCTGGAACCGCGCGCCGACCTCGTGCTCCCAGATGGCGTTGCCAATGGCCAGGATCACCCCCATGCAGACCAGGAAGCCGAAAATCTGGCGAGGAACGAGAAGCAGGGGCTAGGCTGCCCCTTGGGAACCCTCCAAAGTCAAGTACATCCCTGAAGGTCACACACCCTCAGAAGCTCAGGCCTCTTTACCATGGCGGCGCCTCCGGCAGGAAGCAGCCAGAACTGGCCAGCATCGGGCGGCCTCCCTGAACACCCTGCTCAACTGTATGACGGGGAGGCCCCAACAGCCACACAGCTCCTGACACCACGGAGCCTCATGGAACCTTCCGAGACGGCAAGAACAGGTGCGAGCGAACTACTTCCAACCCAACAGAGCAGCTTGGGGGAGGTCGCCCACTGGGCTGAGCTTCCACGAGCCAATTCAACGTCTGGTTTGTGACGGTCGTCGCCCCCCCCCCCGGGTACCCCAGTTGTGCTGAATCAGGGAAGTAAGCTATCTTCACAGATACAGATTACTTAAAAATAAAAAATCTTTTGAAGGTTGTAAAAAAGTCTCTTAAACGTCTCAATTTTGGGGGTGCCTGGGTGGCTCAGTAGGTTAAGCACCTGTCTCTTGATTTCGGCTCAGGTCGTGATCTCACGGTTCATGGAATTGAGCCCCGCATCTGACTGTGCTGACAGTGTGGGGCCTGTTTGGGATTCTCTCTTCCTCTCCCTCTGCCCTTCCCACACTCTCTCTGTCTCTCTCTCTCTCTCAAAACAAATAAACATTTAGATAAACAAAAATAAAAATTTAAACCTTGGAGTCCCTGAAAAAGGACCCTAAAAAAGTTTTGGTGGTTTACAGAGAAGAACACACAGCGCTGTCTCATCTCAGACATCAGTTTCCAAAGCCGCTTCCCCCTCACGGGAACCGCCCAGGTGCCCAAGGCCCACCAGGGGGCGATGCAAGCCTTCGCCCGACAGACTGAACCGCGCTCCCGGAGACTGGGTTTCCGCAGAGCCTCTAAGGCCAGGGCAGAGCAGGGCTCACATGAGACGGGCATGGGGGTGGAGGGGGCGGCAGGCAGAGGGGCTCCAGAAGGGAGGAGACCCCGACCAGGAGCTCAAATTTCTAGCCAGACAAAACAAGAATTCAGGAATTGCCAAAAACTAAAGCAGAAACTTTTCCTTTGGGACCCTCCGCTCTTAGAAGTCGGGGAAAAGACCCTGTTACCCATCCTCCAAATGGAAATTTTTCTTTTCCCTCCCTCTCCATCCCCATGAAGGCCTCCTTGTCCCTGGCAAAAGCAAACAGAAGGTCACATGCTGCACAAAGTCACCACCATAACCTGAACCCAGAGAAGAGAAGATTTGTTTTACTCTCTTCAAGTTCTTGATTCATGCACGTTCCTATGGCTTTTTAAAATAACATCTTTCAGGCCTGAAGGGGCCTGAAATCAACACTGCCTTTGAGCGGCCAACCTGCCAGTGGCTTTAAAGCCAAAACCTGAGACCTGACTGCTGACAAGGCAGGAGGGAGAGCAGAGGCACCGGGCNGAGGGGGCCGGGGGGCAGGAGGCCTGGGAGGAACCTTACCCAGAGCACCAGCGTATTCATCAGGCGATCAATACTCGTCCTCTTGAACTTTGTCCGGCCGCTGTTCTGCATCAGTTTGGTGTCAGGACCTGGAACGGAGCGGCAGGGATGGGGAAGCGCAACAGCCAGCCTGCCTTCGGGGTCCTGCCCGAGTGCCCCGACGGCGCCCCAGGAGCNGCGGGCGGGCGGGCGGGAGGGAGAGAGGCTCACGCTGCGGCACCAGCGCTTGCGGGCTCCTCCCACGTGCCTGGGGGTGGCTGAGGCCCCCACGACCCCAGGCAGCTCACCTGCGAAGACCACCAGCCCGAAGCACCACTCGGTGTTGCGAAGCACGCAGCCCCGCAGCAGCATGTTCTGGTTGCTCAGGGGGAGCTGGCTCCCCTTCCAGTGCAGGGTCCCGCTGAACCTGTCCAGCTTGTTGTTGGGGGGCTCGCAGACCACCTCGCCTGAACGGAAGACAGAGCGCCGTCACGGCAGGCGCCGCGCACAGCCCGATGGCGAGGCGGCTCCTGCGCGCACGGCCGGAGCGGGCCGACCTGGGCATCTTTGGGGGAGGAGTGAACGGAGCTCAGAAGCCACGTTCCCTCGGGCCCACTGATCCCACTGTGGGGACTGTGCTCCACGGAAGGCGCAGCCCAGGTCACGACAGCTTTACGGAAGCATTCCCTGAACAGCAAAAAACTAGCGACGACTGAACGGTCAAGGGACAGCTGAATAAACTGTAACATGTCGGCGGTGCGACGTGACGCAGCTGCTGACGAGAACGAGGCAGCTTCCAGAAGTAGTGGTGAGGCACGATGACGAATTTAACAGCTAAACAAAGGCAGCATGTGGAGATGTGGGTTCAATACGATCCCACCGCTTTGTGCTCTCAGCTGTGTGAGCACAGAGCGTGGATGGACGCAGGGCGCCAGGCCGCTACGGACGGTGGAACTGGGGGTGGTCTTTCCTTATGCTACGGTTCCTCTTGTTAGAAGCAGTACGGACGATCATTTGCTGAAGAAGAAGAAACTGAGTTTCTGTCAACACACACAGCCGGGAGGGAGCTCTCGGCCCGGAGGACCTCCTGAAATGGCCATGAACTCAAGGGCCGGCGGCAGTGGCCTCCCATCCTGACCCTCCCCTGCAGAGAGAAGTCCAGGGAGCGCAGCGCAGCGAAAAGGAGAAGGTGCAATGGAAACCCCAAAACCCAACCCGCGTCCCCTACCTGCAAGCCGCTCCTCAAAATCACTCACCGTCAAACTTGGCGAGCCGACTGATGTCTCCCAGCTCCGAGGTGACCGGAGTTGCCTGGCGCACCTTCGTGTTGGTCTCTCTGGAAGGTCAGCGGCCCTGAGTCCTGCTTCTGTTTCCCTCCTTCCTCTGCACCCCACCTGGGGCGCCTGCCCTTGGGGCATCGCCCTCCCCCACGTTACTGAGTGGGTAATACTTCTGCATACTCAAACCTCTGACCCCATAATTTTCCAAAGGGTGCAGATCCCAGACCCAGAAACCTCTTCCAAAAAACAAGCCTTTGACCCTCCAGGAGACAGACGACCTGTGGGACAGGGCGTCCGACTCACCCATCCAGCTCCGCTGTCTCGATGTAACACAGCCCGTGGGGCTCGCTGCTGGAGAGGAGGAGGAGATCCGCCTGGAGAGAAAGCCTGGTGAGGGGCCCGAAGGCCGTCCTGCGTCACGACGCACTCTTTCCTGGTCCCTCCCTTCCCTAAGCGTCTGGGTTTGCTCAGCGCCAAGCACGAACGGCCAGAAAGGAGTCAGCCCCAGATGTGCTAACAGGACAGGGGAGCTTTCCACGCAAGGAAGTTTCCTTCCATAGGTATGTAAGAGGCAGCAGTGAGCCACGGAAGACTCCTTTCTCTGCAGGCTCGTGGGCCTAGAGGGGCACCCGTCCCTTACCGCCACAAACTGGTTGTTTTCTAGTTTGATGATGTCGCCAACACGGACGTTCATCCACTGCTCTTGCTGGAGGCTGAAGCGGTGACCGGACAGAGCAGAGGGTCAGGAGCTAGAGAAACGCCCGGGGGCCCTTCCCCCCGGGGCCCTCGGTCTCCCGCGCGCACTCACCTGCCATCGATCAGCACCTGAGACTGCCGGCTATTCACCTGGTTGTCACTCCTGTGGCGGAACTGAAGACAAGACCCCGGGGGCTGAGGCAGCGGCGCTGGGTCCCACCCGGAGAGCCAGGGTCCACAGACCTACCCCCGCCCCGGCTCCGCCTCCTGTCCTCGGCCAAGATGCCAAGGACGCAGAGGACCGAGGCGGGAGGGGGCGCGAGGGAGGCGTGCAGGGGCGTGGGCGACTCACGTAGTCATCGGTGGCGTCTTTCACCGCGGTGACGGCGAGCACGAGGACCAAAGGCACGATGGTCGTGAACCAGGACAGTGACGACACCTGCGGGATCAGCNGCCTCGCCGCCCCCGCCCGCCCCGCCCGGCCTCCCGCTTCCCCCCGCCGCCCGCCGTCTGCAGGGCGCTCACCTGCAAGATGAGAAGGAACAGGAAGTAGGTGTTGGCCACTTCCTGGAACTGCTCGAAGAGGTTGACGGGCAGGAAGGTGAGAATGTTGTACTTGGAGGTCTTGATGCAGTTGCTCTGCGGCAACGGGAGAGAAGGTGACGAAGCAGCCTCGCCCGACCCGGAAGCTGCCTCCTCCATCCACGCTCCCCAAGCCTCCAGCCCCGAGAGCCAGCGAGCGCCAGCCACCGCAGGGGTGGGGGCGGGGGGGCGGAGCCGAGGGCTCTCGTGGGCTCCAGTGCCCTCCTGCACCGACAGGCCAAGGCACGGAAAGTTCAGCGCCGGCGGACGGAGAGGGGCCAGGAGGCGCCCCCCCCCCCAGGGGGGCCGCTGCCCACGGGGCAGCAGGAGGGGACAGGCCGCTGGAGCCGCTTACCGCATACTGGAACTTCTCGTTGTATTCTCGGTCGTTGGCTCGCGCCCGCCTCTCTTCTTCTGCAACAGAACGAGGCTGCCCTCAGGGGGAGCTACCAGCAAGCCTTTCAGGCCGGCCCGTTTGGGGGGGGGGGTTTCCACCGAGGACCCCTGGCTGTGTCCCTGTCACCCGCAGCCTGGCTGCAGGGCTCAACAGGCCTTTGTTCCCAGACAAGACGCTTCTCCCTTCCTCCTTCCTCACTGACAGCCAGGCTACTCGGGGCGCTCAGGTCCCCTCCCCCGTCCCTCTCGTGAACACCTTAGGCTGTACGGCCTCGGGGATCCCTGGACAAGTAGCATCTGAAGACAAAAAGCTTCCTTCCCCAGGGAAGCCTGCGGATCGGGCCTGCTCCTCCTGACCTGCGGGTGAGGTGGACGGCCAGACAGGTCACCGTGCGCTACAGCCGCCCACAGCCGCCCTGCGGCAGCATCCTGGCCCCCGGCCCCACGTGCCGCACCCCCTACAGGAGCCTCTGCTCGTCACATGTCACCAGCAGCGCCTTCTGACTGGCCCACAATGACATCACCTTATTTCAAAGCTCCTCTTCAAGTAAAACGGGGATCAGGGAGCCGGGTCGTGCCCTCCGAAGGAGGCAGGGGCACAGAAGGTACTTTACAGGGCTGCGCCCTCACCGCAACCCTTCCCGTGCCATCCGCACTTAACACATCGGCCGCTGGCGAGTGACACGCCGGCTGCACCTATCGGGAGCACCCGCTGACCTGGGACTTCGGGGGGCACGTTCTGGGCCCAGAACATGGGGGGAGGGGCGCCCCGTGAAGGGCTCCCCGGCCCACCTCTGTCCCAAGGGCAGAAGCAGGGAAGGGGGTGCCTTGGTCAGGTCAGCATCCTCCCCTGCTGGAGCCACGGGCGGCACTCCAGAGCCCTCCCCTCACCCCTGCAAAGACCCCTGCAGACCCGGCGCTGCAGCAAAGCCTCCGACCACAGCACCTCTGTCCACTCAGCGCTCCACCCCTGCGGGGGCACTCCGCTCCCAGGAACGGCCCCAAGGGGACCCCTCGGGCCGAGAGCCCTGCCAGGGGGCGCAGGGCCCTCCCGGTCTGGAAGGGAGAGGCCCCGGGAAGGCCGGGGAAGGCGGAGGACACCGAATGTGAGGGAGGGAGAAGCACGGCCGGGACGGCGGCCAGGCGCTGCCCCCGTTACCTGTCCCCCAGGAGGGCTTCTTTCTGCTCCAGGAGGGGGGCGCCGCGGCCCGGGCCCACTTCTCCGGCATCTCCTTGGGGACCNCCGCCCTGGGGGGGGGCAGTGTTGTCCGGGCAACGGCCTTCCTCCCGCCCCCGCCGCAGGGAAGCCCGGAGGCAGAGCGGGGCCGAGGGAGAAACGCGCGGACAAAGCGGGAACACAGCCCGGCGGGCCCGAGGCCGAGCTCTCCGACGCCCTGAGCCCAGAGGCCACGTGTGCGGGGCTGCGGGGCGGGAACCCCGCGACCCGGGAGGCGAGCCCGGCCCGGGGCGGGGGGAGGCATTCGCGTTCCAGGCGCCCCGCCCCCGGGATGGGAGGGGCTGCGGGCCGCCCTCCTTCAGACCCGCCGCCGGTCGTCCCTTTCCTTCGCTCCCCGAGCCGTAACAACGCCCGAGGCCAACACCCCAGGAATTCCAGCCCCCCCTCCGCCCCGGTCTTACCTGGGGGGCGCTTTTTTGCACACAGTGCCATCTCACACAGCAAGGTCCCAGCAATCCCATGGGAGACCCTGCGGAAGGGGGCACACACGTGAGGCCGGGAAGCTGGGGAACCTCTCCGTTCCCCTCCTGGGCTCCCGAAGGTTCTCTCCCGGCTCTGACCCCCCACCGCCTCCCCCAGGCCTCAGCCCGGGAAGGGGGTGCGTGCGCGGCAGAAGCCAAGGCCTACAGGGGAAGGAAGCGGCCAGACAGGGGGGCGCAGCTCCCCGGGGCCCCATCCCCGGGGCGGCGGGCGGCGCTGTGCTGACCGGAAAGCGGGGTTTCCCCACANTGGAGGCTCGGCCTTCACTTCCTGAACACGGTCCCCAGGCCGCTTCCTCGCAGCGTGGGGGGCCGCGCGGCCCTGGTGGGGAGTCGCCCGTCTCGCCCCCAAGCCCAGCCCGGTGGGCCGGCAGCAGAGGTGGCCTGGGCGGCGCCGGTCAGACAGCCCTTCGCCTCCTTCCATCTTCCCTCCCTTCGCCTGAAGAAGAGCCCTGCCCACCCGGCAGGGTCACAGGGCCTCGTCCCTGCTCCCCGGCGGGACGCGCGCGCCGGTCCCCGGCCCCCCTGGGGTCTCCCGCCTCGGTGTGGACAGAAAGCCTCCCCTGGCTGCTGCTCCTCTGGCCTGGGCACNAACTACACACTGGGGCCACAGCCGGGGGCCCCGCCAGCCACCGGCCGCCACGAACCCCGGCTCCCGGCAGGAGCCCCAGAGCGGCCAGAAATCCTCGCCGACCCTCCCCAAACGGGCCCGGGAGGAAAACCCTCATGCCCGACTCCGGGATGCCAAGCCCTCCTCCAGGGCCCTGGCCAGGGTCCCCACCCAGTCTGGACTGTGAGTCACGGCAGGGCGGGGTGCCGGAGAGGATGGAGGGGTGGGCACCCCAAGCTGCAGCCCCTCCCTCAGCCGGGGAGGCGTCCAGAGCCACCGCCGGCTGAAGATCTGGGCGGGAGACCCTGCGAAGGACTTACTGAGGGAGCCACACGCACTTCTGGGGGTCAGGAGCCCGCACCCGGGCAGGAAGGTGCCTCACGTCCAGGATCCCGGGGGGAAGGGAAGCGGACTTGGTCCCAGACCTTGAACCCT
>NW_027530010.1:695490-695677 GCF_008692635.1 Crocuta crocuta | reverse complement strand
GCAGGGAGCGAACGGCAGCGGCACCCCTGGGAACGCGGCCTCTCACTTCTCCCGAGCTGCACACAGCCTGGGTCTCCTGAACTATCAGGCGCCCCGGCCACGTCGCCCTGCCCGTCGCCCGGCCCCAGCCCCCTCTGCAACCACATTTGGGATAAAAATAGCCAGTTCTGGGAAGAAGGCGACGCTC
>NW_027530010.1:694600-695121 GCF_008692635.1 Crocuta crocuta | reverse complement strand
AAGGCGACGCTCCATGGAGGAAAAGGGCTCCTGCAGGCCCGGCCGCTGCTGCCTCCAGCGCAGACCCGGGGACACCGAGCCCTTCTTTCGGAGGAGCAGGCACGTCCGAGGGACAGAAGGAAGCGGCACCCTGGACCCCGCGCCCCTGCCGCCCTCCCTCGCCAGGACGCGGCCCCCAACTCCCAACCTCCAGGGCCGCCCCCATCCGGCACCCCCGGCACACAGACCTCCCCCACCCGAAGAGAAGAGCCTACCTGCCCGAAGCCCCTTCTCAGGGCGCGCACACCCTCGGCCCGGAGCGGTTGCGCNCGAGCCAGCCGGGGATAGAGAGCCGCAAGGTTTTTATTCGGAGGAGAGGGGGGCGGGGGCGCGGGCAGGGGGCAGGCAGCGAGGGTCCCCCGCGCGTCCCTCTCCGGGAAGGACGGCCGGAGCGCCTGGGCGCTGGGCTGTGCCTCAGTTTCCCCCCTTGCGCCCCCTCGCCGTGTGGGGGGAGCCGCCCCGCGAGGGCAGGACGGCCGCGC
>NW_027530010.1:692120-694546 GCF_008692635.1 Crocuta crocuta | reverse complement strand
TCCGCGGTCTCCGGGGGCGCACCCTCTGGCGGTCGCTTTGAGGCACAGCGTCCGCGGAGGCCCTCGGGGTCTGAAGACCTGCGGGGGTGCGGAGGGTCGCCGCCCCAGTCAGGGAGGAAGCGGGGCCGCTGGCCACCAGCCCCGGGTCTCTGGCCCCTGTTCAGGGTCCACAGGGGGAGCGTCGGAGTCAGAGCTTCTGCTGGGACAACTGAGCCGAGGCGGGCCTTTCCAGGCCCGAGGCTTCACGCTGGGTGAACTCTAGATCCGCTGCCTCCGACTCCTCCTCCGGGTGGTGGAGAGCCACCAGCAGCTGGTATGTGGCTGTGCCCAGGGTCGCCCCCACCAGAGGGGCCACCACAGGCACCCACCACCAGCCGTTACCAGCACTGCAAGAGAGGGACGTAAGGAAGGCTTCAGGGGGGCTCCCCTCGCCTCACCCCGAAGGCCCAGGAGCAGGAACGAGAGAAGTCCCTAAAGCAGCTCCAGGGGGCCGGCCGCCAGGAAGACGGCGCCTTGGCAGCAAAGCAGAGCAGTTAGAGAGGAGCCCCGGGGACAGCCTGGTCCAGCCTCCTGCCCTAGGGAATCATCCGAATACACCCATTTAGCTGATGAGGTCACTAAGGCCTAAAGACCCGCCCAAGAACCCCACTCTGCTGTCGCGGTGTCCGGGGGGAGGGGAGGAGGCAGAGGGGGTAAGAGAGGAGAGAAGCAGCGCTTGGATGAGGGCCCCGTCCTGAGAGGCCACCAGGACTGTGGGAGAGGGGACAGCTGGGACAGATTCGGAGCTGTCGGGGGAGGGAGGAGGCTGCTGTCTCTCACCTGAAGACTTCAGGGCCCCAGCCGGCCACGTAGGTGAAAAGCCGTGGGCCCAGGTCCTGGGCAGGGTTGAGTGGGAAGCCACAGTTGGCCCCCAGGGACAGCCCGATGGCCAGGATCAGCAGCCCCACAGCCACAGGCTCCAGACCCGCAGGCACCCCCTTATTCCGCGTGTCCACGATGGCCAGGATCCCCACAATCAGGATCCCCGTTCCCAGAACCTTGGAGTCTACAGAGGCAGAGGGGCCCCCATAAGCTGCCAGATGGTCCATCTGCCCCTTCTCTCCCAAGCACCCTAGGCCACCACCGCATGTCCTCTGACTGTGTCCAACACAGGCACCTGGGGTGGGGGTGCTACAAGGACAGACTCCACCCTGTACCCCACCCAGAGCCTGAACAATCGTCTGGGGGCCCAAGGTACAAGGGCAAATCCTGAGGCTTTCCCGGGTTCCCCCACCCCCCCAACACACACACAAAGCTACCTGATCCAGGAAGCCGTTGTTCAGCGACAGGTAAGGGGCGGGGTAGGTGGCAAAGATGGAGGCTGTCTCCTTGGGGCCGGTCACTGTCAGGTTCCCGCCTGTGTAGTTCTGCAGGGCGTCTGCAGCAGACGGGACAGGGGATGGGGTTTCCATCTTTGTTCACGCAAAACCGCTGCAGGCGCTGCTAGGCACGCGCGCTCCCGCCCATTACCGTGGTAGAGCGCGTAGGTGGCTCCGGAGGCACAGAAGGCGGAGAGAAGCTGCACCGAGCAGTAAACGGGGAGCCTGGCCCAGGGGAGGCGTCCCAGGAGGCACATGGCCAGGGAGAAGGCTGGGTTCAGGTGCGCCCCTTCAAGGATCCGGAAAGGAAAGCTAGCATCCATTAGGTGTGGCCGCCTGGCGCTCACCACGTCCCGCTGCTGCGGTCTCACAGCTCGCTAGGCAGATGTTACTGTCCCCACCCTGTGTGGCGCGTGCGGCCCGGCTCCAGGCCAGTCTGCAGCTTGCCTGCTCTTTCTCCTGCATGTTTGTGTCTCGTGAAGGGGCTCAAGGCAGACACACTGACACAGCATGTGTCCGGGGCGCAAGCGGGGGAGGTCCTGGGCAAAGTGACCCTGAGGCCTTCAGGCCGGGGACCCGGGAAGACGGACTTACCCTAAAGCATTACCCCAGCTCCCTGGCTAGGTGAGTGCGGGAGAGAGACACGGAGGGGAGGGGCTGGCATATCTCAGTCCAGGGCACTGGTCAAGCTCAAGAAAACAACATCCAGGAGTCACCATCACCACACACCCACACGTGCAGGTGGCCAGACCCCACCCTCCTCACCTGAAACATTACCACCCACGTAGATGGCTATGGTCACGGCCAGAGAGCCAGCCAGAAACATGGTGAAGAAGTTGCCTTTGGTTTCTCCACTGGTGACGGCCTGGGCTACAGCCCCCTGGGTGAGGAGCTGGTGGGGGCGGGGGGGGGGTGAGGAACAGAGAACAAGGGATGGGGAGCCTGGAGCAAGGCTGGGAAGGCAAGCGGAGGGAGCAGCTGAGAGAGCAGAGGGGACAGGAAAGGTCAGTGAGGAAGGGGGAGGGGCACACTCAGGGAAGGGAAATAGACGGAGATATGAGGGGGGAG
>NW_027530010.1:678224-692083 GCF_008692635.1 Crocuta crocuta | reverse complement strand
AGACCAGAATGGAAGGGGCAGGGGCAGACACAGAAATGATGCATAGTTGAATGAACTGAGATGCCAGAAAGAAGAGATAGAGGCAGAAACTTTGCCCTCCTCCCCTCCTTCCTTCCCCCGTCACCCAGCCTACCATGAGCACAAGCACGCCCAGAAACTCTGCCAGGCACTGCCGGGCCAGGAGGCTGCGGATCCGGAGCCGGCCCTTGATGTTGGCCAGGGTCTGGCTATACGACATGGTGGGGACACCTTGTCTCTGGCTGCTGCCACACAACCACAGCCACTGCCTGCCAGACAGTGAAAATGATAAGAGAAAGACTTTACTTTTTTTTTTAATTTTTTTTAATGTTTTTTTTTTGTTTTTGTTTTTGTTTTTGTTTTTTTTTAAATATTTTTATTTATTTCTAGGAGAGAGAGAGACAGCGTGAGCAGGGGAGGGTCAGAGAGAGAGGGAGACACAGACTCGGAAATAGGCTCCAGGCTCCGAGCTGGCAGTCAGCACAGAGCCCGACGCGGGGCTCGAACCCACGAACCGCGAGATCATGACCTAAGCGAAAGTCGGACGCTTAACCGACTAAGCCACCCAGGCGCCCCGAGAAAGACTTTAAAACCAATTAGCTCGGCTTCTGAACAGCAGTGTCTGTACACGTGCGTAGGTAGGGAGGCCAGAGATAACGGGAGAATGTCCAAGGGCCGGCTCTCGGACCAGCGCCTGGAGTTCGCCCGGGCCCTGCCTGCTCTGTCATCCCCCTTCCTCCCAGGAGTAGCCCCCTCCCATGCTGATGGGTTGGAGGAAGTACCCTGGGTCAGTGCTTGGCCTCAACAGCCTGCTCCCACCCCGCTTCTGATGACCTGGGGAGCCTCGGGACTAGCCAAGGCCATACAGCTACTTAGGGGAAAAGTCTGAATTTGAATCCAGAGCTTCTGACTCTCCATCTCCTATTGCACAATACCCTTCACGTGGAATATGACGCTTTCCCCCCAACCATTTGGATGCATGCAAAACTCCACAGGCATCCAGCGAGGCTGGGCTGAAGACCAGAGACTGCAGGAATAAAACCCGCTCACTGAACGCTTGCACTGCCCTCCCGCAGAGTCCTGCCTCGGTCAGAGCGCCCTACCTCTGCTGTGGCTCTGGATGACCGCTTCCCGCTCGCACTGGGCCCCACCTCCTTCCTCTGGACACTTGTCACCCTGAGATTCTGCCCAACACACAGCGACTTCCTACTTCTTACTGCAAGCCTCCAAGTTCATTGGAGGTTCATTCAAGTAGGAGTCTAATTCTAGACCCTGGGAAGCCATGGGGAGCAAAACACATTGCCTGCTCTTCTATAGCTTATGTTCTGATAGGTGGAAACGGACACACATTTAAGAAATACTGTATGTAGTGTATGAGGTTCTTTTTTAATTTAATTTTAATGTTTTATTTATTTCTAGGAGAGAGAGAGAGAGACAGCGTGAGCAGGGGAGGGTCAGAGAGAGAGGGAGTCACAGACTGAAACAGGCTCCAGGCTGAGCTGGCAGTCAGCACAGAGCCCGACGCGGGGCTCGAACCCACGAACCGCGAGATCATGACCTAAGCGCAAGTCAGACGCTTAACCGACTAAGCCACCCAGGCGCCCCGTGTAGTGTATGAGGTTCTTGAGCGTGGGGCCATGGGCTCTGGCACAGTCCTGGGCACATCTGTACACAGTACTTCTTTACTAGGTTGGGTGGGTACAAGAATGCTCTACTCGGCTGCCCTGTTTGGGGCCAATGCACCCATTTCCCAGCTGCTGGGAATATCAGATGCTAATGGCACACAGCAGCTTCCTGATGGCAGTCCCTCCCATGGCAGGAGGCAGCCTCGCCCAAGGTTACATGCCCTCCTATAGGGCCTGTGTCCACCGGTGCAGGGTAGACATGTGGCCCCTGTGTCTCAACGCGGAACAGCCCTAAAGGAGCCACCCCAGCTTCCAAATTCCCCACAGGATCGGCTGAGGCCTCTCCTGCAACCTCATTGTGTGTCCATTTCACCGTTTGCCTCATCCCGCCTTCCTCACTTCCTTACATGTGCATCCCGCCAGCAGCTCTAGCACTTCCCAGTAAGCCTGGTCACGTAGCTGCTCCTCTTAGCCTTTCTCCAAAGAACCCAATTTAAGACCGTTGGTGTCAGGAGTGATCCCACAAATTCTAAAGTGGGTCTGGGCGCTCGTGCACAGCCTGGCTGATGAGAACCTCTCACGGTAGTAGGTAGACTACAGTCTCAGGCTTGTTGAAGTGGGGCACTTGTTAGAACAGCTGGAAGGGGTGACTGCACGGAAGCATACGCACAATGGCCTCTCCGGCACTTGAGAGGCGGAGGGAAATGGTACCTGTTAAGTCCACGGAATTGATCACCATGTCCAGGCCGACTATGAAACCAGGTGGCCCCGTGACAGCATCTAAGGAAAGTCTAACCTGTATCCAGGGGACATCAGAGTGGAGGGCCAGCTCCAGTTCCAATGTTAATCGTTGAGAATGTTGAATTCTCAGCCCCAGGTTTTCCTATGTCAAGGTTAGATCTCCCTACTCAAGGTTAGGGTAGGATCCTGACACTTGAAACAGGGACATCTGGGCAGATGCAACGAGAATCTTGAATCCCCAGATTCCTCTGAACCCTCCCTCATTTAGATTTTTCCTTTGTCTCGAGTGTTCTGAAATAGTGGGTTTATTTTCATCCTTGGTGTTTAGCATATGGTGGATCTTTCAGGTTGTAAGTAAATATTTCACTTCTGGGATATTTTCTTGGTCTATTTCATTGATGGTTTATACCATTCCAGTTTGATCTTTTTTCTTATTTTCTTTTTTAAAAAATTTATTGAAATTGAAGTAGAGTTGACCTAGAACATCAGTTGCAGGTGTATATTTCCACCTATTTTCTATGTATCTAGTACTCAGTCTACCTTTCTGGAAATTTTCTCAACTTTGTCATCAACATCTTTTTATAGATTTTCATTTCTGCCATCACTTTTTTTTTTTTTTAACTCCCCAGTTTATTCCTCTTTCATGGGAGTATGTTCTGGCTGTATTACAGGATATATCACTTCATATTCTGAAAGACGTTAAAGATGTGTCCTTGCTAAATTTCCATCTTTCTGCAGACTGTTTCTCCCAAGTTGCTTTAGTGTGTGTGAGTCTCCAGCTTTCACGCCGTAGGCCGCCCGCAGGGTCTGGTAGTCTCCAGCTCCATCTGTTTCTGGTGGTGCTCCGAAAAGCTGACTAGAGAAATCGATTGTATTCTTACATACTAGAAGTTAGAGAGAGGAGACAGAAAGGTGGGAGTATATGCTCTACTAAACACAACGATACAACTTTAAAACGTGACATGGGCACAGAGGCAGACAGATTACCAGACCCAGCACAAGGATCTGTGTGTATAAAATCTATTTATAGTATTTGTATATACACATGCATATGTATTTTTCCAAATAGAAAAAAATGAGGTTGGACTCCTGATTCATACCAAATTGGAAGATAAATCCCAGGTGGATTTTAAAACCTAAACGTAGGGACACCTGGGTGGCTCATTCAGTTAAGTCCAACTCTTGGTTTCAGCTCAGGTCCTGATCTCACAGTTCGTGGAGTGCAGCCCCACGTTGGGCTCCGTGCTTTTAGCTCTCTCTCTGCCCCTCCCCAGTACACTCTCTCTCTTTCAAAATAAACATTAAAACAAGAACAACATCTAAACGTAAAAAGCAAACCTAGTAAAATCTGTAAAGAAGAAATAAAGGAGCGTACCCTTGCAACCTTGGCTGGGGAGATTTCTAAATGATATAAAGAGCACTAACCATAAAGAAAAATAAACTTGGGGTGTGATAAATCAACTTCTGTTCACCAAAACATATAAAAAGAGAATGAAAAGATAAAATTTCATTATTACATCTCTTCTTTGTTCTTGTGATATGTCTCCTTAGAAAAATCCCTTTATTGTCTGTCATTTTATTATTGTTTTTTTTAAATGTTTTATTTATTTCTAGGGGAGAGAGAGAGCGAGCGAGCAGGAGAGGGTCAGAGAGAGAAGGAGTCACAGACTCCGAAGCAGGCTCCAGTCGCCGAGCTGGCAGTCAGCACAGAGCCCGACGCGGGGCTCGAACCCACGAACCGCGAGATCATGGCCTAAGCGAAAGTCGGACGCTTAACCGACTAAGCCACCCAGGAGCCCCTATTGTCTGTCATTTTAGTAAAGCGCCAAGGTAGCACAGGTAAATAAACGCATAAGATCAGCCACCCTAAGCCACAGTACTAAAAGAGGTTTTAATGAGAAAAAAAATCTAGTAACGTTTGTGCTAGTTATATTTTCTTCAACATATGTAAAAAAAAAAAAAAAAAGAGAGAGAAAAAAGAAAAGAAAGAACGTAGCCAATAAAGGAAGAGCTCTTTGCCAGTGTGTTCCCCCAAACTCTCTCCTGAACTGCCCAATCCCAGGTAAACAGCTATCCCCTACCTTCCCACACAGGCTTCCTCTTTTGAGAAATTGGTGCATTCCCAGGTAGAAATCTTCCTGGAGTTGTCTCTATAGGTATCTCCTCCACAAGAATAATCATCTTCTACCAAGCACCTGATCCTATTTATCAAATCAGGTTTTGGAAGCAGAGCAAGACACGTAAGCAGGAAGAGGGCGGCTGCGGGCCCAGACAACCTGGGAAGCCCTGGTTGGTGCTGGAAAGCGGAACAGCCTGGACAAAACCAAGACTGAAGAATTAGCATAAATAAAGGTTTTATTGGTCAGTCTGGGCGAGTCACATACTGACATACCCCCAATTCGCTGCTCCGCACAGCCCAGGGCCTGAGGTGGCAGGCGGAGACACAGATGGTGGGCAGAGGCGGGGAGCGATCTGAAGGCCTCTGAGGGTTAGGAGGGCTACCGGGGACGGAACCAGCGTCCTAGGAATAAATCCAGGAGGGAAGAGGCATCACTCAGGCCTGGAGGTGCTGGTGGGTCGGGATCTAAGGAAGAAAGCGATACACACCGACACGCTGAATGAAAGAAGACAAGCAAACGGATGCTACTGAAGGCTAGAACGATAAGGGCTCCCCCTTCCCAAGGAACTAAGAGACGCATGTGACTCACGGTCCGTACTCACCACCTCTGGGACCGCCGTCTGCCTCTTGGTGGGTCACTGTGGTCTCTGTCCGGCCCTCACTGTCCACCACAGTCCGGCGTTCCTCTACTGTCTGCAAGGGCAAGTCCCAACCGTATCTCTAACATCGGTAAAGGTGAGCCCACGGGTGTCTTTACCTTGACCCCTCTCTCCAGGGCACCCCCTGGCCACAGTTCCTTTTAACCCTCTCTTCCAACTCACCCCATCCGGCTTAGTGATCTTGGTCACAGAGATGCTCTTGAAATAGGATTTGGGCTGGGGCTGCAGAACTGGGCCGAGGCCCTCCTGGGAAACCTGGGAATCAAGATCTAGAAGGGCAGAGAGAGGAAGCAGAAAATCAGGAGTCCGAGGGAAAGAAGGGGTCAAGTGTGGCAAGAAGAAACTTCAGAGGAGATCAGAGGGCAGGCTAAATATCCTCTCCCTCCAGACTCACCATTGTCTTCTCTGGCTCTAGAATGGGGGGTCAGAGGCCACGTGTCATCAAACTGCAAAAGAAGGCAGAGGAGGTGAAATGATACCTTTCAACTGGAAATCTGCGAGGTCGGAACCCAAAGGTTCCAAAGCCACCTTTCCCTGGGAGAGATGATCCCACTCAGGATGGCTTTGTTTACTCACCCCTTCCTCCTTCCTACCTGTTTGATCTCTCCTTCTGCCAAAAAGCTTTCCCGAATGGACGCTTTCTATCCTACCTGACAATCCTGCCTTGTTCCAGAATTCTAACAGACCAGCGATTTTTTTCTTTTAAGAGAAAAAGCAGCATCCCTGCTCCCTCATCCCCAACCCCACCCCTGAGAAAATCCTACATGAAGCTTATACAGAAAACAGATCAAACACACTGAGTGGAGAACCTGGGGCCCCACCCTGTCAGATTCTCACAAGGCAGCCTTTGGGCTCCATGAGCCGTCTCCCACGGGCTCTCACTCCACCCAGAAGCACTCACCAGACCAAAAGGTCTCTGGGAGCCCCAGTCCGGTGCCGGTTTGGGGGATTCACTTCTTGCATCACTCTCCAAGCCCCCCCCAAAGATCCTGGGCTGGTGACTATCTGGATACTTAAGCATTGAGTCCCGGAGTGTCTGTCCCTCCTGTCGTCTCTCACCAGGTGTCTCTGACTCAAGACCAGGACCTGGAAGTTCTGCAGAAAGGTGGTGGCAGGTCGGTTCTGGGGGTGGGACAGGGCTTGGGCTCTTTGAAACCTCGATATCATCCATCTTGTCACACCTCCCACCCCCCACCCCCCAGCGACTCTCCTCAGGCTCCTAATGTCACCCTCCAACCCAGTAGGAACCACAGGTTGACCGGGGACAGCCACACACCAGGAAGGTGGGAAGGCAAGGTCCAGGCCCCCATTTCGCTGAAGATGTTGTTAAAATCCCGTATTAGGTCATCAAAGCCGAAGTTATCATGGAAGCGCATCCCTCCTCCTGGGCTGAAGCTGAAGCCGAAGCCAAATTCCTCCGGGGACTGCGGACCCTCAAACCTCGAGCTCCCACGGCCCCACGTGGCTCCTTCTTCTTCGTCTTCCTCCTCCTCCTCCTCCTCATCTCGAGTCATGCCTCCAAAAAAGGGGTCTCTGTGGCTGGGAGTGAAGGCAGATCGACCAGCAACAGTTTAGTACTTGAAGCCATAAAGTCAGCTCAAGGGGGGGCAGAGCGGGGCACGAGTAGGGCCTGGAGGGCGGCGGGCAGGGCTGGCCGTGCGCCTCCGCTGGTGCCGTGGGTGTGGGGGTGTTTCCTGTGGGAGGCCGTCGAGTTTTTGCTTTGTCTTCGTTTCTCTCAGCGCCAGTCCTCACCTGGCGGTCCCTCGCGGTGTCGCCTGGGCCCTGCTCAGCTGCCCACGGTCCACCCCGCAGCCCCACTGCTGCCCCAGCCGGGCCCCGTGGCATCACCCCAGGCCGCGGTTACCCGGCCCCCGNTCTAGCACTTCCCAGTAAGCCTGGTCACGTAGCTGCTCCTCTTAGCCTTTCTCCAAAGAACCCAATTTAAGACCGTTGGTGTCAGGAGTGATCCCACAAATTCTAAAGTGGGTCTGGGCGCTCGTGCACAGCCTGGCTGATGAGAACCTCTCACGGTAGTAGGTAGACTACAGTCTCAGGCTTGTTGAAGTGGGGCACTTGTTAGAACAGCTGGAAGGGGTGACTGCACGGAAGCATACGCACAATGGCCTCTCCGGCACTTGAGAGGCGGAGGGAAATGGTACCTGTTAAGTCCACGGAATTGATCACCATGTCCAGGCCGACTATGAAACCAGGTGGCCCCGTGACAGCATCTAAGGAAAGTCTAACCTGTATCCAGGGGACATCAGAGTGGAGGGCCAGCTCCAGTTCCAATGTTAATCGTTGAGAATGTTGAATTCTCAGCCCCAGGTTTTCCTATGTCAAGGTTAGATCTCCCTACTCAAGGTTAGGGTAGGATCCTGACACTTGAAACAGGGACATCTGGGCAGATGCAACGAGAATCTTGAATCCCCAGATTCCTCTGAACCCTCCCTCATTTAGATTTTTCCTTTGTCTCGAGTGTTCTGAAATAGTGGGTTTATTTTCATCCTTGGTGTTTAGCATATGGTGGATCTTTCAGGTTGTAAGTAAATATTTCACTTCTGGGATATTTTCTTGGTCTATTTCATTGATGGTTTATACCATTCCAGTTTGATCTTTTTTCTTATTTTCTTTTTTAAAAAATTTATTGAAATTGAAGTAGAGTTGACCTAGAACATCAGTTGCAGGTGTATATTTCCACCTATTTTCTATGTATCTAGTACTCAGTCTACCTTTCTGGAAATTTTCTCAACTTTGTCATCAACATCTTTTTATAGATTTTCATTTCTGCCATCACTTTTTTTTTTTTTTAACTCCCCAGTTTATTCCTCTTTCATGGGAGTATGTTCTGGCTGTATTACAGGATATATCACTTCATATTCTGAAAGACGTTAAAGATGTGTCCTTGCTAAATTTCCATCTTTCTGCAGACTGTTTCTCCCAAGTTGCTTTAGTGTGTGTGAGTCTCCAGCTTTCACGCCGTAGGCCGCCCGCAGGGTCTGGTAGTCTCCAGCTCCATCTGTTTCTGGTGGTGCTCCGAAAAGCTGACTAGAGAAATCGATTGTATTCTTACATACTAGAAGTTAGAGAGAGGAGACAGAAAGGTGGGAGTATATGCTCTACTAAACACAACGATACAACTTTAAAACGTGACATGGGCACAGAGGCAGACAGATTACCAGACCCAGCACAAGGATCTGTGTGTATAAAATCTATTTATAGTATTTGTATATACACATGCATATGTATTTTTCCAAATAGAAAAAAATGAGGTTGGACTCCTGATTCATACCAAATTGGAAGATAAATCCCAGGTGGATTTTAAAACCTAAACGTAGGGACACCTGGGTGGCTCATTCAGTTAAGTCCAACTCTTGGTTTCAGCTCAGGTCCTGATCTCACAGTTCGTGGAGTGCAGCCCCACGTTGGGCTCCGTGCTTTTAGCTCTCTCTCTGCCCCTCCCCAGTACACTCTCTCTCTTTCAAAATAAACATTAAAACAAGAACAACATCTAAACGTAAAAAGCAAACCTAGTAAAATCTGTAAAGAAGAAATAAAGGAGCGTACCCTTGCAACCTTGGCTGGGGAGATTTCTAAATGATATAAAGAGCACTAACCATAAAGAAAAATAAACTTGGGGTGTGATAAATCAACTTCTGTTCACCAAAACATATAAAAAGAGAATGAAAAGATAAAATTTCATTATTACATCTCTTCTTTGTTCTTGTGATATGTCTCCTTAGAAAAATCCCTTTATTGTCTGTCATTTTATTATTGTTTTTTTTAAATGTTTTATTTATTTCTAGGGGAGAGAGAGAGCGAGCGAGCAGGAGAGGGTCAGAGAGAGAAGGAGTCACAGACTCCGAAACAGGCTCCAGGCTCCGAGCTGGCAGTCAGCACAGAGCCCGACGCGGGGCTCGAACCCACGAACCGCGAGATCATGGCCTAAGCGAAAGTCGGACGCTTAACCGACTAAGCCACCCAGGAGCCCCTATTGTCTGTCATTTTAGTAAAGCGCCAAGGTAGCACAGGTAAATAAACGCATAAGATCAGCCACCCTAAGCCACAGTACTAAAAGAGGTTTTAATGAGAAAAAAAATCTAGTAACGTTTGTGCTAGTTATATTTTCTTCAACATATGTAAAAAAAAAAAAAAAAAGAGAGAGAAAAAAGAAAAGAAAGAACGTAGCCAATAAAGGAAGAGCTCTTTGCCAGTGTGTTCCCCCAAACTCTCTCCTGAACTGCCCAATCCCAGGTAAACAGCTATCCCCTACCTTCCCACACAGGCTTCCTCTTTTGAGAAATTGGTGCATTCCCAGGTAGAAATCTTCCTGGAGTTGTCTCTATAGGTATCTCCTCCACAAGAATAATCATCTTCTACCAAGCACCTGATCCTATTTATCAAATCAGGTTTTGGAAGCAGAGCAAGACACGTAAGCAGGAAGAGGGCGGCTGCGGGCCCAGACAACCTGGGAAGCCCTGGTTGGTGCTGGAAAGCGGAACAGCCTGGACAAAACCAAGACTGAAGAATTAGCATAAATAAAGGTTTTATTGGTCAGTCTGGGCGAGTCACATACTGACATACCCCCAATTCGCTGCTCCGCACAGCCCAGGGCCTGAGGTGGCAGGCGGAGACACAGATGGTGGGCAGAGGCGGGGAGCGATCTGAAGGCCTCTGAGGGTTAGGAGGGCTACCGGGGACGGAACCAGCGTCCTAGGAATAAATCCAGGAGGGAAGAGGCATCACTCAGGCCTGGAGGTGCTGGTGGGTCGGGATCTAAGGAAGAAAGCGATACACACCGACACGCTGAATGAAAGAAGACAAGCAAACGGATGCTACTGAAGGCTAGAACGATAAGGGCTCCCCCTTCCCAAGGAACTAAGAGACGCATGTGACTCACGGTCCGTACTCACCACCTCTGGGACCGCCGTCTGCCTCTTGGTGGGTCACTGTGGTCTCTGTCCGGCCCTCACTGTCCACCACAGTCCGGCGTTCCTCTACTGTCTGCAAGGGCAAGTCCCAACCGTATCTCTAACATCGGTAAAGGTGAGCCCACGGGTGTCTTTACCTTGACCCCTCTCTCCAGGGCACCCCCTGGCCACAGTTCCTTTTAACCCTCTCTTCCAACTCACCCCATCCGGCTTAGTGATCTTGGTCACAGAGATGCTCTTGAAATAGGATTTGGGCTGGGGCTGCAGAACTGGGCCGAGGCCCTCCTGGGAAACCTGGGAATCAAGATCTAGAAGGGCAGAGAGAGGAAGCAGAAAATCAGGAGTCCGAGGGAAAGAAGGGGTCAAGTGTGGCAAGAAGAAACTTCAGAGGAGATCAGAGGGCAGGCTAAATATCCTCTCCCTCCAGACTCACCATTGTCTTCTCTGGCTCTAGAATGGGGGGTCAGAGGCCACGTGTCATCAAACTGCAAAAGAAGGCAGAGGAGGTGAAATGATACCTTTCAACTGGAAATCTGCGAGGTCGGAACCCAAAGGTTCCAAAGCCACCTTTCCCTGGGAGAGATGATCCCACTCAGGATGGCTTTGTTTACTCACCCCTTCCTCCTTCCTACCTGTTTGATCTCTCCTTCTGCCAAAAAGCTTTCCCGAATGGACGCTTTCTATCCTACCTGACAATCCTGCCTTGTTCCAGAATTCTAACAGACCAGCGATTTTTTTCTTTTAAGAGAAAAAGCAGCATCCCTGCTCCCTCATCCCCAACCCCACCCCTGAGAAAATCCTACATGAAGCTTATACAGAAAACAGATCAAACACACTGAGTGGAGAACCTGGGGCCCCACCCTGTCAGATTCTCACAAGGCAGCCTTTGGGCTCCATGAGCCGTCTCCCACGGGCTCTCACTCCACCCAGAAGCACTCACCAGACCAAAAGGTCTCTGGGAGCCCCAGTCCGGTGCCGGTTTGGGGGATTCACTTCTTGCATCACTCTCCAAGCCCCCCCCAAAGATCCTGGGCTGGTGACTATCTGGATACTTAAGCATTGAGTCCCGGAGTGTCTGTCCCTCCTGTCGTCTCTCACCAGGTGTCTCTGACTCAAGACCAGGACCTGGAAGTTCTGCAGAAAGGTGGTGGCAGGTCGGTTCTGGGGGTGGGACAGGGCTTGGGCTCTTTGAAACCTCGATATCATCCATCTTGTCACACCTCCCACCCCCCACCCCCCAGCGACTCTCCTCAGGCTCCTAATGTCACCCTCCAACCCAGTAGGAACCACAGGTTGACCGGGGACAGCCACACACCAGGAAGGTGGGAAGGCAAGGTCCAGGCCCCCATTTCGCTGAAGATGTTGTTAAAATCCCGTATTAGGTCATCAAAGCCGAAGTTATCATGGAAGCGCATCCCTCCTCCTGGGCTGAAGCTGAAGCCGAAGCCAAATTCCTCCGGGGACTGCGGACCCTCAAACCTCGAGCTCCCACGGCCCCACGTGGCTCCTTCTTCTTCGTCTTCCTCCTCCTCCTCCTCCTCATCTCGAGTCATGCCTCCAAAAAAGGGGTCTCTGTGGCTGGGAGTGAAGGCAGATCGACCAGCAACAGTTTAGTACTTGAAGCCATAAAGTCAGCTCAAGGGGGGGCAGAGCGGGGCACGAGTAGGGCCTGGAGGGCGGCGGGCAGGGCTGGCCGTGCGCCTCCGCTGGTGCCGTGGGTGTGGNGCCGCGGCTGCCCGGCCCCCGGCGGCCGCCGCGCAGCCGGCGACGGAGGGCGGAGGCGTGCGGGGCCCGGCTCCCCTCAAAGGCCCCTACGCTCGCCCCGTCCCGACCCACTCTAACCTCCGAGGTGGAGAAAGGCCGAAAAAGCCCCGAAAGAGATCAAAGAGGCTCATCCCCGAATTGGGACTCGAACCCGCGGACCCCACTGAGGCCCATTCGCTCCCGGCAGCCGCTTGCGCCCCGCGGCCGGAAACTGAGAGAAGCGTCAGGCCACTTGCCGGAAAGCAGGCCGGCGCCCCGGCACACNGCAGCCGCCGCGGCCCCTGCCGGCCTCGCTCCGGGTCTGAGTTCCCCGGTCGGTGTCGGTCGGGGACGCGCGGACTTGGCGCGCTCCAGCCAACGGGGTGTCGTTAAGCGGAGCCCGGAGTCCACCGGGCAGGCTCTGCGAGAGGGCGAGGGGAGCGCAGGGAAGGCTTGCGGGGGGAGGAGTTGCAGCTGTAAGTATCCCCTTTGCGGCCCCCGACTTCTCCGGCTTGCACCCCCGCCGGCACCCCTCGCCCGATCTGCTGGCCCAGTCGCGTGTGGCCCGCCCCTCTCTCCGGCCCCGTGGCCCGGGCCCATCTGCATCACACTCGGGCTTCCAGCTCCTTCTTAATCGCCTCCCTCTCCCCCCGGTATCTGCTCTCCACTCCCTCCGCAGCCTGAGATCTGCTGCAGATGGGGCAGTTTCCGGAGAAGATGAAAACTGGGGTGGTTCTTTCTAGGCTGTGGAATTGTTGGGGGAGGAGGAGAGGGAATCCCTTAGAGCAAGAGACCAGCGGCACTTGAAGGGCCAAGAGCTTTGGACCCCGGGGCTTCCTGGGGCCCTGGAGCCGCCAGGGCGGCTGGTGTGCAGCGCTCCGTCCCCGGGCCGCTCCCTGCGAGACTGAGGAGGTCCTGGACGGAGCAAGAATGGGCAGAGGCTGAAGGTAGAGGTTTTCTTTTTATATATACAAGACACGTTAATCCATTAAATTGGAGGACACAGTACAAAAAAAAAAACAAAAAACACTTCAACTAATTCATCTGACAATGCTGTTCATATTCATGACGCCATTTTTTGTTGTTTTGTTTCCTAATAATAAAGGAGGAGACTTAGGGCTGTTGGGCTGATATATATTTGGGGGTCCCCCTCCCCACCTCACCCATACACCACCGGGGTGAACAGGAGGAGGAGAAGGAAGGCAGGGCCCACAGCAAAGTTTCATAATCTTGAATGCAAGGGGGGTGGGGAGGGAGAGAGGGAAGGGGGGAGAGGGAGAAAATACAAATCCTATGGTACAGACAACAGAGTGGGGGATGGTATGGGAACGGACAGACATGAAGCTGAGGCATGGGGTGGGCCGCTGGGGNCCCCCCATTCCTTTCTCTCTCTGATGCCGGTTCCGTAGTTGCCAGGCTGAGGACCCTCTGGGGAGGAGGGCCGGGGCCTCAGTTGGCCCCCCAGCTGTAGCTGTTGTAGGCAGACTTGCTGGTCTGGGGCTTCTGCGGGATGGAGCTGGTCTGGCTACGTTGCCCGCTGCCCGTCTGCAGGGATGGGACGGTGAGGAGAAAGGTGTCTGGTTAGTGGGGCAGATCGGGGACATCCACGTGCAGGTCTGGACGCGGTCTTGCTCTCCCCTTGCTTAGAGGAACTACTCTGAAGTTTACTTCCCAACCAGAGAACACGAAGGGTCTATGGCTGCTAGGGCGCCTGACAGGTAAGAAAGCATTTCCGACCTTTAAACGTGGGAACGACGACAAGACGGCAGGACCCCTTTAGAGACGAGACTGTGAGTGAGTTCTGCCCGCTTCCAGTCCCTTCTCCCCCGCCCCACTGCCCTGAGCAGAGGCTGCTCCCTAGAGAGTCATGGTCTCTTGGAAACGAGGGATCACAAGGTGACCTCGTTTTCACTGACCCCACGAATGCCCCAGTTTGGAAGGCCGTGTCTGAGAGCAAGGCGCCCCTAACTTACGCCAGCTCCCCAGCCCCCTAGCCCCCTGTATCCGCCCCCCCCACGCCCGCTCC
>NW_027530010.1:639545-678173 GCF_008692635.1 Crocuta crocuta | reverse complement strand
GCCCCCCGGCCGCCCGCTCCCCAACACAACGCAGCGGAGAGCCCGTTTCGGCCAAAAGGCAGGAGAGACAGTCTGAGGCCCCAGGCTCCAGACGCTGCCCCAGGAATCCTTTCTGTTCCGGTAACCAAGTGTCTCCAGAGTCGGGAAAGGGCAGAAAGAAAAAGAAGGCGCTGGGGAGGGGAGGGCAAGAGAGGAACAGGAGGCCAGAGAGCTCAGCAAGGTGTCTGTGTGTGTGTGTCCTGATCTGTGACGGTGCGGCTTTTTGTCTTCAAGTTCCCTGCGGCTGTGGAGGTGAAATGGGGGCCGGGAAGGAGTGGGTTCAAGCACATCATTCAGTTTCATTACCTGCTCCTCCTGCTGGCGCTGGCAACAGAGAATCATCTGCAAATATGGTAGCTGAGGCAGAACCAGGATATATGGAAAATAAAGGGACAAACTTTGACAAGAGAACTCCACCATCAGAAGGGAAAGCTACAATGTCAGGGAAGGGGGGAGGCCGGGAGAGGTCAGAGGGTAGGTGTGACCCAGGTCTGATGGGATGAGGGCGGCTGTGCTACAGGAGGCCGAGGAGAACGGCGCGGAGGGACCCGGGCGAAGAAGGCTCAGCCCGGCCCCTTCTCTGACCGCTCCTCTGCCGGCAGCTCGTGTTGTGTGCGCTTGTGTCTGTCTGTGCTGTGTGCCCATGGCTGGCGCTGGGAGGGGCGGGTGAAGGTGGTGGTGAGGAGGGGAAGAGAAGGAAAGGGGGCAGTTCCAGGGGACAGGAAGGAAGAGGAAGGGGAAGGAGAGGGGAGAGCTGTTACCTGGCCGTCCTGCTGCAGGTGGTGGTGGAGGATCTGGGAGTGCGGCTGCTGATGGGGGGTCAGAATGTGCATGAAGGGGGCAGGTGGGTAGGCCGCAGCTGTGGCCGGATTGATGGGGCCCCCACTTCCCAGGGCTGAAGGCAAGTTGAAGGAGGCAGCAGGAGTGCCGGAATGAAAACCTTGTTTCTCGAAGGACTGCTGCCCAGGGTGGGGAGGAGAGACGGCAAAAGGGGTCAGCAAACCACGCTCTGGAACCTGAGCCCGACCCCCCTCCCAGCGGGAGCGGCCCAGCATCAGAGGTGGCACAGGGCGCCAGTGCCCGGGGCTGTGTCCGCTGTGCTCGTTAGGAGCCAAGTGACCCTGACAGAAGTACCCCCTCTCTGCCTCGCAGGGGTGCCACGGACTCCCCAGCTGGGAGGCTGCCCTGTAACTCTGCAGTCGGCTGCTCCCCTCCACCCGCCCTGGAGCTCGGCCGCGAAGCGCTCTGCCAGGACTCCGGACTTCGCTGGAGCCCCCGCTCTGTCTACAAAGAACGGGCCGCGCCAGCTTCCCTGCACTCTGTGCTCGTTCTCTCGCAAAGTCACGAGAAGGCTGGCAGGGGGTGAAGTCGGGACAGCCGCACACTAAACCCCGCGTCCCAGCGGCCCGCCACACGACACGTCCCCTTCCTAAATGCTTCTCTTGCCTGTTCTCAGAGGGCTAAGTCCAAACTTCGAGAAACTGCAGTCTAGAGACCATTCATTCATTCATTTCCTGGGATGGGCTTCCCGGCCCCTCTCAGGTCGTTCTTGTTCCCTGAGCTCCTGTCACTGCAGCAGCGCCTCCTCCGCATCCGCCCCTGCCCCTAGACCCCAAGGAAGGCACCTACCTGGGTCTTGGAGTACACAGAGCCCGAGATGTCCGGCACGCCCGTGTTACTGGAGGTGACTGACACACCTGGGGGGGAGGAGACAGGACGGTTAGCTCAGCTGGCTGCCGGCCCCTCTCCCGGGGGAGGGGGCGGTGTGCGCGGCCCCCAGCTAGGGCACTGCCAGGAGGCCCCGCTCTGTCTCTCCAGCTCAGGGCAGTCCTGAGAGATGAGGGCTCATGACCGAACCTCCCACCCTTCCAGGTGCCTGCTGAGCATGTGTACGAGAGAGTGGACGAGGAGAGCTGCGTTTTGTGGGGCCAGGGGCCACGGCCAAACTTCACCAGCATATACCTGTCAAAACACTTTGGTGCCAAAGCCCAAAAGAAACGTATTAGATGTTTAACATCCATTTCTAGGGGCGCCTGGGTGGCTCAATCGGTTAGGCCTCCGGCTTCGGCTCAGGTCATGATCTCACGGTTTGTGGGTTTGAGCCCCACGTCGGGCTCTGTGCTGACCGCCGGCTTGGAGCCTGGAGACTGTTTCAGATTCTGTATCTCCCTCTCTCTCTCTGACCCTCTCCTGCTCACGCTCTCTCTCTCTCTCTCAGAAATAAACAAAACATTAAAAAAAATTTTAAAAAAATATCCATTTCTAATCAACCCACTCAGACTCCACTCAGTCACACTCCTGAAAGACAGGTAAGTCCGCAATCTGTCTGTTCACAGAGACACTTCTGGGCTCAAGAATGCATGCTTTCGCGGCGTAAGGTAAGCACCCAAGGAGCCGTCCAGTCCAAGCCCAAGAGCACGGCCCGCTGTCAGTCTTGGCTCATCTGGGTCTTGGCTCTTCTAGGCCACGTGCTTAGGGTTTAAAGAGCCCACACAAAGGTCATTTCCAGCTAAGTGACTGAAGCCTGAGCACGGGGAGGGGAGGGTAAGGAAGGTAGTGGAGTACGCTGTCTCCTCTGCTCCAGGTGGACCAAAAAATCCTAAGCTTCTCCCAGGGACACAGGCTCTAATCCGTACTCCCGACGACCTGTGCTCCCGGTGAAAGCTCCCGCCGCCACGGCCACTCCAAGGAGGCCAGAACAGCAGATTCCTCCTCTCAATTTCCAGTCCTTAAACTGAACTACGCATTGTACCCTGGGGTATGGGGCAATGGATCAGGGAGATGGGGAGAAGCCATCAAATAAAATAACCCAGCATCTTACTAAAGAGATTTTCTGCAAAGATTTGAGGAAAAATAATTCAAAATTAACTTGGAATTTAAAACACACTTAAGATACAATCGATCTCATCACGAGATAAAATAAATCTTCAGAAAAACCACATTTCAGCCTGTGTCCCTGGATCCTCCTCCTGCTGTCCGAGGCACTTGGATAGAAGAGTTTTTCAGAAGCACCGTGCCAAAGTGACCACGTCACAAGTCCCCCCACAGCTCAAGAGCAACTCCCTCGTCAAAGTCCAGAACCCAGATGCTCCCAATGTCAGCACAGGGGCAGCTGTCCAAGGCAGAGCCCACCTGGACAGCCGCTCGGGACCTTCCCTGGGGCACGGGGTCTTCACCTGGAAGGCCTGCCCACGGCACAAACCCGGCCCGCCCCACGGGGTGCCAGAGAAAGAGAACACAACTGCAGAGACAGCGCGGAAAAGCTCACCCCATCTCCAGAGCAGCGCCTCCACCCTTCAAAGGCCCTGCGGTAAAAGAAGGGAAGGTACGGGGACTTACGGGGTAGTGTTTCCCCTTCCCTTTTCAGACCCCGGGTGCCAGGGTGCAAATCCCTGTGGGGACCCAACCTTAAGAACAGTTGATTCATGGGAAAGGCTAAGGCGCTGAGGTTTGTGCGGAGGGGCTGACAGTGAGGTAGGACAGACGGAATACGAACATTTTCCAGGGAAATGAGAGCCCATGATTGATCTTTGCTGCGAAGGTTCAAACACCTTGTGGGCACCCGGGGTCACCCCCACGCAGGATGGTACAAATGGCTAACTGGCCTCTCGGGCTGGGTGGTAGGGAGGAATTTAGTTCTAGAGTGCCCCCGCCACAGACACACCTGGGCTCCTTCTCCCGAGGCTGGACTGGCTAAAATCCAGCTTCTCGCCCTGAGGCCGTGGTCTGGGAGCTGGTTGAAGGGCCTGGAGACGCAGGACAAGAGAACGCGCGGCAGCCCCCGCGGCCTGCTGTGAGCACTGGAGACCCCAGCTGTGACAGGCGCTGGGCCGCGCCTCCCCTTCACCTGCTACAAGACAGCTCCTCAGGCTAGAGTCCTCCCGCTTTCCTTCCAACAGCCAGCGCCCCCGCCCGGCCTGGCCCCCCAAGCAGTGCACGGCAGGGAGCAGAAACAACCAGTGCCTCCCAGCAGGGCAGCCCCGGGGGCAGGGGGCAAATACAGAGGAAGTGGAGTATCCAGTTTTGGACTTCACCTGGGTTTGCACTTAACGAAGGACGCTGTTCTCGCCGCAAGAGTCAACTCTGTAAACAAAGGGGCGACGGGGTACTAGCGGCTGGATGGGCTGGATCGAGGGGGGAGAATTCCCGTAGTCACGGAGAAGTCGAACGAAACCTCTCCCGCACGTCCTTAGCTACACCCACAAGTGCAAAGCAACGAGTAGTCTACAACCCCCAAGCAGTGCTGGCCAGCACAGTTGTCACAGCCCGAGTCGTCACCTAGCTGGTCACTAAAGACCTGATCCGCTCTCAACCTGCCATCTGGCCCGGGGCCTTGGAAGCCACTTCCCTAAACCAGCTCTGAACACCACCTCTTTCTGCCTTTCACCATGATGACACTTCAAGCTGGTTTTGTCCTTTCCCTCTGCTTACGCCAAAGGCGCAGGAAAGATCGAGTGGAGAAGTGAAGAGCTGTACTAAACGTGGAGAATCAGGGATTTTCTACAAATACCTTTCTTTACCAGTCAATCAGTCAAAGGGCTGGACACGGAGTGTGCCTCCCCTCTCCCACCTGGAGAAAACCGCCACACCGAGAAGTGAACACTTCTTAGCTCTTTGGCTACACTGGGGTTTGATTGAGAAGGCCCCCCTCCACCCTTCATCCACAGCACAACATTGGCTCCTAGTGTCCAGAAAGACATGCACGGAAAGAACGCCAGAGTTAGCTAAAGAAATACCACAGTTTATTGAAGACTACAAATAATTTTGTTACAAGGTGAAACTACATGCCTTCCAGAAATCAAAAGCAACGGCAGGTGTGTGCATTGATGCTTCGGAGGCGCTGCACCGCTTGAACTCGGAATGGGTAAGACAGGGTCAGACACGTGGGGGAGAGGGAAACGGGGGCAGGGCAAGTTCAAAGCCCAGAAGGTATCCACCAACTCATTTCCCCAAGCCACGCAGGCCGTGGCCTCAGCTCGGCAGGCTCTCCTCAGTGGTCTGGTTTCTGAAACAAGACTTCAGTGCAAATTTATACACACACACAAAACACAGCCCCCAGCCTTGGGCCAAATTAGCTCTCTGCCGTCCAGAAATGCTTGTAAGGGGGTGGATATTTTCTTCCTAAAAGGAATCAAATACATAAAAATAAATGAATTTAGAGGTTGATGAGGAACGGGATGAAAGAGCCCTCTGTGGGGTCGGGAACTGGGGGTTCTCAAAAGACTGTTATAGCAGATTTCTCAAATCTTAAGGTAGATAAGAAACTAGGATTTCCAGAATCAGGTATGCCGTTCTCTTATATTATCAATCACCTACCTCTTAAAATTCTTGAACCTGGTCCAGCTAAAACTTACACCTCATGTTCTCAGACTGGGGCCACTCCAAGTCAGAAAGCTGACAATTGTCCCCACCAAGGATTAGGATGCACCTTGCTCGGTGAGAGGGGCAGCCATGAGGAGTGGGGCGACTCAGGAATTTTCCGGGTTGAATCCAGACTCACTCCAAGTGCTCCAACACAGTTCAAAGCTCCATCCGGTTGTTAGTTCCCAGACCTACTGCCCTCTGTGCTCAGTTCGGAGCTCCCCGATTATTGAAACCCTTGGGCCACTGAGCCACCTGGAGCCCACACAGGGGTCAAGAACGCAGATGTAGCTCCCCCCAAGTCACCATGACGCCATCAGTGAGCTTTAGAATTTTGAAGAGCCCTCGATCCCAACTCTTTAAACTGCAAAAGCCTCCTCCCCACATTTGTCTCCAAGTCACTGAAAAAAGCAGATGGACCGGTCCTCCACAAGTGGAATGCAGGCATCACTAGGGAAGCAGGGGACAGACTAGTTCTCTTTTAGGTCAGTTCCTACATCTCCGCCCTGCCATCAGATATGCAGACAGACTTCGCCAAGAGATCAGCCATACAAACGAAGGACCCTAAGGTCCCACCATCCCTCTGTTGAGCTCTCGTACCCCAGCCTTTCTCTCCAGGCCCTAAGTCTCCCAGCTGGGGAACAGAAAGGGGCTGCATGCGGAAAGGGGGCTACGAAGAGGGTTAACCCACCCTGCCGGAGCACACTGGGTAAGAACCTCCCACCCCCACGCTGCTGTGCAGTAAGTGCTTCTCCTTGAGAACCACCAGTACCAGACATTCTCACGCCCATCCCCACTGACCGCTTAGCAACATCTTGGGGCCCCCTGTCCTGTGTCCCACCCCAAGTCTGGCCAGCCAACATATTCTGACAGCCAACACAGGCCGCACGGCACCCCCATCATGAGGGCTGGACACATGTTCTAACATCAAGCACGTCTGACACCCACGTCGGTCAGACGTGGACAACCCTGTGTGCAGCTGCTAGCAGGCACACACCTCGCCGCCCCTGTTCTCTCAAGCACATCTTCCTCCCTGAAACTCCTTTAGTCACATCCTACAGAAACCACGGACAGCCAGGGTCAAGGTGAGCTTACCAGTGTTGTATCCATGAGACCCATATCCACTTGGCTGCTGGAAAGGGGTGGCTGATGCGTTCACACTGACATTCACACCATGCTGCTTGGAAGAGGTAGGAGCCACCTGAAGAGCGACAGGGCCAGAAGGGAGGTGAGACGGTGACAGGGAACTGTCACCACCTGCTCCATGACCTGGGCACTCAGATGGCTATGGCCTTGTGGCAAGCTGACCACAGTCTGCTTAGTGAAATGGGATCCCTACGGAGCTTTAGAAAATCTACCAGTAAAGTCAGGAAATGCTAGTTTGAAGGAAGGGAAAGCAGCAAGTGGCAGCAGGGAATGAATGTACTGTGTCACCTCCTCTCTTTAGAGAATTCTAAGAGGTAACATCTATCCGGATACCTGCAAAATTCCAGCCAGAGAGGGATTGGTTTTTCCTCACCCATGATTAAAAAATCATTCAGCCTTGAAGGCAGCTAGGTCAGGGTCCAGGGGCTGGGCTTCTTCACCAAAAGGAAAAGCAAACCCAGGTACTCACAGGGAACACAGCAGGCCCATACTGGAAGGTGCTGGGGAGGCCCGGAACCCCTGTGTAGTATGGCAGGCTGGTGTAACTGTAGCCAGGAGGCAGCGCCGGGTTCAGGAATGTCTGCTGCGTGGTGTGATGAGTCTGCGTCTGGTTCTGTTGGGGTTGGGCCAAGGTTGTGGCCGGGGCCGGGGAGGAGGCATCCCCGCGGCCGAACTTTGTGAGGTCACCTATGACAGGAGAGGTAAATATACCTGCTGCCTATTTCACCCTGACCCCCACATACAGTTACTTCTCCTGGTTTCACAGGACTCCAGAAGACCCCGATGAAAGACTGTTAAAGGTCAATTCTTTGAATTACATTTCCTCTGTGGCTCCATTTAGCACTACTGAGCACACACTCCACGCTGTGCTGGTCAAGCCTTGACACCAAACACCCGGGCAACACTGTGGGAGACAGGCCCCCAGAGCAAAGTTCCTCTGTGATTTCACCCCCACCCTCCCCGCCTTCCCCGGCTTTCCCTCCACGAGGAAGACTCCATGCTGCACTCAACAGACAAGGACAGGTCAAGAAAAATGACAGGTCAAAAAGGACGACAGGTCAGGCATAAAAAAAAAGGGTCAAGGCCTAGCCAGGCCACAAGACTGCCACTGTGAGCAGGGACAGGAGCAGAGGCGAGCACAGGAAGGCCGTTCAACCCCTGCACGTCTCGGAAAACGCTGGAGAATGGCAGAGAAGACTGTCAGGGGGTCACCTGGAACCACAGGGAGACGACAAAGTACGACGAGATGGAAACGTCGTCTTCAGCAGCATCCCATCTACCGACCCGGATTCATCACATTCCTTCTAGACCTTCTGCCAAAGGTCTTCATTGAAGTGAGAACCGGGTCCCTTCTCACTATTAACCAGGTTTCTGCCACCAATCCCAGCACACACTCCCATCATTCACACCCCCGAGCCGTACCAGAGTAGGGGTTGCTGGCCAGGCTACCGTCCCTCCCAGTCAGCGGAGTGGTGGGCGTGGGAAATGGGATGCTGTAGTAATCCTAGAAGAGACAAAGAAAGGGGCACAGGCTTGATGCCACTCATCCCTTCAGCGCAAGGTGAGAAGCAGGATGTCAGGAGCACTGCATTTACCCAGCGGGCGAGCGAGCCGACGGGAGCTGGCAAGAACTCCAGATTACTCTTGCACACGCTGTCCCCCTCGCCCGGCCACAGGCAGAGTCAGGCGAGGTCTACGGGTGTGCCCACCGGGAAACAGGTCATCAGAAGAAAAATGCTCTCAAACCGTTAGGTGCTGTCCCCACAGTCCACTGCTACCAAAAATTAGATTCTCTTTCCATAATTCAAAGTGTCTGACATGTACAGAAAAAGGATCCAGAGAGCTCCAGGGTCCTGACCTATGTATTAGGTTAAATTTTGTTTAATTCAAAGACTTCACAAGGGATTTAAAAAAAAAAAAAAAAAAAAAAAGCACCTATCTTCTAGCAGACCCACTCCCCTAGTCCCTGATCTTGAATCAGGGTTTGTGTATGGNTTTTTTAATTAAAAAACATCAAAAAAAAATTAAAAAAAAAAAAAAAAAAAAAAAGCAGCTATCTTCTAGCAGACCCACTCCCCTAGTCCCTGATCTTGAATCAGGGTTTGTGTATGGAGGCACAGGTTGGGAAAGAGCTAAGGGGGAGGGGAGATCTTCTCAACTGAACACCTGAAATAACCCCCTCAACGCTGTAAGATCACGCTCTCTTCCTAAGCTTTACACCACATACTCACCAAGGGAAATCTTGTCTGAAGCATCTGTAAGTCATCATAACCATATACTTGTGGCTGGAAGACACAAACACGTAACAATATTAATAGGGACTGGTTACCATAGAAGAAAACCAAGGTGCTAAGAGACAAAGTCAGTCAACAGAACATCTGTCCTCATTCTTAGGAAGAACAGAACATAGATTACTTCTTTCAGTTTCCTTTAAGAGGAAAGAAGTGAAGTACAGATCAGGTGATTTGTGAAAGGTCTCAAAGCTTGCCTTGAGCTACATACCACTGATTTAACCTGGAGGCAGCGGTGGGGTACACAGGAGCCAGGCACGAACAGCCATCGAACACTCAGCTTAAGATTCATATCTTTCAGAAAGGATTCGCATTTTACTTGTTTTCTCTAATGTATAGGGACTAATATGTTATACTGATTGTTAAAAAGTATATAAAACGTTATCGAACGTTTCCTCTGTGTGACGCTCACTTAGACGCTCTGAGAGAGAACAGGTGTCTTTTTAAACTTTTCAGATAAATACCCTTCACCTTTATAGGCACGGAATCTATGAATTTGACATAAGATACGCCAGGACACAAAGCTGCTGCTGCCAGCCGCCTACTCTCTGGCAGCCCCAGGTCAGGCCCGGGAGCTCTGTTCTTCCCAAGTCAGAGCCAGCAAAGACCCTCTAAGACAGGGAATCAATCCAACCAGAGAAAACCACTCTCCGAGAAACTGAAGGGGATTTCAGGTGGCCGCTCAGGCCTTTAGCTTCTGAAGCTCAGAGTTTGTTTCACACAGAGAAAATACACAATAGAAGAAATGGCCTCCATTTAATCCTTCTGCTCTAGAAATGAGTATTTCCCCCCCAAAATTATGAAGATCAAAAACCGGTTTGCTTACATGCGACAACAACTCATTTATTCTGTATTTTAAGTACAGTCTTCCACCTACAGCCAGAGCTGCAAAGAGCAGCCACACTGTCTTCATCTTTTGCAGACGGTGCTTCAGGCTGACTTACCGGGTAGGCATGTAACAGCCCTGGAGCCATAATGTATGGATTAGGCAACAACGGCGGGACCCCAGGAGGGAGGTTGGGAGGAGCTTTTCCTAAAAGAGAAAGCACACTCTTATCCGGTCCCACGATCCCCTCTCTCCTCCAGCCTAAAGGGATGCCATCCACCTTCTACCTGAAGTTGTAGCGACGGAGCTCCGAGTCGAGGCTGTGACAGTGGAGTTGCTGCTGAGGCTGAGGCCCAAGCTGCTGCCGCTGTTGAGACTAGAGGAGACGCTGACAGCGGGGGGAGGCGCAGAGACCGTGCTGGACGTGGTGGAGAAAGTGCTGGAGGAAGAATGGAGGTTCGCCTCACTGTCCACGCTTGTGTGCTTCAAAAAGGGGGGGCGGCAGATAGGAAGAGGAGGAAACAGTGGTCAGCAAAACAGGTCAGGAGAGAGGAACAGCCCCTTCTGCCGGCGAGAGCACACCCGCCTCCTAATTCAGAAGGCTGCGGCAGGGACCTGCGTGGCCTCCGGCGCAGGCATGACAAGAAGTGACTGAGCAGCCTCCAGCTGCAGGTTCCCCTGGACGCTGCAGGCAGGGCCACGGTTAACACCAAACCGGCTGCACCCCATCCCCTGTCAGCGCAGGTGTGTACAAACACCCCAGAAACCAATGCTGGTTGGCCAGCGAACGGCTCAAATCAGGGAGACACACCCTAGTCTTCTCTCCCACATCCTCCTGCAGTAGCTCGGCAAGTTCTAATGAATTTAAACCGGAAACAGTATACTTGAGGAAAAACAGACTTCTACAGAAGCCTTAGCACTCAACTTCTTCCCCAGGTTTCTGGCAAACTAGACAACTTTACCCCCAACAAGTCTTCCTTACCATCTCAGCTTAACGCCACAAACGCTTGTTATAAAACACAATAGTGAGACTAATTCTTTGATCAAAAGCTTTCCTCCGGCCTTTATGCTCAGAGGATGCCCAGACTCACGCTGGTTATCTTCAGCAGCCATGCTCAACATACCCCACACCAAGCAGTGAGAACGACTGGACAAGTGTCCTCACAGGCTCTATCAGGGCACACGAAGCCCCAAGCACCTCAGTGTTTAAAAAAAAAAAAGGGAAAGCTTCAGGAGTCACGCTCAGGGCTTTGAGAACTGGCCCACAGCCCTGTAACACGGCCACGTTCTTCCACCTCTCCTGCTTTCCAACATCCTTTTAGTCCATTCCTGCAACCTCAGAGCGTGATCACCTCACAAAGAGATTCCCAAGAATCTCTTCTCTGGAGTTTTACAGCTGGAGACTTCTATGTGTAAGAAAACAACACTTCCTCTTTAGCCGCATCACGCTTACCAAAAGAGTGGAAGTAGAAGTGCGCCCAGAAGACGTGGATGACGAAAGGGTGTTCTGCTGTGTCGATAACGTGCTGCAAAGAAGAGGCTGCCATCAGCCATGGGGCTGTGAGCGACTTGCCCCAAAGCATCCGTCGAGAACACGGGCGAGGAAGTGAGGCAGTACATGGGACCATGAAGACCGGAGACCGCGGGGAGCGCCGCGGCCAGCCAGGGAGGGGAGCAGACATGGAGAGCGTGGCTACCGCAGAGAGAGAAAAGGCCCCTCTCTCCTACTCCACAGGCTCCAGATGGTGATCACGGCCCAAGGGCAGCAGAGACAGGGCGGAAGCAGAGCTCGGCTGCCTCTCCTCCCAACCCCAACGTCCACCTGTGACCCAAATCACCTGCTGTGTTGCGTGCTGGGAGCGTTTGCGCTCTCCTCACCGTGGCTCAAGCCACCCAGGGGGGATGAGTGTTGACTGGCTGCTGTCAGCAAGGAGGCTGCGGACACTGTCTCGCTGAGCGGGGAGATGCCGGAAGTGGAAGGTGAGTCAGACTTCACTGCAGAGCCTGTAGCACCTGGAAAGGAAGAATAATTATTCATTCTGTCAGAGGAAAGGGAGGCTCTTTGAGAAGTGAAGAGATGACTCCAGTCCTAGGCCCTCCCCAAGACAAGAGAGTAAATTGTTTAATAATGGACTGCTGTGACTAGGCAGACTCTTTTATTTTTCTTAATTTTATTTTGTAACATTTATTTTTGAAAGAAAGAGAGAGAAACAAGAGTGTGAGCGGGAGGAGGGGAGAGAGAGAGAGGGCAAGGGGGGAGACGGAGAGGGGGAGAGGGGGAGAGGGGAAGAGGAGGAGAGGGGGAGGAGAGGGGAGAGGACAGAGAGAATGAATGAGAATCCAAAGCAGGCTCCAGGCTCTGAGCTGTCACCACAGAGCCCGATGCGGGGCTCGAATCCATGAACCGCAAGATCATAACCTGAACCAAAGTCAGAGGCTTAACAGACTGAACCACCTAGGCACCCATAGGCTCTTTTAATTCCAAACATTTTAGAGCACTGATCTCATTTATCCAATAAAGGGAACCGAAGGTATTTTCGCTCTTCTAAGTCAGAGAACCCTGACACAGGTCTGTCCAGAGAAACAGCAGGGCAGGACCAGATGAAGACTGACCAGAAGAAAAGCCAGGGCTCTTCCCACTATGATCAAAGAAATCCAAACATAAGAAAAGGAGAGGAAAACCACTACGACAAAGAGGAAAAAGCCTCACCTTCAACAGATTGCGTGGTCTGTAACTGTGTGGCCTGCACAGAGCTAAAGCCATTCTGGAAGAAAAAAAAAAACACAGGAGTAAGAAATAAACTCAAGTGAACAGGTCAATTTAGCATAGACTCAGCTTAACTTGAATCAACAAATCTTTCAGAGACATTCTGGAAGCTAACCAAAGGATTAACGTAATGCAGACAATCTAAACAAAACAACAGGAATTTAAAATAGCAACAAGGTATACCAACCCCATGTGACCCAAAACAATAGAAGGCAGTACCCTGAACTGCTCAAGAGATCCCAAACCTAGAAGAGACACAGGAGAGTCCTAAGTCCCCAAGGGAGGTCGGGGAAGGAGGACCATTCAGCCAAACCACCCGCTGTTGCGGCTACCAAGGACTGTCAATCTGTCCCTCAGCACCTCTGGTATACACTATCCCCTCCCCGGGCCAAGACGCGGCAAGGTGTCTACTGATACACATCCAGAAGTTCAGCACTCAGCTCTTTGCAGAAGAAAAAACAAGTATTTGACATTGATCCTACTACAGAGAACGAATCTCCAGTGCTGGCTATAGTTTTCTAACTATGAATCTCCAGAATTGCTGAGAAGAACTTTTTAATATCTCCAACCACAGAAATGTGGTTTTTTGCAGCTTCTGGATCAGCACTTCTGAAGTATCCCAGCACCATTTGTCAAGAAGTAAAACACTAACAGTGGAGACACTCTGCCCAATATTGTCTTAACCAGCACCCAGGGACTCACAAAGTCACACTACCTTTGCCTGAGTCAGGTCCTTTTGGGGTGATGAGGAGATGGAGCTGGGGTACCGTCGAGTCTGTGTGGACCTCTGTTCATACAGAGGGCCCTGAGCATTATTTTGGGAGGTATAGGTTGTCGACTGAATTGGACCGCTCTGATAACCGGACTCCTGACTCTGGTTAGATGAAATTGTAGATGAAGATTCACTGTGGGGAGTGCAGAAGGAAAATCTTAGAGAACCAAAACAGAACATCGATACTAAGGAAATGCTGGAGACCTTCTAGAATTAAGTCTATTACTATCAAAAGGAAAACTTCCAGCAACAAATAAAAAACAATTTTGGTAACAATAGGAATTTAGATATTCTATAGAGTCAGGGGTCTGAACTAAAACTGCTCACCTACATTCTGTTTTAAGAAAAAGAGGCAAAAGAAAAAAAAAGAAAAAGAGGCAAAAGTAGAAAGGATAGACTGTTCTTGATCCTTCTAATACATCCTAACATGAACCCTAAGCAGAGGGAAAGTCCTCTGTTGCTCACACTCATTTTAAAGAATTCGGAGTTCCTGGCTCTCTCAGAAACGCTATTAAATATAAGGCAAATACAATTCAATAGATTAGGCTAGGGCCTAACACATATATTTTTAAATTCCAAAACGGCCTAGTCCCTGAAAGTCTTCCAAAATTTTCTTTTTCTTTAAATATTTATTTAAGAGAGAGAACGCATATGCACACATGGGGGGTGGGGTAGGGGGAGGCAGAAAGAGAGGGAGAGCAAGAATCCCAAGCAGGCTCCACATGGAGGGGCTTGACTTCACCAATCATGAGATCATGACTTGAGCTGAAATCAAGAATCGGATGCTCAACTGACTGAGCCACCCAGGCGTCCCATCCTCCAGGATTTTCTATTGCTTATGTTGGTTACCAGAGATAGTTACCAGAGAAGGTAGGAAAGGTTCCTTTTAACTTGTGTAATGTATCAATATTACCTTTTTCTTAGGCCAGAGTCCTACCCTTTATATGCATAAGGCCCACACCGAAGGACCAAACGTGTTAAAAGCATGTTTAGCCAGATGCCAAGATCCTATGTTAGAGGTGCTATACGCACCTCTTAAGAACTAGGCGTGGGGGTGCCTGGGAGGCTCAGCCACTTGTGCATCCAACTCTTGACTGTGGCTCAGGTCATGACCTCACAGTTCAAGAGTTCCAGTGTGGAGCCTGCTTGGGATTTTTCTCTCTCTTCCCACTGCCTCCTCCTCAGCCCCCCAAGGAACAGCACACAGGACACGTACTCTCTTTCTCAAATAAAAACTTAAAAAAAAACCAAAGTGGTAGATGCTTCTACTGTTTAAAAAAAAGAAAAAAAAAGAAAAAAAGAACTAGGCATGGACACTCCAGAAGTATGCAAGAGTTATATTTCCATCTAGATTACAGTGACAGATAATCTTAGAGACAGTATTTTGAAATGCTTAACAAAATGCTACAATTGGCTACTTTTCCTTCAGTCAGAAGCTTGGACCTCTTTGGGGTTCTAAGAATCAGCAAGAGGCTCAGAAAAAGTGGTAAAAGCCCAACGAAACAAGTCTTGATTGAGGTTTCCCCTCTACCTGGCTGTGCTGGTATAGAGGCTACTTGGAGCCTGGCTTGAAGAGGCGCTCGTGGTGGGGGTGGACTCATAATCAGAAAGGACAGGTTCTGACCCAAACTGCAATGCCCCAAACTGCAGGTTTAGCCCTGAGATATCTGCTGAGCCAGGCATCTCCACAGCCAGAGCAGGAATCTGTAAAGGGAACAGTTTTATTGCAATCTTACTATAAGACTAATTTAAAAAAACGAAACAAAACCATACCTCTCCTTCAAATTTGCATACTACCCCCTTACAATCTCAGTTCCCAAATCCCACATCCCCTTGGCCCTAAAATGACACCCATCTCAAAGTTCAAGTACCTTAGAAGTCAAGGAGGCCTTTTTCTTCTGTTGTTTCAATTTCTGCTGAGCTGGCTGAGGGCTGGAGGACTGGTTATCTGAAGACCCGGGAGACATCTGCGGGGCCGAGGTGGATTTGCTTGGCAGAGGGGAAGAGGGCGGTGGAGGTGCAGCAGTGGAGGTGGCCACTGTAGGCGGCTTCTCCTGAAGGAACACCTCCATCATGGTTGAAGACGGGGTGAAAGCCTGGCGTTTGGTGAAGGGGCTGTGTACTGTAGAATCGTTTGGGTTCTTCAAATCTGCATGGAGAGTTTCGATGTGTATGAGGTCAGAGATGCTGATAAACCTCAGTGAAACGCCATTATCCTCTCTAGAGCCATAAACGAGGTGCTCAAGAATCAGCACGTCACATATCCTCATCTGGGACTCTCATTTCTCAAAGTGACGGTCACACCTCATGTCCGCTCTAAGCACAGCCTGCCTGTGTGAGACAGACACCTAAAAACTGTCCATGTTTAGGGTGTGAGGTCCTAAAATGCCAAGCCCATAGGAACCTCCTTAGGGCGACATGTTTCCAAACACTGAAGACCAATCTAGGGAGAGTCCAAAAAACTCCCAGGTCAACTCAAGACTGCAACTGTATAGGTTGTTTTTTTTTTTCTTAGTTTTCTAACGTTTGTTTACTTTTGAGACAGAGTGAGACAGAGCTTGAACAGGGGAGGAGCAGAGAAGAGAGGGAGACACAGAATCTGAAGCAGCTCCAGGCTCTGAGCTGTCAGCACAGAGCCCGACATGGGGCTCGAACTCATGGACCGTGAGATCATGACCTGAGCCGAAGTCGGCCGCTTAACTGACTGGGTCACCCAGGCGCCCCTGCAACGGTATTATGTCTAAATTTGATTAGAGACACTGAGCCGCAAACTTTTTGCTATTCCCTAGCTTTCTGAGCTCAGCCTGTCTGACTAGAGGGTCTCAGTCATGGGAAACCAGCCAGTTGGCGGCCCTCCTCCTGACTTTAAGAAACATTCTCCACCCCGAATCCCGCAAGCTCCTGGCGGTAATGTTCCAATTACCACTTCTGGTCACTCTGCACCCTTCTCACCGTACTGCACCAGCGATGGGGACTGGGAGGCGGAGCCCATATCCCAAGAGGAGGTGGCGGTGGTTCCGGACTGAGAATGCTGTGCCGCCAACTGGGCCAGGGCCTGAGCCGTCTTGAACTGCTCCAGAAACTGAGAGCCCGTGGTGCTGCCGCCTTTGGCTTCGCCGACATCACCAAATCCTTTCCCCAACATGCTCACCTGCAGGTCAGTACAGAGATGAGAGAAATCTACAGCAAGCAAATGTGTTCACTGCTTAGAAAGTCACGAAGTGTAAGTCACTAAGTGAGAGTCAGGAGAGATCAGAGAGGTAGAGAAGGTCACCAGACTGAGTACGCAGGCTAGTCCATTAGAGCACAGGCTCCAGAGTCAGACTGCCTAGATGCAAATCCTGGCTACATAACTGTGGAAAACTAATTTGTAATTTCTCTGTACCTCATTTTCCTCACCTGAAAACAGTAGTGCATAAACCTATACAAGGATCAAATAATGCAGGTAAAGCACTTAATACATGTATGGTACGTGATGAGCATCATTAAAATATACACCATTGCTTCCTCTTTCCTCAGGTATAAAGATGTAATAACTGGACAAACTTTTCTTCTTTTACTTTTTTGGCAAGTCTTTTTTTTGTTAATGTTTATTTTGAGAGAAAAGCAGGAGAGGGGCAGAGGGAGAGGGAGAGAGAACCTTAAGCAGGCTCCAAACTCAGCATGAAGCCCAATGTAAGGTTTGATCTCACAAACTGTGAGTTCATGACCTGAGCCCAAATTAAGAATTGGACACAACCGAGAGACCCAGGTGCCCCAGAATTTTTTTTCCTTTTAAACGTTTACATCAGGTGTCTAGGTGGCTCAGTTGTTAAGCATCTGACCTCAGCTCAGGTCATGATCTCATGGTTCATGAATTCGAGTCCTGTGTCAGAAGTGCACAAGCCCCACTTCAGGCAAACACAAACCCTGCTTTGGGTGAGTCCTGTTTCTCTCTTTTTCCCACTGCCCCTCTTGGGATTCTCTCTCTGCCCCCTCACGCACTCGCATACACGCTCCAGCTCTCAAAAATATTAAATAAAAATACTTATGTCGACCAGTATTTACTTTTTTACATTGTTTTTAATGTTTATTTTTGAGAGAGAGACAGAGTGTGAGGGGGGAGGGGCAGAGAGAGAGGGAGACAGAATGTGAAGCAGGATCCAGGCTCTGAGCTGTCAGCACAAAGCCTGACACGGGGGCTCAAACCAATGAACTGTGAGGTCACGACCTGAGCTTAAGTCAGACCCTTAACTGCCCAGGCGTCCCAAGCAATATCTGATAATTAAATTAATATGAAAGTTAATATAAAATTTCACTTTAACCATTAAGGCTCATTTTCCCCCTTCCACTAAACAGCTCAAAAGTAACAAGAAGAGCTAGCTGGAGCCTCACACTTCAATGCTGCTAGTAACTAGCACAGAGGCAAAGAAGAGAAGCTAAAGGCCTGTCAACACCTCTGCACCATACAATCAAATAATGAGCCCGTAGGATTCGTCTTCTCTGTGTGTATCCAAGTTCTACAGGGCAATTATGAATAAGAAAGCAGAATTTACTCTTACGCTTTTGGGGGGATTTTCCCCACTCCCTACTGCCAGGTAAGACGAACAGCCTCATCCAGAAGATGACACGTGGCCTTGACTACTCCAAAACACCTTCAAGAGATTGAATCTAATTTCCCTTTCTCATTCAACCATATCCTTCCTTATCACCATCAAAGAGCAGCGCTTTCTTATACAAACCCAAGGTAAGACAACTCAGGGTAAGACATTTTTTTTCTACTTCAGTCTATATCCAAAATTATACAAAGGAAAACAAAAACACCGGAAGTTGAGTTAAATGTATGGAACTCTGGCAGAGAGATGATCCCACGTAGTAATGGCTATCAGATATTCTGCAAGTACAAAGCTTTATATTAAAGATACAGCATGTCACGTAACGTCCACATACGGGGCGCTCTTATATTATTTATATCTATTAAAATTATGTTTTACATCTATTAAGTTTTAAAGAAAATTAAGCCTCTAACGTTTGTTCTTCTTCAATATTTTTTTTTATGTTTTATTTATTTCTGAGAGAGAGAGAGACAGAGACAGTGTGAGCAGGGGAGGGTCAGAGAGAGAGAGAGACATAAAATCTGAAACAGGCTCCAGGCTCTGAGCTGGCAGCACAGAGCCCGACGCGGGGCTCGAACCCACGAACCGTGAGATCGTGACCTGAGCCGAAGTTGGACGCTTAACCGACTGAAACCCCCAGGCGCCCCTATTTTTTTTTTTTTTTTATTAAGAGAGGGAAAAAAACACAAGCAGGGGAGAGGGGCAGAGGGAGAAAGAGAATCTTAAGCAGGCTTTATGCTCAGCACAGAGCCCAACATGAGGCTTGATTCCACGACCCTGGAATCAGGACCTGAGCCAAACCAAGAATTGGGACACTCAACCAACTGAGCCACCTACATGCCCCAAGCATCTGAGTCTTAAATAGCAGCTCAGGTTGTGATCTCAAGTCATGGGATTGAGCCCCACACTGGGCTCTGCGCTGACAATGCAGAGCCTACTTGGATTTTCCCTCTCCCTCTGCTCCTCCCTGCCCACTCACGTGCACTTTTTCTCTTTCAAAATAAACATTAAAAAATAATAATAAAAAAACATTCATTATAATCTTACTACTGAAAAAATAAAAATAACATGCAAAAAGAAAAAAAAAATAAAAGCAGTTCTTAGGATTTGCTAAGAAAACACTGGTCCTTGCAATCACCGTTTGCCCTTAAATGATTCCTTGGCTATGGTTAATGACCTTGAATTTCCTTTTTTTTTTTTTGGTAAACTTTTAATGTTTTATTTATTTCTGAGAGAGAGAGAGACAGCATGAGGAGGGGAGGGCCAGAGAGAGGAGACACAGAATCTGAAACAGGCTCCAGACTCTGAGCTGGTTGTCAGCACAGAGCCCAACACGGGGCTCGAACCCACAAACCGTGAGATCATGACTTGAGCTGAAGTCGGATGCTTAACCGACTGAGCCACCCAGGTGCCCCTGACCTTGAATTTCCTAAATGAGACAAGAAGTCACATGCCTTAAGTACTCTAGGTGTTAATAACCAATACCACTGCTGCTCCCACATTTATATGGCCTTATCCACGACCTTACTCCATGTTCCTACAGGCTTGTATGGCAGGCATAGCAAGGGCTCTTATCCCTGCCTACAGGAGGGGAGGGACAGTGGTAAGCAGAAACATTCAGGAAAACCCCAAGTTTTTGGAAGCCTAGTCCAGAAACATCTGGTTTAAACAAATTTATATGGCAATTCTGCTCTATCGAGAAATAGAGAAATGCTATAACCTCCTATGGAAGTTTAATTAGGATTGAAAAAGGATTAAAATTTGACGTCATTTTGTTCTCTTCAACGGCAGGTAATGCTTGGCACAGTGAGTATTTGGGAAGTGGGGAAGTGATGCGGATTCACTTTTAGAAGAAGATTCAGTCTGTCCAAAATGAAGTCCTCCTATCACACAGCACGTTCCTGCCCAACTCTACATGCCTACCCACAAGGCTACTTAGCGGGCAAAAGGGGATGCTCTGCGGCAACCCAAACCTGTCACTGGAAGGCAGTACTGCACGTGAGTGCTGGAGGCAGAGGGCCCCGGACCTCCTCCTTACCACACTGTGATGAGAGAACGAGTTTCCCGGAGCAGGCTGTGTTATGGTGCTCTGCTTCGAATTACTGAACACCAGAGGCTGCGCAAGAGAAGGAGCCTGAGATGGATCCAGATTAGAGGAGTCATTCTCCATAGAAGATGGTGTCTTCCCCAACAGAACAGCAAGGTCGATTCTAGTGGAGAGAAGGAATGTACTGAGGAATAATGACATAACCTTCTAGCATTCCCAACTCACAGAGTATGACTAGATCAAAATCACTTGTCAAAAACACAGAGACTAGAAATGTTTAATTGACCAAAATAAATAATGTGTAAGAGCTACTATAGGATCTAGCTGTGTTCCAATAGCATTGTCAACCATAATAAAGTTAAATACTTCAATTTAATTAAGTTAACGGATTAACAAGTATTAGTTTTAACGCAGCAGCTTCATCTTTGGACCAAAATCTACATGTTTTTAAATGAGTATTTTAATAATGAATACCTGGCATTACCAATAACTAATATTTAAAAACATATACAAGTCCACTGGCATCTTGAAGGGTCTTTGAAATTTCTCCAACTTTTATAAAACTTCAAAGTTACCAGTGGTATAAGGAGAACACATATAGTTGGCTCTCTAGCACAGAGCTCCTAAAACCCTTAACAGTTCCTAAGTGTTTTTTGTTATTCATAACAAGCCTCTTTCAACCAAAGTCTACACTGAGGAGGTTACTCAGGGTGGGAGGCCCCTCACAGAGCTGCAAGAAGCAGGCTGCCACCAGAAACACCAGCAATGGGATTAGAGGGTTAGAACTTTCAGCCCCAGCATACTCTCTATACCCACTTCTAGAGTCAGAAGGGGCTTGAAGAATGACTTCAACAGCCAATGGCTTAGTCAATCCAGTCTATCTATGTAACGAAAATTTGATTTAACACTCTAGAACAAGGAGACTGAGTGAGCTTCTGGGTTGGTGAATGCACTGATGCTGGTGAAATGTGCTGGGAAGGCAGCACACCCAGGGGCACTGAGCTCTATACCCCAGCCCCTGTCCTGCAAGTGCATCTCTTCCAACCGACTGTTGTACCTGAGAACTGTTCATAACAAACCAGTTATGGCAAGTGAAACTCTTCCCTGAGTTCCGAGTCATTCTAGCAGATTTCTGAAGCTAAGGGGAGGGAGGCTGTGAGAATCCCCACATTTGCAGTCAGCCAGGCAGAAGTGTGTGGGCAGCCTGGGTGCTCATTTGCAGTGGACCTTGGAAGTATGGGTGGTCTTCTGGGATGGAGGCATCAACTAGGGTCTGTGCTAACTCTGGAACGTATCGGAATTGAACTGAATTATTGACCACCTTGTTGGTGTTCAGAGGACTGAAGAACTGGTGTCAGTAAAATGAGATTCTGGTGTCAGAGAAAAATAAGACACATCCCCTCTGGAGACGAGACCCCTAATGTCCTACTTCTAGCACATTTCAGGCTTCTAAGTTAAAAGCTATCGTACCCAGGTCTAGAAATAATTCAAGAGGTTTTCCAGGGATACAAATATTCCTAGTAAGTGTATCTCCCTCTACTATTCCCAATAACTAAGGTTCAAGTTCTAAAAAGTTCATGAGCCGGATCCTAGGGGAAAAATGACCATTTTACTTAGCAGGATTAGCAGACAAAAATCATAATTATGAAGCAACTGAAACAGCTACTGAACAGTTCCTCAAACTGAAATAAATGAAAAAATTTCCATGTTTAACTTTGCCTTACCATCAGACAAGTTCTAGTGTGCTAAGTTTCAATTTAATCAGGTTGGCCTATGTAAACTAAAGGGGCTATTTTGGAGAGAATCATCTTTAAAACTGTAAAAAGTGGACTCCCATTCAATAGATCAACTCTTATAACCCTATCAATCAACTAAAGAGGAACCTCGCATGCTTGGTTCCCATTACCAGCAGCACCATGGGAGCTTGTGAAGGGCCACTGCTACTCTTCCTTACAGCTCACCAGGCCCATCTGGAAAAAGACACTGAACTTTACCACACACTTGCCTCTGACCAGCAGTGATTGTCACATTCTCCGCAGGCAGAGGCACTGAAGACACATTAGAGGCAGTGAAGATCTTGGTCTCAGAAAGCTGGAAAACAGAGGGATTAGTCACTTCTGGTGTTAGGTGGGCTACAGTCAGAAACCTGGTGCAGGTAAAGGGAACTAACACCGAGGGGGGAAAACCCTCAGAAAAGAGAAGCACCTAGCCGGAGGAACCCTACATGGACTGACCTCCGTTACCGTCTACATATGCTCTGTGATTTTACCGAAGGAGTATAAAATCAAGAAACCCTATAAAATATAATGGGAGTCATGTGATATGCACAATGAACTTGCAGGATGCTGAATACACATGCTACGCAGAAAGAGAGCAAACTCTCTTATACTTTCCCATTAGAGTTCCCAACTTGCACCTCTACCCAAACCAAACTTTATCTTCCACTATTCCTCTCAAAGAAAAAAAAGGTTATAGCCAAGACAAAAACCAAAATCAAAGAAATTAATTCCTGGCTTTTGAGCAGTAAGGACACAAGTGCTGGTGAACTAAGGTCTTTGTAGGGACAATTTCAACTATATGCAATTTTTGCCTTAACAGTGAACTTATTACACCTACTCTTTGCATTGTAAGACCCTAAAGTCAGGTAAAAGATTGTAGGGATGGTAAGGAATAACTCATCCCACCATTCAAAACTTGATTTGGTTTTGTTTTCACTTTTTGACTAAAATCTCTTCTCCAAAAACAGGGCATCCACTCCCCCAAATATATCATTCCCTGGAAGTTGCTTAAACAGACAAGCCACATCCTAGGAAGTATTCACAAGGCAGTCTAGCTCAGTAACAACAGAAGAAATCACCCTCTAATGCTGATGGATCTGAAATTCTAAACACTCAGGTCTGGCAAACCCAAACAGTTTGACATACCCTCCGATCACCATAAAAGCTGTCTTGCCTAAGTACACACAAGCACAGAAAAATAGACTGAAAAAATGTTACAACGGGACTTAATCTATGAGGACTGAAAACTAGAATTCACAACAAAACCCTGACTGTGACCAAGAATGAGCAAAATTCTTCTCCTCAGGTGCTACTCCAGTGAGCTCACGGTGCTGGCTTACGTGCCACCTCTGTGCCACTCATGTCTGAGGTGTCCGTGTGGAGTCACACTGGAAGACAGTTATATACATTCGTCCCATTTACGAAGCTGGGCTTCAGAACCAACCAGATTGTGAACTTGAGGACACGGTACTCTCTCTCTCACTTTGCACCCAACTCTAAGCCAATCAGTGCCTGAACACGAACTTAATGGCCAAACTGGCTCAAATGGAGTCATGTGCCACCAGTAGGGGTTACTCAGGCACTACCTGCCTAACTCCATTTCTGGTGCCCTACCCAACCACCATCTCTTCCTGGGGTAAATCTGACAATCAGATATTGGACTTACACAGGTGGACTTGCCCTTTCCATAGTCTGGTTCCATAGAGTCCTGTTCATGCCCAGTCTCCTTCATATAACATATATGAAATGCTCTGGCTCAGAACACTATTCTGGATGTAAAAGTTTTGTGTCAGAATCTTAATGGTAAATTTTGAGGGGATAGAAACATACCCATTTCCTATCCCTAAACACCACTTAGGGATAGAGGGCACTAGTGAGGAGTGACCCAGGAATACCTACGTCTTCATTCCAATCTTCAGTCCCCCACTCCTCTGCAGCGGTCCTCCATGCGCCTGGCAATAAAGGAAGAACAGTGAAGAAACTTAAGTGCTAGTACAAAGCATGTGCAAAACACACTAATGTATTAATATTTTTGGCAGCCAGAAGAGTAACCAGATTTTAGTAATCAGAAGAGATTCCTAGGCTTCAGGGGGAGGAAAAGACTATTTAGAAAGGGATACCTCAGAACACCAGGGTTTTTAATAAGATTAGGACTTCACACCTACTTCCAGGATTTGTTACACAGCTTTAACAGTGATGGGGGGTGGCGGAGCAGGGGGTTGGGGTGCAGGCAACAGGTCAATGCTCCAGGCAACCTCTTAAGACCACTCAAGCCCTCAGCCGCAGCGGTCAACTCCAGTGAAATGGAAGCAGCCAATTTACACCAGAATGTAAATGATACCCCCTCAGCTGGTAGGAGACCACATGATGGGCAGTCTGAAAACAGGGCAGCAGTGATGGAGGGACACAAATGGCTGCCAGAGGACAGGGGAAGGGCAGTGGAGGACAGGCTTCCAAACTGTGGGCACTGACAACTATCTGCTATCAGAACTCAATGTAAAGATGCATACTCAGCAGAAGTCAAGTGTACAGATCTCATTGGTTGAACCATAAGAAACACTCACGGGTCTGTTCTTTTCCATGTCTTTTCAGAAGACATTGGACAAAACTGGAAAAGCAAACATGTCTGTTATTATCCTAACCCTGATCCCACAGAAGGTGACCTCTAACCTGCCAAGGGCACAGTATACACAACACAAGGTTACACTCGCCCCATGCTGGTCATAACAAAGTCAGGCTGGTTTCTATAGGAAAGGTCCATCAGCAATAAACCCACCTTCCACACTCCCCTTGTTTTGCTTCATGTATACGTATCGTCAGAAAAGGAAACTATTCTAGAACCAGGATTCTTCCCTTTAACTGAAGAACCACAGTAAGAAATAACAACCTGCCTACAGAAAGGGACAAGAACACTCCTTATTTTCTTCTCTAAAACAACAGTACATACTGATTAATTCTTCAAACCTTCCTCCAAATGAAGAAAACTTCTTTTAAGAATTAAAGTCTGGGGGCACCCGAGTGGCTCAGTCAGCTAGGAGCCCAACTTCAGCTCAGGTCATGATCTCCCAGTTCACAAGTTCAAGACCCATGTTGGGCTCTGTGCTGACAGCTCGGAGCCTGGAGCCTGTTTCGGATTCTGTCTCCCTCTTTCTGCCCCTCTCCTGCTTGCAATCTGTCTTTCTTAGAAATAAACATTAAAAATTTCAAGAAAAAAAAGAATGAATATCTGGCATTCAGATATTCACTGTCACTGAAGAGAAATATCCTAATACATACAAAACCCATATAAAATTCTTCTAGGGGCACCTGGTAGGTTCAGTCAGTACAACATGCGACCCCTGATCTCAGGATTATGAACTGAAGCCCCACGCTGGGTGTGGAGATTATTTAAAAATAAAATCTTTAAAAAATATATGAAATTTCTCCAAACATTTAATAATCGAAGAACCCTATTTTGTAGAGAAAAAGACATTATGACGCCTCTTCCAGGCCCATTTATAACTGCACGAGGGAAATTCCAAACCACTTAATAATGGCAATGTTCTCCAATCACACGAAAGTCCAATTTCAGTTTAGACAGATTACAAACCACATTCTTTTCTCCCTCTCTGGTGACACCACTCTTCCTCTCCATTGACAACCATCCTGCCTTGAATAAATGTAACCCAAGATATGGGTTAACACATATACATAATCCTGGAGTCACAAGTGACCCAAGAAGTTATCTCCTATTGATAGGCTCTCTCTCAAGGCAGCAATGTTTTCCTGCACTCTGGCGACTGCATCAGACTGCATCTGGCGAAAGTTAGAATGCAGATGCCTACTTGATCCAATACAAGACGCACAGTCATGGCCAAGAAGGCCATGTACTGAAGAGGCACAAAGGAACAGAAAGAATGCAAAGGCTCTGAACAAGAGGTAAGGGTTTCCATTCTGTCAGCAGAAAGCAGTCAGTACAAATGTTAAATATTCATTAAATGAACAAAAATTTTTAAGAAGAGAAAACAGACACAGAATATGAGAAAAAACAGCAGAGAAGGGAAAAAAAGCAGGAAAACAGAAAAATGACATATCCACAGATATCTCAATTCATAAAATCTATAAAAATATCCGGGGCAATTAGGCGCCTGGATGTATCATACCAGGAGCAGTCTCAAATTTTCGGGGATAATTTGACCCCTCAACCCCAATGAAATCAAGTCCTGAAACAAAAAAGAAAAGAAAAGAAAAAACAACCAGTGAAATTTTGCTTATGAATGAGAACATGTGCCCCCAAAACACAATTCCCACCGTACCTGTGGATATTTTAAGGTTAGGTTTCAATTTCTTTTTTAAAAAAAAAAAAAAAAAAAAAGGGAATTTGAGGTTTGCTATCATGAAAACACAAAAAGAGATCATGCATGAAGGTCACTTAATACTGTGAAATTAACAACAAGAACACATCAAGCTGCACCCAACACGTTCACACAAATGAGATCAGCATCACAGTTTTTCATTCAGCCACAAATCCGATTTTGAATTCTAACCTCCCAAATCTGCTATTCTCTCCTCAGTAGAAATAAACACACACTCCATCCTTCCTTGCTTTCCAAACCAGATCCTTGCAGAAAAGAGCTAAGGCTTGCAATCTAGGACTGGGACACCATGCCTGATTTTCAATCCAGAACTGAAAACAAATCCCTTAACATCTATTATCTTTTCTGCCACTGAGAAAAAAACCAAATAGTCAAAAACTAGTGCTCAAAAAGAGTAACTTTTGGTATTCAGACTGCTACCACGCTGCCTCTATAAGCCACCAAGAGCAACTTTATGCCTCCTAAAATTAAAAAAAAAAAAAAAAATTCACAGCCAAATGGGTCCAGGGAATTAAAACTGATTTCCATCTTGTCAATAACTCAACTTCAACCTCCACCAATGGGAAAACTGTATTCAAAATGAATCTGTAAGATAGCTTGATAAATGAAAAGCAAGTAACATTCAAGACCTGAGGTTTAACATCTTGTGGGCAACAGATTAACTGTGCCAAAAACCTTCCTAAGGAGAGAGATAAACATCAATGATCTTTGAAAAGCGGCAAAGTGAATAAATGGATAAGGAGTCAAAAAGCTGAATTCATACTCTAACACTTTACTGATTTCCCCCCTTTATAAGTGAAAAATCTCAAGCTCTCCATGTATTGCTTCAGCCAAAAGGAAGCAAGTGATCTCAAAAGAATACAATACTCTGCAGCCCAGGGGCTGTTCTTATTTAAAGGGGTAAAAGTATCTTTCACTCCCAAACACATTTTGGATTGTCCCACAAATCTAACATACCCTTCCATATATATAGTCTACTCAGACACCGACACCACAAGCCTGCGAGCTAAAAACACCTTATTCAAATCCCGTACTACTCTTCCACACCGCGAAAACTCTTCGACAATCAGATCTAGAAAGCTGCGATTTCCTTCCTGCCCAGAAACTGAGATTTTCCAAAAATGAAGGTAAAAAAAGATATTATCTCCAGGCCAGAAAATAAACTTGACACTGGGCTCTGATCCTGGGCCTTGTTCATCTCTCTAAGTGGTGACTTAATTAATTAATTAATTATGGATACTTTTTCAAAAGGCAAAGCTAGAAACCCTAACAGAAATGCTAGGAAACACACCTGGAGCTAAGGGCAGCCACACGTTGTATCAGAAAGAGCACGGGCCCTTAGAGTTCAACAATTCTGAGTTCAAATACTAGCAAATTTCACGACCGCCCTTTCAGCGTAAGGTCTGACATGTGGAGATGACGAACAGTGTTGATTTCACAGGCGAGTACTGAAGGCCAGGTAGAACAGCATGGATAAAGTGCCCACAGGCACATCGTCAGGAAAAAGAACGCACGGTATTTCCATTGCCATCCCTTCCTCCTCTATCTCTGCACCCAAAACTATTCCTCCACCTTTTAATATGACCATAACCTCAAAATAATTATTTCCTTAGGTTTTTAAAGACCAGAAACAGTAAATAGTCACTCACTCGTCCCATCATCTGGTTCGAAGTGGCCAGTGTTGTTCCACGTACTGCCGCTATTATTGCCATAGTTATCATCGGTATTGGCTGGCTCTGCATAATCAGCTGGATTAAAGGTTCTGTGGGTACAGGGAAAAAAAGCTTAAAAGGGTCTCTGACCTCTAAGCAGCACCAGCAAAAATTAACAGATTCCATGGAATAATCTCAATTTATGTCTACTATTTATTTTGGGTTAGGACATCAATAATCGTAATAAAATTCACACAGAATTTTGGAAAACAGCAGGTATTTGCATTCAAATGAAGTTCTGAGATAATGACCCAAGTAGTAAATGCTTATCTCTAGCACTACATCTACATACCCATCTGATTAAGTGGTCTAGAAATCTTTCTGATCACATTTTGGTTAAGGCTGCATATTATCCTCAGGGTACCAGGATATTAGCCACTCTAGGACATTATGGTAATACCTAGGGGGAAAAAAATATAAAGACTTTTGACATCAAATCAGTAAAACTTACCCCATTCCTTGAGCAGAAAACCTTCCTCCCCGTCTACCAGAGCCACCTTAAAGAAAAAAAAAAGTATTTTAGAAATTGATATAAAAAACACCTTGCCAACTGAGGCCACTCGAATAATAAATGGTTGATATTATTAGATGTTCTTTCTTTCACCCTGTAGTGTAGTTAATGTAACACAGCAGGCATTCATTACTATTGACAGATTGTTCCTTTGCTGACCAAACTGCTGGGTCCTTAAGCAAATACATTAACATCAATGTTAAAGACTAAAGGAAACGACACCTACCTTCTTCTTTTCCACTGCCCACTCAGTAATCTCTACAATTTTCATGACTTCTCAGCAACCCAGGTAATGAGGTGCCCCGTGAATTTGTTTGTTTTCAAATAAAGTCGACCCGTACAGAACTAATAAAAATACCCTGCCCCAATATCCACCCCACCCCCCCCAAGAAAATGATCACCTCTTCCTCGGCCACGTCCTCTTCTGCCTCGTTCAGTGCCTCTTCCAGAAGGTCCTCCGCTCTTGGTGCCATCTATTCCGTTTTCCTGACCCCGAACTAAAATTAAAAACACAGATAGCCAAAACAGAGTCAATGGAATTTATGTAAGTATGTAAATGGCACATATAGACGGTGGTGGGGAGACAAAACCGAGAAGAGATAATGAGATGATGGGACATGATAGTTACCCGGGGAAAGGTGATGAACCACAACAGAGAGCTATATGTCAGACAACTTTAAAAGTGACTGCAAGATAATTTCATGCCAAACTGGTAGCTGTAGCTAGAAAATGCTACATGTAAAAGATACGAAGGTCTCAGAACAAACAGTGGCAAGAAAAAGATCAAAAGGATGATATAATGGTTACTAGGTCCAGCCTACCAGGGCCCTGACATCCCTGAAATCCAGACATTACTGACCCACAGCCGGTTTTGTTAAAGCCCCATGCATACACTCTCGTCCACGGCTGGCACCTCTCCCCCGTCTTGGTGGCCCACCACGTCGCCGACTATAGTCTCTGTCACGGTCTCGATTTTCTTTGCCTTCCTCGTTGGTTTCCGTTTGGCCACCATCCTTCTGTCCTGAGACTCCCTTCTTCTTCCCGACCATCTCCCACGAATGCTAAAGAAGGGCAAAGCAATCACATCTCATCAATATGGATTGCTATCGGGAAACCACAGATAAAAGGTGGGAAAACTGTTAACCATTCTCCTCTCATTATCCAACTCTGAGATACTTTCACTAATTTATGTCTGCTTAAGTGGAGGGTACAGACAAAACCTCAAAACAAATTCTATACCTATCACTGCAAAATTAAAGTCCTTGTAGGGGAGGTGCTTACAGCTAATGGATTACAAGGATCTTCCAAAAGGATCGCCAAGATCTGAATCTAGTGTAGTCACTTGGTGTATCAGTCAAAGGCCCAGTTACTGCTCCTTGTCTTTCAAGTGTGTTTCCTGGGCTGAAATTAATTTCCTGAGATTCAGTGACTCCCAACTTCTCCTAGTCTTATTCACGTCAAAGAAAAAAAGGAAACTAAGTTTCTAAAGGTTAACTTTGAATTAAAAATGAATCAACAGCATTTGACTCTTGGGCACACTGTCTAATCAAACCACCCAGCATTTAGGAGGAGAATAATAACTACACCTACTCCTCAACACCGTCCCCCAACCCCACTCCCTGACACACACACACCAATTTCCTTTGCTTCAAAGACCAAGTAGCAGCCAGAAAGGTACAGCCCTGCCCTGACAGAGGGGACTACCAGAAGCCTTTGGTTCCAGGTTTTACATTCTGTATCCTCCCTATACTCCCTAAAGTGATATAACCCAATTAAACTTTCCCCAAAGCAGAAAAATCAAGGATTCATTCCAGAGTGCAGGAGGGAAAATCTGTGGTAAGGAAAATAAGCTAGGGGCGCCTGGGTGGCTCAGCTGGTTAAGCTTCCGACTTTGGCTCAGGTCATGATCTCATAGTTTGTGAGTTCAAGCCCCGCGTTGGGCTTTGGGTTGACAACTCAGAGCCTGAAGTCTGCTTCTGATTCTGTGTCTCCTTCTCTCTTTGCCCCTCCCCTGTTTGCGCTCTCTCTCTCTCAAAAATAAAGTTTAAAAAAGTAAAAAAAAAAAAAAAAAGAATAAACCAGAGAGTCCTGCAAAAACCCTCATTCCTCAAAAAACTAGTTTCATAAAGTTTTAAATACACACACCTTGATTCACACATATTTTTGCAGAAAATATGTACAAACAAAAATTCCCAAACACCAAGACCGTCATGTCTTTACTATCCTAGTTACCATCTTAAACAACAATGACCCGGTGCTCACCAACAGCTAACTAATATCTAAAAACTTTCAAGAATATGGACAAAGTAGAATATGAAACGACTATTAATTTTTCCAGGATTGAGAATATTGTGGTCATATAGGAAAGTATCCTTTCTTGACAGGAAGCATGCTGCAGAAGATGAACGATGTCTACAACTTACTTCTAGACAATTCCAAACGTCCATCAATGGATGAATTAAACAAAATGTGGTATACACATACAATGAAATACTATTCAGCATTAAAAAGGAGTGAAATTCTGACACATGCCACAATATGGATAAACTCCCAAAACACTATGCTAAGTAAGAAGACACAAAAAGACAAATATTTCATGATTCCACTTACATGAGGTACCTAGAATAGGCAAATTCATAGAGACAGAGAACAGAAAAGGTTACCAGGAGCTAGGAAGAGGGGAAAGGGAGAGATACTGTGTAATGGACGGTGTTTGTTCGGGAAATGAAAAAGCCCTAGAGATGCATAAAGCTAATGATTGCACAACATGGTCAGTGTACCTAATGGCACTGAATTATATGCTTAAAAATGGTTAAGATGAGAGGCGCCTGGGTGGCTCAGTTGGTTGAGTGTCCGACTTCGGCTCTGGTCATGATCTCGTGCTTCGTGGGTTCGAGCCTTGCATCCAGCTCTGTGCTGACAGCCAGCTCAGAGCCTGGAGACTGCTTCAGATTCTGTGTCTCCCTCTCTCTCTGACCCTCTCCTGCTCACGCTGTCTCTCTCTCTCAGAAATAAATAAAACATTAAAAAAATGGTTAAAGTATTTTAAATATTTTTATTACAACTTAAAAAACAAGCTAAAAACTACATTTAAAATTATTGTAAAATCATATCCCTGCATTCTATTATTTTTTTAATTTTTCAATGTTTTTTATTTATTTCTGACACACACACACACACACACACACACACAGCGTGAGCAGGGGAGAATCAGAGAGAGTGGGAAACACAGAATCTGAAAACAGGCTCCAGGCTCTGAGCTGTCAGCACAGAGCCGGACACAGGGCTCGAACCCACGAACCACGCGATCACGACCTGAGCTGAAGTCGGATGCCCAGCTGACTAAGCCACCCAGGCGCCCCCATATCCACACATTCTAAAGAGTCTACAATAATTTACTAACAGGTTCTGAAAAGACTAAGATCCATCCAGGCCCCGGTAGCTCCTTGTTGCCTGCTCCTGCCACCCTACAGCTCCTGAGTCATTTTAGGCTCGTGGCAACATCAGTAAGTAACAGTGCCCCTATTATAATGAACTCTGCATCAGAAACCCTGGGAACTACATTCAAAATAGCTTATAGACTTTTCAGCTGGTTGGCCTCAAAACATGGCAAGTTTCAGAAAACTGTCACCTTTTCTCCTCTCTATGGTACGCATCAGCTTCTGGGACTACCTGGGTGCTGTAAGGAAAAGGAATCGCTACAGTCTTTCCAAAAGTGCTGCCAGTTTTCTGATAGAATCTCATCCACCCAAATACATCCAGCACCCTGCCTGCAGCTTATACTACTCCCAACTGGTTTCACCAGCAGCTGGCTTATTTGTGGCATAACTCTACATTCTCTAGTGTATTTTCCTTTTTGATACCATAGAAGGTTAGATTTGTAGCACTAGGCAGAAAATGGTGGAAGGTGAAACAAAACGTGACTTTTACAAATTGATTAATTTTTAAAAATCCAGCTCAGTTGATTAAGCGTCAAACTTTTTCAAAATATTTTTAAAATATTTATTTCTGAGAAAAAGAAAGAGACGGAGTGTGAGCAGGGGAGGGGCAGAGAGAGGGACAGACACAGAGTTCAAAGCAGGCTCCAGGCTCTGAGGTGTCAGCACAGAGCCAGATGTGGGGCTTGAACTCACGAACTGTGAGACTGTGACCTGAGCCGAAGTCGGATGCTTAACCAACCGAGACACCCAGGTGCCTCCATCAGACTCTTGATTTAGGTTCAGGCCATCATCTCACGATTCATGAGACTTAGCCCCACATAAGGCTCTGCACTGACAGCAAAGAGCCTGCTCAGGATTCTCTCTCTCCCTCTCTCTGCTCCTCCCCTGCTCACGCGTGCAGTTTTTCTCTCTCCCTGCTCAAAAACAAGTAAACTTGAAAAAAAAAAATCTAAACTTTTAAAAGGCTTAAGTACTCCCATGTCCACCCCCTACCCCAAAATCATACACAATTATTCTAAAGTAAACTCAAAACAACCCAAAGGCTCTATTATCTGATTATCCAGGCAATTATCTTCAAATAAAACCAATAATGTAAAATCTAAGACCACATTTTTTTAAAGTAAATTCTATACTCTGAGATCAAGAGTCACATGCCAACTGAGCCAACCAGGTGCCCCTAAGACATTTTGAAGAGAAAAATCCACAAATTTAAATTCAGCAGTTAAAAAAAAGTTTTCTAGTGGGGCACCTGGGTGACTGAGCTAAGCACCTGACTCTTGATTTTGGCTCAGGTAATGCTCTTGTGGTTCGCGGGATCGAGCCCCATGCTGGGCTCTACACTGACAGCACACAGCCTGCTTGGGATTCTCTCTCTCTCCCTGCCCCTTTCCTGTCCCGCATGCACATGCTCTTTCTCTCTCAAAATAAATAAGAGGTTTTCCATTACTATTTCCTGGTGTCTCAAGAAAACTGACAAGCCTCCAACATTTAATCAACATGTAACACTAGTGAGCTGACCTCTGTAAAGACGAACCTTTGTTATCTACCCCAACCAAAGATCCCCACTATAAGACCAAGGAAATGAAAATGAGTTCAAAATGATATACTGCTCATTAAAACTATAAAGTTCTCTATGAAGCACCAGAGGAACACCCCAAAGGTTCGTAAGGCAGAATCCCTGTTCTTAAGGGACTAAACAATTTGGGACGATGATAAGATGAGCACGAAAATATAGGAATCTCCTTAAGTAGAAAAGAGAAAAAGTTAAATAAGTGAAATTCTAGCTCAAGAGCTCCTCCAAGATAGCTCCTATCATCTCCTGGGTGGTCAACAGGCTGTTAACTCTTTTTCTGCTACCTCAACAGAAACAAATTTAAGCAATCAACATGTACTATAAAATGTAAAGGTGATACTATGATAAAGTCTTGAAATCAAAATCCATTAGTTTATGACTCTGTTCAACAGCAATGAAACAGGCAAAAAGAATGTTCTATGATTAGTAACTAAGGCTGTTATATACCATTTCTAATTCAGACTAACCCAGTCTTGAAAACAGTCACTAGCCTAGAATGAATAATTTATTCTGGCCTAATTAAGAGAGATGGATTTTATCTGTTTTCTATTTATTGTACGTAAATTTTAGTTATTTGCCACCTGCAGTAAACAACCTCCAGGACTGTTCTCTGCTCCATTTGTAGAATAAGGTTCTCTCCTTTAAGTTAAGTTACTCCACTTGCTATTTTTAGAATATTCTGAGCTTCTCAGCCAGGGACCCACTTTCTAGAATGCTCTATTAACACTCTACCGTATCTGGGTTTCCTTCCAGTAGGACATTGATGGCTCTGTTGACATCTCCATTGCAGTCATGTAAAGCAATGACACATTCATCCTGGTTCTTGCCTGTGATATCAATCAACTGAAAGAGAAAAATCAGCAAACATCACAAACAAGCTTGCACTCTTCATAAAAAGAAACCAGGTGAAGGAAAGAGAGAAGACACCAGCTGAGTCTGAAAGAACCCCAGGCTTAAAAAAGTAAAATACACAGAATTTTGGTATTCTAATTCAATAAGCAAAATATTAACACCTACGATTAGAGATGGGTATTAACAATAAACAACAATAAAGTAGCTTATACAGAATCAAACCCAGAAGCTCATAGGGTCCAGCATATCATGAATTTCTACATTTCCTAGATGCCACAACTCCTCCGAGTTGCTATAAAAATGGCATCAACAAAATCATACAATAAACAAGAAGTTAAAATTAAAATAAAACCTTTGCGAAATGGTAGCTATCCAAAGGAGTATGGTATATCAGACAACAAAAGCATTTATTTATTGGCTTAACCTATTATGTTTCAGGTCATAATTCTTTTAATACCTACAGCAAAACGTATCCTAGCAGACATCTATCATCAAACTATGCTTTAATCCTGACGTCTTTTTCCATTACTTCCAGCAATTAGAATACACTCACTTGTTTCACCTTTTCCTCAAAGTCAGCATCATTATGGTCTGAAATCATCTGTGCAAGTCGAATCTGTTCCGCAGTGGCCTAGGAATGGAGATGAGTTCAAGAAACCATGATCAAGAGACGACAGTTTAGAGAAATAAGAGGGACCTATGTAGTCCATAATCCACCCCACCTCTCAGCCCTATTTCTTTCTCCTTGTTACAAATGACCAATAAAATGCTAACACCAGTTAAGATGCTTACCTTTCCAAAGTGACAAAAAAATAAACAGTGAATCTGTCACCATTCCACTCTATAATCCAAAGCAGGGAGCTTTTTCACCAATGTTCAGTTAAAACAGCTCCCATTGTGGGATCACAACACCTCTTCTAAACATTTGTGCCTTAAATAACTGACATTAATATATTTGCAAAGTCATGTGTAAACCCTGTTCCTGTTTCTGCAAGGACCGATGCCACCCTCTTATTTCTGACCTGACGACAACCTGAGATTCAGTCTGAGGGGAAATGCTACCATAGAGATACAAACCACAAGACCCACTCTCTCCAAGTGTCATAACACAGGATTAAACAAAAAGCAAGCGTGCCCATCACGGCCTCTACCATTAACAGTCATCAGGCCCTAAGTAAAATGAGGAGAGGCAAGGACTAGAAAACAAACAAACAAAAAAAACTCAGACCAATAATCCAGAGCACAGAATGATGCTGCATTGGATGGAAACCAGTATCAATCAGCACTGCTAGCGATGGATCCCTTGAGTTCTTTACCTGTGGCCGCTGCTTGTGCTGTGTCTGGTTTTGGTTTTGAGGTTGTTCCCAGTTTCCCCGGGCTCGGTTAGTGCCCACCGACGTCATCATTTACAGTATATACAAATAACAGTATTTACAAGGTAGGATACTGAAAGATTAAAAAAAAATTCAGATGTTAAATGTGGGCCAAACAGGTTTTCAACCTCTTTCATCAGCACCTTCACCAAACATGCTCATCATCCAAGAAGAGTAACCTGTTCTTGAGACCTACTTAGTTTGATAAATTCCTTAAGAAACAATTGCTATTAGTCCATTTTTATAGAACAAGAAATACATAAAGGGTTTGTGAAGTTTAAGTTATGGGCAAGGTTTGGTTTCTAGTCCCCTTACAGGCAGCTTTGTCAAGTTTTGCGAAACAATGTTAATAATCAAAAGCTTTCTACATACAAATGACTAAAATCCCTTTGAGAAAAGGAAAGATAATCAGCAAAACCTGGAAACAAAAGCCTTCCAGGAAGGGGACTTAATCTATACTCCAAATAAAAACAATTTAAAATACCAAACTCATCTACCTATGAAAACAGCCCTACCTCCCTTACAATTCGTTGCTCGGGAAAGGACAAGCTCAAGTCTAGACTTTCTCCCTCACTCTCCTCATGCATGGACTGCTCCTATAACCTTCAACAAGGCAAGTATTAGCCCCAGTGACTGTGCTGAAGAATCTCAGTTCCCTCGATAATTCTATCACACTGCTTTTGTGACTACTTTCTGATGCTCTCCTAGTCCACAGTTCCGAGGCACCAGAATTGCAATTACCCTTTACCACTCACCTTAATATACAGAGAACTCCAAATCTGCCCCAAACCAAAAGCATCTAGCACAAAGCTTTATTTGGAAGGGCTTCTATGATATCATTTTAAACTTGAGACATTATTGCCAGCAAGAGGACTTTGTTGAAACAGAGAACACACAGGGCCTTCACAAAACCAGAACGGTTTTTGTTATTAACACTTCCAGCAGGCTAGGATTCTCCCGAACTTAAATTCCTTCCATTCATACTTTGCTTTATAACGCAACCTCAGCTGCTGCGTTTAGTAAACAAAGACTCATCGACAGGGTACTCAAAATCAGATGTTACTCTGCATGGTTTTATTCCCTTCCAAAGACAGTAAAGTTTTTATTTTCTGCTCGACATGTAATTTTTTTTTTCATTAATGAAATTTTATATGGGATAATTCTAGACTACTCAAAAGCCACTGCTGGATTTGAAGGAGAGTAGACTGGGCTTCTAAAGAAATACAGAAGGATTAATTATTAGGGAAGTGATATCTTACTGGTTTCTGAGGTCTCAAAGAAAACTAACTTCCCTGCAGATAAATTCTTCACCCAAGTGGACCAATAGGCTGCACAGGTCTCCTTTTTGATGCAGTCATTCAGAATGAAGAGTTTTACATTCTCTATCATCAAAAGTTTTAAGAAAATTTCAGAGCTAATTCTTTAACCCTTACCTCTTTCCCCTACACACGTGCACACAAAGGCCTTTACGTAAATATTTCTAGCTACTACAAGACTATTTGCTACACAAATAGTCCATTTTCCCAGACTAGTCAAGTTTCAACACACACAACTAGTGTTCTTTAACCAGTACCCCCGGATTCAAATCAAAGAAAAAAATTAAAATTAGACAAAAACACTTATACTTAAATAATTGGCTCTAAAATGAAATTTCTAATGGGAATAAACACTCCTGTAACTTACAAACATTGACTGCTTTCTACTTCGTGTGTGATTTCAACTTGAAAGCATTACGTTAATACTACAGATTATGAACTGCGTAATTGGCAATATGGACTGCATATACCGTACCGGTCAATAAAGATATAGTGAAAAGTCATCTTGAAAGCCACATAATTAGTCAAGGGGGGAAAAAGTCCAGAAGACTCCCTCTCCCTCAATTTCTCTCTTACAAGTGCTTTGAAATGTGTGACTAAGAAAATTTTACCACCTAGGTAGTAACACTGAGCAGCAGGTCAAAAACAAATGATCTGGGATGGTTCACTGGAGGGCACAAAATTAGTAGCCTTCTCATAGCAAGCAGGGACACATACCTAGAGTTATCACAGTGGAGAGGAAGAATCTTGTTAAGTATTTTTCCTTAGAAAATAAAAATATTTATGGGCAACATGTGAGAAGTGTTGGAGACCAAGGGAAAAGTGCAGGAATAGAGGTTTCAACACAGGAGTGCCCTTGACCATTTTTTGAAAACCAGCTACTTAAAAAAATAGCCAAAGAAATTTTACAGAAAAAAATAAACATCACGTATTTATTGAGTATCTCCTATATGTCCAGTACTTTAGAAAATACAAAAGCAATAGGACTTGGTTACTGCCCTCAGGGAGCTTACAATCTAAGTGGAGGAACAATCGAGACACTGAAGCTGGACTGGGGTAAGGCTTGCTACCTGTAACAGAACGGCTAGTTCCCCGGGATGCTCTGTGGAAACGACCCCTGCATCCCCTCCTCCATAACCGTGAACCTCATTTTAAAGAGCATACTTGCCAGTTAGGACATTTAGCAACAAGGGGCTTTAAAAACCAGCCAGGACACAGGCCACGTTAAGGTCTTTCATCCTCAGTGACACCACAGCAGAACCCGCTGCTCACGAGAGACGCGATCACCGGCACGGTCCGCTCTCTTAGGGACAATGGTGTGGGGTCTCAACCCCGTTAGAGCAACCCACACGTAACCGACGCGTTCCGGGGCTCGGTGATGCTGGCTGTCACGGACCCCCATCACCTGCCAGCAAGTCCCACCTCACATCCCCAAGGCGGGACACGGACGGTGAAAGGGGGAAGAGGGGGACAAAAAACGGATTTCTCCATCTAATAATCGGGGACACTCAGAGGCAAAAAGCGGTAACAACAACAAAAAGGGCCTGTTCCTGTGGGGTTTTTCCTTCCACAACAGCCTACACCAGAGGTGGCTACTTTTCAAGAAGGGTGGAGGAGCGGTCTCCTGTTTGTGACATCAGTCTGCACAGCCGTTTAGGGACTGTCCGCAAAGTGAAGGGTCCGAAAAAATTCGGGATTCCTGTCCTATTATGAGGGAACGAGCACCCCGGTGCTCCAGTGACGTCCCCAGGCGGAAGACACCCTGCGGGGGTCGGCCCGCCCAGCTTCCCCACCAGCAGGCCAATTGTCCGGAGCCCCCCAAAGTACAGCGGGGGCCCCGGGCAGCCTGCGGCGGCGGCGCAGCAGCCGTGCCC